>NC_139965.1:35756686-36356686 GCF_963993115.1 Abramis brama
ATCCCTTAAAACCTAACTTTGATCACCAAAATTATACATTTAAACGTTTTTTTTTTTTTCCTGTGAAAATAATTTGTTCATGCCTTAAAATTGTCACAATGTCAGCTTGTTTTGATTTCCTTTCTGGTCTGTGTTTAGTTCATCTGTTAATTAGTTCAGTTGCACTTTGGTCCACTGCTGCACTTGTTCCTGTTTCATCTCTGCCACAACCTCCACTGTAACAGAAGAACTGACCAAAAATGGATCTAGCAGCACTACGGTTGATCCGACTGCACCCAGGAACGTGCTCGCTGGAAGACCACATCAAAGATTTTTTGGACATTTCTAATTTCACCAACCTCCCAGAGTATGCTCTGATTGGCCTGTTCTGCCATGGACTAAACTACTCCCTTCAATCCATTCTCGTCCATGATGGTCCTCGAGCGTCCCTGAGCACTTTCATGGATTATGCTCTTCTGAAAGCTGGCTCCTTCTTCACTGAGGGGGAAGTGAAGGTTCCAGTCCCTGTCCAGAGTACAGAGAAGCCTGAGACCTCAGCCCAGATGGCCGCCGCCATGCCTAAGCCCTCGGTCAAGATGGCCGCCGCCGCATCTGAGCCCTCGGCCAAGATGGCCGCCGCCACGCCTGAGTCTCCAGCTTCTGTCCCGAGTCCAAAGACGACCCCCGTCCTCATCCAGAGTCCCAAGAGGACCCCCGTCCTTGTCCAGAGTCACGAAATGGCTCCAGCCCCTTTCTGAACTCTGCACAATGGCGAGTGGAAATACTGGTTTAATTTAGCCATATGTTTGAACCATAAACTGATTCAGAAGAAGTGGAAGAGTGAATTATACAGGTTTGTCTACAAGTCGATTTATTAGAATTGTAATGTGTTTTATGTACCGCTCGCCAAAACATTGGACACATAACGGCAATTAATATGATTAGCCTTTTGCTTGACTACGCTATCAAACCAGCTAATAATGTGTTGCTAATGTAACACAAACCATGTTCCCATTCGTCATATCAGAGTCAAACAGCTGGCTTCTAAAAATCAGCATCCTTAGAAATGCTTTGAACAACTCAGAATGTCAGTGGAGAAAGGCATATAGTTCATCTTAACATTGTAATACATCACAACAATATACATAATTCACCCGCTATATTACTAAATGGCTAACCGATTTTTCATATCAACAGAAATATATAGGCTACATGGATAACCTGGCTTTTCTTGAGACTCCCCTGCTTCAGAGCAGTTAATGACATTCTGAAGCCCGCCCGCACGTTGACGGGATTGATTACAACATATTTGTGATGTAGAGAGCAGGGGCGATTTCAAACCATGTTTTTGAGACTGTCTTTGGTTCACTGCAGTTTTAAGGAGAAAACACTCATCAATGGTGTTGACTTATGAATTTGCACATGGTTTGTCTTAAAGCATGGGGGGCTGTTCAATATGCCCTGCCCTGTCTTCCTGTTTCAATGGAAAATTGGGTCAACACATTGAATAATGATATGCATTTCAAGGTACTTCACCTATATATATATATATATATATATATATATATATATATATATATATAATTTTGGAAAGAGGTTGACTCCCTGACAAAGTGCAAACATTGTGGCCCTGTGCCACTTTTATCTGGTGCTGTGTTGTGAGTTTAGAGTGGAATACCTTTTTTCCCAATTCCATTTGGTCCTGCTAGTGTTACTGAAATTACACACTTCACCTTTTAGCTTTTATGCAATAAGACCATAAAGGATGCTGAGCATGAACTAATGTTCTGCTAATGGAAGGACTAATGGTCCAAGGTCGTATTATCTATTTAATAATCTCTGAGAGTTATTGTTATTCATTAGACTCTATTACTTTTGTTTCTGATGTAGACTGGACCAGAGTCTCCAGTGTAAATGTATAAGACACTATTGCTGTGTTTACAATGTTTCTATGTTCTCTAAACTCCATAATCCAGTGGAAATACCAGAATACATTTGCATATCACTTATATATTCCAAATTATAGTTCTGCACATGTGAATGCCACTAATGTCACACTAATTTTTGTCACACTAATGTCAACGTTATGAGAAACTGTCAGCATTGCTGTCAGAAAAAGTGTGTGAGCATGGCTCCACAGTCTGTAATTGTGCATTCCAACATATCTAAAAATATATCAGCTGTTGTTTCTTACTTTTTCACACCTTTTGTCTCTGAACAATCTTTTTATCCTTCAAATGTCAAGAAGACATGTAGTCTCCCTACCGCCCAGTCCTTCACTGCTTTTGCCATGTTTATTGGTGTGATGCAAACATGAAAACGGCACTGCACAAGGTATTTTTGAATCAGATTTTCAAAGTAGTCTGATTCAAAGGTTTGCATGGCAATTATTTCTCTATTTAATGGTTCATTTTAGATCTGCACCACCTCTTTCAAGAAATTTCATTGAGATTAAGCTCCATCGAATCATTTTTTTCCGTTCCAGTTGAGCTATAAACCAGATTATTAGGATACATGTAAACAGGGGGTAGAAAAATGGCATTTGCCCCATCCCTCTTATGCATATATTAACATGTACAGATTCCACTGATCAGACATGTCTCTCTCTCTTTCTGTGTCTGTACTCTGTCACTAGTGATCTCATAAAAAGTCTCTTTCAGTAAAACTCATTTCTTTTAATGATCTGAGGGGTACTCAATTAATTGTAATTAAAGTCTGTGTCATTTATCTAGAATGGAGTCTCTGGATATTATTTCCCCGTGCTTATGAAAAATGCACACATGCATACAGACTCTCACACACACGGATTAATCTACTGTATATCAGCATGAACAGAGAGACCTCTGCAAATGAGCTCCAGTATGTGTGCTTTGAAGGAGGCCATGCTTCTTTTAAATATCTTAAAACCTCAGACTTCCATCTACAATGGATTTATGAAGTCTGAACATCAGCCTTGGTGCCTGGAGGCTATGGACACAGTTCTCCAGAATATGGCAAACCCAACATTAAACTTCATCAAAGTCGCCTCTGCAACTTTGACTGAAAAGAATTTATTTTGCTTTTATTTCATCTGTATTCATGTAAAAGCTACCCTCCACACACACACACACACACACACACACACACACACACACACATCATGCCAAAGGGAAGACATGTGGAATACTAATACCATACAAAGGCATCAAGGAACAATCCTCAAGAAATGCTTGTTGCTGCAAAAATGAATAATTCTTTTTAATCTACATTTGCATGAATCAAGCATTTTAAAGCATGTCCTCCTGCATTTCAACTGTTGTCTGCATCAGGATTACACTTTGCAGGACTGCTGGCACTAATGAACCCACATACTTTATTATGGAAAACATTATAAGGATTATGAATAATTGACTTATTTAAATGATAGAAAGATTTGTGTTAAAATTACCCCACTCACCCCTCAAGATAAGCAACTGCAAAATGAGTATGATAGTATGATAATGAAGTTCTGTTATTTTGTTTATGCAGTGCAAACCAGACTGGCATTAACATCTTCGCATCATGCATTTGTTCACCCTTAAGACCTCTAAATAATCACACACAGTACTGTTGGGGAAAACATTGTTCTGCATGGCTAATGATAAATATATGCATATTTGCTGGGTAATGAGTCTTTATGTGGGTCACAATGGATCAGATCAACATATTCTTCTTTGAATAATTTTAGCTCACAGAATTTGTCTTATACGTTTGGAGACATTCAAAGTCGGACACATTTGCTAATCTGTCCTCTGAGACATGTGGCACAGCAGAAGGTGGGGAGTGATACATTTACACAAGATAAAAAGAGTAACCAGCTTTATTCAAGTAACCAATACACTTTTCTGTAGACAGAACCTGGATGATGTAGCAGAAAGATATGGAGGAGAATTGAGGGAAACTCAGGAGGGAAATATTGCATTGATAGTAGCTTTACATTGTCATTGTTTTATACTTTCACAGGGACAGATAGCAGAAAAAGAGGGAAAAATATGAGTAGTGAATATTTACCAAGTCATTCCCTGTGTGCATGACAGATGGACAGACTCCTCCCTGGAGACGGGCTGCTTGAGGACAGTCTCATGTCTGCTCACAAACCAACAGATATATAATTCACTCAAACTCAAAGAAAGTTGTTGATAAAGGCATTCTGAGGTCATTTGAAGCAGTGAATTTGGACAGGTTTGTGGATATTTTCCCTGGCTTTAAAACTGCCTTTGAGCAGAATGGGGTTTAAGCCAACAGATCTCATATCTACCAAGCAATACGCGCCAACAGACTAGTTCATGTTTTAAAAAGCAGCCTTGGGATATTAGAAACAGTGACGGAGGAATTGGTTTTCAGAGTTTAAATGACCTTGGGGTAACAACAAAATGATTATGATTACTTTATCTTAGCAATAAATAGGTATTTTCTGTAATGTCAGATTTATCTAGCGTTCCCCCTACTGATCTGCTAGTCGGTTTTCACATCTGTTGTAGAAAAAAATTCTAATCTGAAATGGTATCCTGAGGTAAAAGTGTATTCAATGGTTTTTAAAGGAGGGTCTGATGTATCGTTGTAGAGTGATTTAAAGTTTGATGGACAGCTGGATGCCAGAAGTACAGACACACTTAAGCTCTGCGTGCAAATGTCCCAGCCAATCACAATCAAGAAAAAAGCACTCCCTAATTAAACCAAAACTCATGGATTACTCATTATCAATATTCTGAACTAGTTGTCGTTGTGGTCAGATGCCCCAGAGAAATGGGTCTTTTGGTGATGTATTTAATGTGTAATTCAATTCAAGTGCCTTTAGCAAATATGCCAAAACAGATAATAACAAGATGCAAACATGTTTATGTTTTTACATAAACAGTCATGTATGAATTTACATTTATATCCCTGCTTTATTGACAGTGTAATAGGGAAATGAAAATGCAGCTATCAAAACTGTATGGACAAAAACAATCCTTCTTTTCCCAAAACAACATTCATTCAGACAAATATGGCTCCCATTTTGTTGACAATAATGTAGCCATGACAGCTGAAACACTCATGATTTCCATGGTTCTAATTTGTAGGAATAATTCATGGGTAATGAATTATTGATCAATTATAATTCAAAGGTAAATGACATGGCAATATTTTGATGTATGAGGTGAAACAAAGTGAGTTGAGAATTACAACGGTGTCTTATGAGAATTGTGAAGCCCTGTGTGATACTCTACATATCTCGGCATTGATCCAATCAAATAACATGGTGATTTTTAAATCCGTTTATTTGCACTGGCAACAGGAATAAAGCAGCAATAGATGTACAGTAGCATAAATAGAAAAAAAATAAAAAAAAAATATATATATATATATATATATATATATATATATATATATATATATATATATATATATATATATATATATATATATAAAGTGAGGAAAATAAGTATTTGAACACCCTGCTATTTTGCAAGTTCTCCCACTTAGAAATCATGGAGGGGTCTGAAATTGTCATCGTAGGTGCATGTCCACTGTGAGAGACATAATCAAAAAAAAAAAAAAAATCCAGAAATCACAATGTATGATTTTAATGGTTTGACAAAAAATTTATTTTCTCAACTTTTTTGTTTAAAATATTGCCTTTCTTTATGAAACTTGCCGACATTCAAGTGTAGATAAAAAAGGATGCATGAAGCTAATAAAATGTTTTTAAAATTAAAGTACAGTTAAAGGTATTTTTCAAGTATAAAAAATAATATCTACATTTGAAAATAGTAGTATACTGCAAGTGCAAAAATAATATATAAATAGTAAACTATAAATATAATATTATGTTCACTTAAAGGTGCTCTAAGTGATATTGGGTGACGTCACTTCTTGTTGACATTTAAAGTATTGTCAAACAAAACGGAGGCTAGCTAGACCCTCCCTCCTCCTCATCCGCGCACTATCTTTTACTTTGCAGTGTACACACACTCACACTACACATACACAACTACATTACATCCTTTGCCTCTTCATTTGCTACTACAGAAGGCTTCAGAAAGTTTGACATTGGACGCTAACATTCACTGCTGTGGCTTCATAATTATGTGCTTAATCGACTTGGCTGCTGTAAAAGCATCACAGATATGTTAATGATTCTTTTTGATCTCTCTGGTCATCACCAAGCCCATCATTTTGCTCCAGCGAATGAATCAGTGAGATGCAGAGTCATGTTTTCAAAGGCCATTCTCCAATTTTTAAAAGGCCATTCTTTAGTCAACTGCAGTTTCTTTATTTGGGAGAAAACTGGAGTATCTATTCAAAATCAGGCTCCACATTCCAATGGATTTTAAAGAGACATCATTCTTCCAATAAATAATAATAATAATAATAATAATAATAATAAAAGAAAAATATCATAATAATAAATAAATAATTTGCCACATTTCTTCATGAAAGCTACATAAAAAAACAAAAACAAAAAAAAAACATGTAAAACAATATGTTCTTTTTTGCCTTTATATCTGTTCTTCAGGCATGTAGAAAGATAAATTAAATGAAAGGGAAATGGTTAAAACATAAAATGTATTTTGGAAATGACTTCAAAAAGCTCAAAACAAAATGTGAGCAGCATTACATCACTTTGTGTTCTCCTACGCCTCCCCCCACAACCCCACCACTTAAGCACCCAGGCATTGCTTTTATTCTTTTCACTTCCATCCAAATTACTGCATGAGAAATTCAAATATGCCTGCGGGACAAGTTCCTCACAGACTGCCTCACAAAAGGTTGGCAATTTAAACACAATTTCTTGTTTGTTTAACTACAGGCTATGCAGCAAACCGAAGCCTCCTTCCATCCCTTTGCCTTGATCAGCCTGATTCATTATGAATGCTCTGAAGCAGAACACATACTCTTCCCCCAGGTGACAGATAGCATGTTTATAGGTTGTTTGTGAAAGGCTAGATTTCCTTAAATTCAGCTGTGACAGTGAACCAAACTATGGACACTGCTGGCATTTGGAAACTGCACCCGTACAAAGCTTTGCCTCAAACAGACTTCTTATAAGGTCAAGACATTAAAGAAGTTGTGTTTGCTTCCTGATGAATATCTTATTAGGTGTATAATCATAATTCTGTTGAAATCTTGATTGGTTTGTCTCTAATTACAACCCTGGTGTAACATCATAACCTTTTTGCCCTAATTGATTTAGCAGTGCTTGACCTCACTAGTAAATCAAGGACATTTCTGCTAGATGTTGCTCCTTTGCCTTAACAAATAAAGTATTAAAAGAAGTTAAGCCAGAGTCAGAGGTGAATGTCTGCATTTTATTAAAAGCTTCTACTAAGGGGAGTTATTAAAAAATCTGGTAATAAGTGATCCACACATCTTTCAATAAAATCTGAGATGGCTGTAATGTAATGTAAATTTGTTCATTCAAAAGTACATGGTGCAATTATCATAATGCATTGTAGTGCCCTTTAATATTCACCTGTGCTAATGTTTTGATTCCTTAGATGAAATTAAATCCTAACCTGAGGAGGAGCGGGGTGGTTTCATGGGGGAATTGTGATTTGCAGCATCTGTGAGGTGGGAAGGCTAAAGAAGAATGGCTCAGTGTGTACAGCTCTGTCCGGTGTCACAGTATAAGATGAGAAGGGGAGTCAGTTGATGCCTCCTCGTAATGAGCTCAGGGTGAAACAAAGGGCTAAGACCTCTGTGCTCCGTGACACTGCAAAGCTTGGACCATGATGGGATTACAGAAATGTATGGCTTGCAAAATCAAGCTGATGCCTTATTACCATTCATCAGTGCTTCTGTGTCTTGCTTACTAATTAATATTTTACGGTGCTGTGCTTTCTAATTTTATTGATCGGACATTAAAAACAACATTACTAATGTTTACAGGGTGGCTACACCATGATCAGGGCCAATGCGTCGCATTTACAAGAAGCTTTGCCAAATTTAGGTAACATCTGTTTGAACATTGTTCGAAAACAAAAGACCGACTTAATGAACTGCCCATTTGCATTATATGGGAGGCTTTTTTTATCCACCATACTCTAGTACAGAGGTGTCCAAACTCAATCCTGGAGGGCCACTGCTGAACTCTGCAGGGCAGTGGCCCTCCAGGAGCAGGATTGGTCACCCGTAGTACAACATACTGCAAATCTACCTTCCATCTTTTAGTGTACTTAGAATATTTACATTGAGGAGGACTTAGAATTGTATACAAGATGTTAAGTTACAATTGAGGCAGCGACTAACAGTGGTTGGAAGTTTGCTACTTTAAACTTGATTATGAGAGCATACACCAAAATAATAATTGATAGAATCATTGCCCAATACATAGTATATTACTGAATAGTTTTTACCTTTTTATGAAACATATTAATTTAGCTGTCAAGAATGATATTTAAACCAAAATTTCAAGTGTTACCTATCATAAATGTATGGTTTAAACCCAATATCATTTGACACAGAAGTCAACTCTAGCAGACTGAAAAGTCACAAGCTTGTGAGTTTTAAAATGCAATTATGTAAAATAGATGATTGAGAGCATATAATTAGTGTACTAGTAACACAATGTATGGTACTTGTCTTTACTTTTCAGAATTACTTTTTGTCAGTCACTTAACATATAAAGGACTACTCACTCTATAGTTATCTTTTTCATTGTCCTCCATTTGTTCTAATTTGGACCTGTTTCACAAAATCATTATGGGCTGTTTCATATGAGCATCATTACCTAACAATTATATTTAGTTATTGAAAATTGTTGTAAATCATGATTGAGTAATCATAAAGCACTAATTGCATCATGCAGTGCAGCTGCAAAACTACATAAACTTCATACAGTTAATACTGTGATGGTTACATTATTTTTTACTTTAAGATAGCATTGTCATGGTCAGACATTCATTTTGGAAGAGACTATGGGCCCTATTTTAATGATCTGAAATGCAAGTATCAAACGTGAAACGCAAGTAACTTTGTGGGCGGATCTCGGGCGCTGTTGCTATTATACCGACAGGATAAATGACTTTTGCGCCCGACACAAATCTAAAATGGGTTGGTCTGAAGTAGCTTCATTACTCATAGGTGTGGTTTGGGCGTAACGTGAAATAAACCAATCAGAGCATTATCTCACATTCCCTTTAAAAGCAGGCGCACTTGTTCCATGGCGGATTGCTATTATAACGGCGGATTTGCCAGGCGCACGCCAGGAGCGGTTCACAGCCGAGGACACCGACGTTCTTGTCAGGGCCGTAAAAGACAGAGAAGTGACATTGTATGGGGATGGGAGAAACTCACCCAAATTAGCTTCGGTTAAAAAGGCGTATAATAATTTAGGTAAATGTGTAAGCTAGATTTATGCCTATTTTTTCACATCTTCATGGACACCACAATGATTTCCCTTGTGTGGTAATATTTTTCCTTGTAATTATGTATGGTTTGCAAAAATGGGAACTGCTGCCTGCATCTGTGTAGATGAGAGAAGCAAAGTGTATGCGCATTGTGCTCACACTACATTATGGCCAAGCATGCGCCCTTAAAATAGCATCTGAATAATGCGACTTTAGACTAGGTTTTTAGTGGTCTGTGGAATTGTAAAATAGCACCATGGAACGTTTGTGCTGGAACACGCCTCCTCTTTTCACTGAACCGACCCCCGGGAGTGCAAGTTCATTCCCTAATTTACCGACATGTGTCTGTGGAGGGAAAAGTCCGCTGTGCGTTGGGTGCAAAATAGGAATGATACATGCGTCGTGTGTACAAAGTCAACTGCGCTGGGTGCGAGATAAGGCCCTATAGCTCAAACTGTAGTTTATGGTGCTATCAATGCCAAGGTTATTGTCTGATTCCCATGAAATAATTGAGCTGAGAAATATGTAGGCTACTGTACATTGGTGAGCCAAAACATTATGATCATCTGCCTAATATGCAGTTGGTCCTCCGCGTGCAGCCAAAACAGTGCCGACCCTCCAAGGCATGGACTCTACAAGACTCCTGAAGTTGTCCAGTGAAATCTAGCACCAAAAAGTTAGAAGCAAATTCTTTAAGTCCTGTAGGTTGCGAAGTGGAGCCGCCATGGATCAAACTTGTTGATCCATCACATCTCTAAGATATTGGAAATTTGGAGGCCAGGTCAACACCCTGAACTCTTTATCATATTCCTCAAACCATTCCTGAACAATGTGTGCAGTGTGGCAGGGTGCATTATCATGCTGAAAGAGGCCACTTCCACCAGGGAACACCATTGTCATGAAGGGGTTAGCCAGGTCTGCAACAATGTTTAGGTAGGTGCATGGCATGCCAAATTTATAAATCCACATGACATCCAACATTGCCTAGAGCATCAGACTCCCTCCACTGGCTTGTAGTTGTCCCACAGTGCATCCTGGTACCATCACTTAAGTTAAATGGCACACGTATGTCACAGGCAGGGGACACAAGCCACCACTCTTATTTCTATACTACTCTGAGGAGCAAACCGTACCCCCACAAAGAAGTCAGAACTCAATGGATAGCTTCAAAATTATTGAAGCTTTATATAGCTTTATTAAATTATTAAAAGAGTCTTAGAGTGAGAATTACTCTCAAGAGGGCTAGGCCATAAGAGGCTAGTCAGTGTCCACACAGCAGTTCCTTGTTTGTTCCTGCAGGGGGCTTAAGCAATGGAAGGCTAGTTGGCGTCAGCGCAGCAGTTTCTCGTTCTCTCCAGCCGTGGGCTTGAACAATGAAAGGCTAGTTAGCGTCAGCGCAGCAGTTTCTCATTCTCTCCAGCAGAGGGCTTGGACAATGGAAGGCTAGTTAGCATATTTAGTTAGCACTAAATATAGCCACCCTGTGACACATACATGACCATCCACTTGATGTAAAGTAAAATGGGACTCATCTGACCTTTTTCCACTGATGATCAATGATATTCACTTCACCTGTGACTGGTCATAATGTTTTGGCTTATCAATACTGTATACTTTTAATGCAAGTTAAATGCATAGATGTGCCTGTGCAACATTAACTGTTCCATCAAAAACACAGTCTGATTACCAGCATTAATTATAGCTGCATAATAAAAGAAGAAAATATAAATGCCCACATTCATCCTCTAGCACTGCCATTGCATAGACCCACTGTATGTAACACACTTACAATAAATACTGTTGTATAGTCCTGGAGATTACTTTTGCCATAGCTAATGTTACTCATAATGCCCAAAGGATCTCATTCGAATCATTTTATGAGCTGCTTCAGAATACTTTAAGAGGCCATCCTATGCCATGTTACACCAGGTGTAAATCACAGTCTTTGCCAAGCAGTCCTTGTATATTTACGAGGACTGTCAAAAGCAAAGGGTTAAACAATGTGCAGTTTTTATTGGCTCTGAGTAATAGAAGTCATCTTAATTCTTCCTAAAAGTAACACCAAAGAGTGGCCACACTAAATCATTTAGCATTATCTTTTCCCCTCACAATAATTGAATGGTGGTAAAAACAGGCTGGATGGTTGAAGTAATTAAATTACCTTGTTAAAAATAAAATAAAATTTAACAAATGTCTTCTTTTGAAGATTTCATTCCAATCAAGACAAACAAACAAACAACATTACGCGTTTCCTGCTGATGTTGGATAAAACGACCTCTCTTAATTAAATATATAGTAATTAGTCTGTTTTAAAACCTCTTTTATTTTGTGTCTTTAAATCTAGTCTAGCACTGTCAGGTATAATTACGTCCTCTTCCAGAGGTTGTTACAAGCTTCACTCCAGGCTAGCTGCATAATACTCATCAGTGTTTACATAATCCAAATATGATCCTAATTGGAGGGTTATAAAAATCGTTTGTACACCAGGGTTACTAAAGGTAAATCTCAGAAAACTCTGTGGTTTCAGGGCTATTTATTCAAAATTAAATTCATAATGCAGTGGCACCAATTGAAGGTTTCTTTCTTTTCCCACCTTCAGCATTCAGTGCTGCATTTAAAACAGCCATTGTTCAATTCCCCTGTGAGATTCTCCTCTTTAGCTTTTAGCTCACAGTACAAATTGTGATGTGCTGAACTCACAGACACATAAAAAAAAAAAAAATAAATAAATAAATATATATATATATATATATATATATATATATATATATATATATATATATATATATATATAGTAGCACCATTTAATTAGCTTAGTTTAGTTAATTTTGTTATCATTAATCTGACATTAAAATATCAAGAGTGTGTGTTTACACTAAATGCAAATAGCCTGTTTTGTTTGCAAAGGTTATGCTAACTCTGCCTACTGTTGTCTAGTGAAACCAGACTGAATTACAAAAGAAACAAAATCTGGGACTGTGGTGTGGAGAGTAAAAGCATTGGATTTAGTTTCTGACATGACCAATCTAATAATCTCTGAAATGTAGTCATGATGAAACCCATAATCCCTTCCTTAGGTGAACATAATTTGCTTTTATTTTTAGACTTTAATACATTCTGGTGTCTGAAGAGTTATGGGCAGTTGATGAAGTCTGGGCACCTTCATTACAGGTCTTTATGGGACATGGGCAGCATTGTGTGGTGGAATGCGGACGACATTTATGACCTCATTCCAGCCTTGGCCTGGGGGTGAGGCAGTAAGACACAATAAAGCAACTCTGCGACAGAAACCTGAAGAACGCTGGCTTTACTGCAGCTGGAGGGGTCAGGTAATGTCACAACAATAAAAAATCTAAACAAGCAGGTGCAAAAAAGCTAAACTGAGCCAGCAGAGGCTTCCCTCACAAAATAACGAGAAATAAGTGCAGACAGTGGCTGTGGAATATCTCGGTCTTCTCAGAGAGCTAAATAAAAGGGCACATCATATCCCCTCCAACACACTCGGGCAGGCTGTTTATAATTTACCTCATTTGTAAGGTTTCAGAGGGAAGAGTGACAGCCTTTCAAAAGTTGAGGAAAATTAGATATTTTTATCTGTATACATGTAACTGAGGGGAGAGGGACGACAAAATAAAAGAATAAAGAAAAATATCTGAAAATGTTTCTTTTTTTTCCCATTCAATGAAGTCTGGGACTTCATTGGGACAATAGTCTGGGACAATATTTGTTGAGTAACCTGTTCTGTGTGTGATATACCTGGAAGTTTCATCATGAATAATGGCTGTGTATAATGACATGGCTTCTGATTTATTCAGGAAGGCACTAATTGATTAATGATTAATAATGAATAACAAATTCTACCAAATAAGAGTGTTAGCCTGATTCGTTTTTTTGACCCTTTTTAATCATCACAATGTCAGTGAGTCTGTTTACAGTATACAGTAGTTAATATGACTAAACTTAATGAATGAAAATGCACACAGTCTCCTTTTATTGTTCACACTTCGGAAATCTGAACATATCAAAAGTAACATTAAATATATACAGTGAGGAAAATAAGTATTTGAACACCCTGCTAATTTGCAAGTTCTCCCACTTAGAAATCATGGAGGGGTCTGAAATTGTCATCGTAGGTGCATGTCCACTGTGAGAGACATAATCTAAAAAAAAAATCCAGAAATCACAATGTATGATTTTTGAACTATTTATTTGTATGATACAGCTGCAAATAAGTATTTGAACACCTGAGAAAATCAATGTTAATATTTAGTACAGTGGCCTTTGTTTGCAATTACAGAGGTCAAACGTTTCCTGTAGTTTTTCACCAGGTTTGCACACACTGCAGGAGGGATTTTGGCCCACTCCTCCACACAGATCTTCTCTAGATCAGTCAGGTTTCTGGGCTGTCGCTGAGAAACACGGAGTTTGAGCTCCCTCCAAAGATTCTCTATTGGGTTTAGGTTTGGAGACTGGCTAGGCCACGCCAGAACCTTGATATGCTTCTTACAGAGCCACTCCTTGGTTATCCTGGCTGTGTGCTTCGGGTCATTGTCATGTTGGAAGACCCAGCCTCGACCCATCTTCAATGCTCTAACTGAGGGAAGGAGGTTGTTCCCCAAAATCTCGCAATACATGGCCCCGGTCATCCTCTCCTTAATACAGTGCAGTCGCCATGTCCCATGTGCAGAAAAAACACCCCCAAAGCATGATGCTACCACCCCCATGCTTCACAGTAGGGATGGTGTTCTTGGGATGGTACTCATCATTCTTCTTCCTCCAAACACGTTTAGTGAAATTATGACCAAAAAGTTCTATTTTGGTCTCATCTGACCACATGACTTTCTCCCATGACTCCTCTGGATCATCCAAATGGTCATTGGCAAACTTAAGACGGGCCTTGACATGTGCTGGTTTAAGCAGGGGAACCTTCCGTGCCATGCGTGATTTCAAACCATGACGTCTTAGTGTATTACCAACAGTAAACTTGGAAACGGTGGTCCCAGCTCTTTTCAGGTCATTGACCAGCTCCTCCTGTGTAGTTCTGGGCTGATTTCTCACCTTTCTTAGGATCATTGAGACCCCATGAGGTGAGATCTTGCATGGAGCCCCAGTCTGAGGGAGATTGACAGTCATGTTTAGCTTCTTCCATTTTCTAATGATTGCTCCAACAGTGGACCTTTTTTCACCAAGCTGCTTGGCAATTTCCCCGTAGCCCTTTCCAGCCTTGTGGAGGTGTACAATTTTGTCTCTAGTGTCTTTGGACAGCTCTTTGGTCTTGGCCATGTTAGTAGTTGGATTCTTACTGATTGTATGGGGTGGACAGGTGTCTTTATGCAGTTAACGACCTCAAACAGGTGCATCTAATTTAGGATAATAAATGGAGTGGAGGTGGACATTTTAAAGGCAGACTAACAGGTCTTTGAGGGTCAGAATTCTAGCTGATAGACAGGTGTTCAAATACTTATTTGCAGCTGTATCATACAAATAAATAGTTAAAAAATCATATATTGTGACCCCTCCATGATTTCCAAGTGGGAGAACTTGCAAAATAGCAGGGTGTTCAAATACTTATTTTCCTCACTGTATATGTTTTTATAGTAATTAAACAATAAATAATTAAACTTCTTTTTTTTTTTTTTTACTTTTTATGGTAATGTTTTAAAGCTACAGATCACAATAAACGATAACATGTTTCTGTGTTTCAAACACGTTCCTTGCAGTAGTGTTGTTTTGCAGGTGAACAAATCTTTGTTCACGAGAGCCGTGTTTTTAAGATGCCATAGAAAAATAAAAATAAAAGTTTTAAAGGGGTGATCACACTGCACTTTTCGTTTCTGTGACTTCCATTCATACGCGTGTGATTGCGGGAGACAGGAAACACAAGCTTGTTTAGTGTGAACGAGGCTTAACACATCTGGAGTCATTGCATTCTGATGCAATCAACAAACTCTAAGGCCACTTCAAGAGATGATATATGGGGTGTCCAAAACCGAATACCCTTTGAGTACTTCTATTGAATAGGCTATTACTCCATGACTGTTTAAAAAATATTTTCTATATAGGATGACTATAATCTTGCTCTACTGCATTCATCATATTGTAATTGCCATGTGACCTACAAGCATTAGTTGTGTTAAAGGGTTAGTTCACCCAAAAATGAAAATTCTGTCAGTAATTACTCACCCTCATGTTGTTCCGACCCCGTAAGACCTTCGTTCATCTTCGGAACACAAATTAAGATATTTTTGATGAAATCTGACAGCTGTCTCACTGCTCCATAGGCTTCTAAGGGAATGAAACTTGCTGGCCCAGAAAAGTTATTAAAGACATCGTTAATATAGTCCAAGTGACTACAGTGGTTCAATCTTAAGTATATCAAGCGACGAGAATACTTTTTGTGCGCAAAAACCCCAAAAAATAACGACTTTATTCCACTATTCATTTCCTTCTCTCTGGGCCTCGAGTTGGTTCACGTAGTGTTTTTGCGCAGCGCTTCTGTGTTATGCGTCACACGCATCACACACATGACCAGCGTCGGCCAATAGTGAGCCTACGTGGTGACGTGTAACACAGACGCGCTACGCTTAAACACTACATGAACCAACTCGAGGCCCAGAGAGAAGGAAATGAATAGTGGAATAAAGTCGTCATTTTTGGGGTTTTTTGCGCACAAAAAGTATTCTCGTCGCTTGATAAACTTAAGATCTGAAACAGTTTCTTAAAAGTTCCCAGTTATGTCCTCATTTTGACTAATTATATTGCTGTAATGTAATTTGTCTGAATGCGTGTCAATGTGTTCTTGACTGATACTGTATATTGTCATATTATTATTTTGTGTTGTATATTGTCATATTATTATTTTGTGTTGTTGTCTTCCTGCCTTGGGACTACAGATGAAAATTAGCATTTATGCTATAATCTGGCTCATTTACAGTCTTTACAGGAGTGTAAGATTGTTCATTAATGTGCACTGTCCCGAATTAATAAAAAAATAAAAAAATAAAAAAATAAATGCGTGCAGACGTTGCCTCGGCCACGCCTGCACCATGGCATCCAGTCCCAGGGGAGCTGGATGCGTGAGGGAAAACCAGAGGAGGCAATGTGTGTTCTCGTGAGAGGCGAACAGATCCACTTCCGCCTGACCGAACTCCCTCCATATTAACTGAGAATGCGAATGCCCTGAAGTCTCAGTGGAGCTAGAGCGGAATCCATGCATTTCGAGAAGGTGCGAGGTGACAGTACTAGGCCGAATGGAAGAACTCTGTATTGATACGCTTTTCCCCCAAAAGCGAATCTCAGAAACTTCCTGTGATGGGGAAGGATGGACATGTGGAAGTACGCGTCTTTTAGATCTATCGTGACAAACATAGTTCAATATAGTTCAATACCCTGAGATATATTCTAGGACGTAACCCCCCATACTTTTTGGGAACTATGAAGTACCAGCTGTAGAACCCGGCTTCCCTCTCTTGAGGAGGAACCTGCTCTATGGCTTCCTTTGCTAAGAGGTACTGAACTTCTTGTTCCATGACCCGACCCTGCTCGGGGCTGACAAGCGTGTGCACAACCCTGCTGAATTTTGGTGGACAATATTCGAACTGAATTCTGTACCCCTTTTCCACTGTGCGCAGGACCCACTGAGATATATGTTGAAGACCCTTCCAGGTGTCTAGATATTCTACTAGGGGGACCAGTCTCTCGAGACTGACCTCGGATGTCATATTTTGGATTTCGGTGACCTGAAGCAGATGACTGGCAGGAACTAACCGATTAAATTTTTCTACAGGCCTCATGAGAGGAAGCAAACTCGACAGGGCCGCAACATTTTCGGACGGACAATGCGATTTGCATTCGATGGAAACCGATGCGTCCCGAAGCGCACTTGATGGCGGGAAGCAAATATCGATTTCCTGAGGGCTCCGCAAAGGAGCGAGATGTTGATGCTCGCTCGCAGGGGGGTATCGCCCTCAGAGGCCTGCACATCGCGTCAGGACCTCTTTGCCGAAGCCTTCCTCACCTGAATGACAGTCCTCAGATCTGTCTTCGGCTTGGAGGACTTTGTAACAAATTAGCTCAAAGGAGAAATATTAATAATAACTCATAATTACCAATTATGATTAATTATTAATATTTGGGTCAGTTAATTAGATTAACTTTGAGGTAAGCTAAATTAATATTACAATCAATTAATCAGTTCCAATGAACTCTTTTGATTATTCATTTATTCTAAGAAAAGTGTATCTTTCATGGCCACCGAAAAATAATTATTTCTTAGCATGTACAGCACTTAGAGCATGTAACAAGATCAATATCGTAAAAGGGACTTTGTTGTAAGCAGGGAATCAGAACCAAATACATGTTGTGCACAAGTTTTATTAACTAAATCACAAACATAACTAAACTAAAGAAACATACATACATACATACATTCATACATACATACATACATGCATAGGTAAAAGGGTGAGTGATATGGAACCGGAAGCAGAAAATAGAACTATGGAAAAGATATATTTAACTATGAAAAGAACCATCAGCTTATCATTTTCAGAGCACCTCATTAAATTGATACTTGCATGGTCTGTTTACGTGGACAATTCTTGAAGTGGTTGAAAATTGAGTTTGTTGATGAGTCTGTGAGTGTCAAAAGTCATTGTGCAAGTTGCCATCGTTTTCTTCTTTGCTTGATGGAGAAGATAATGATGAACTTGCATGGTGGTTTCGACACTGTTGTGGTTGAGAGAGAAAGTCCTCTCTTTCTCCTGAATAAGCACATGTGAGTCGTTGTGCTGTTGTGAGTCGGAGCTTGCAGCCCGGGGGCCTGCAGAGGCCACGCTGGACAGCACGGCATCCTGAAGTGCCATCCTAAATAGCCTGCTGCATACCAATAAAAACATAAATACAAAACCATTAAATACAAAAACATTAAAAACATTGAAAACATAAGAAAACAAGGACAAGACAGACAAAACAGTAAACATTGAAGAAACATGACAAACATGTGTGAATAAATAAACTAGCTGAGTGCTAGCTGATTGTTGTACAGTCTAATTGCTGTAGGCACAAAAGAATTGCTGTACCTTGTGGTCCTAATTTTCCTTTGCAGTAGTCTGCCACTTGACCTGTTGCTTCTTAAGAAATTCTGATGGAGAAGGTGGGTTGAATCATTTAGAATTTGTTCTGTCTTTTTAAGACTAAGGTCATTGTACAATTGGGCTACAGATGCCTGATCAACTCCAATGATCTTACTGGCTGTTTTGATTATTCGTTGCAGTTTATTCTGGTCCTTAATATACATGTTACCAAAGGCACAAATAAGGCCAAATGATAAGACACTCTGCAAGAGAGCTTTGTAAAACATCTGAAGAATACAGCTGTCTATTCTAAAATGGTTAAGTTTCCTTTGAAAAAACATCCTCTTCTGCAACCTTTTGGACTTATTTTGTGCACATTCATTAAAAGTCAGTTTAATGTCTATTTCAACACCCAAATATGTGTATGTTGTGACCCGCTCTACCACTACACCATTTATATTTGAGGGTGGAACTATAATTCCCTTTTTATTAAAATCTATGGTCATCTCCTTTGTTTTCTTCGCATTAACCACAAGGAAATTATCTGTACACCAATTAATAAAACCCTGCACCTCCCTCTCAAAGCCCTCTAGGGATGCAGTATTGGACTGTACAAAACCCACTAATGCTGTATCATCAGCATATTTAAAAAAGGTGTGGTTTGAGATGGTTGCTTGGCAGTTGTTGGTGTATAAGGTGTACAGAATAGGGGACAGAACGCACCCTTGTGGTGCCCCTGTGTTTATGGCTTTTAACGATGAGACACATGAGTTGAATTTGACTTGTTGACTATGGTTCGTCAGAAAGTCAAAAATCCACAAAACTAGTCTTGGGTTAACCCCAAGGTGAACCAATTTTTTTACCATCAGGTGGGGTGGGGTTGGATTGTGTTGAAGGCACTGCTGAAATCTATGAACACAATCTTGACAAGACTCTTTGCCTGTTCAAGGTGCTCATATATGTTCATATATCATCAACCCCTCTCTCCACACGATATGCAAATTGGTTTGGGTCTAAGGATGGTGTAACCTCACATAAAAGCTGTTTCAGAATTATTTTTTCAAAACATTTCATTGCCGTAGATGTTAGGGCAACAGGGCGCAGGTCGTTAAGTTCCCTAGGTTTATTATTTTTGGGTAAGGGCACGATCAAAGATTTTTTCCATAGACAAGGAACTACACCAGTGTCTATTGACAGCTGGAACAGCCTTTGAAAGGGCTGTGCCAGCTGATCTGCGCACACCCTTAATGTCCTGCTGCTAATACCATCAGACCCACTAGCTTTACGGGGATTCACATGTCTAAAGTAAGACTTAACATCGTCTATAGAAATGTCTATATCCACACACTTCATACTACTGATTTCTTTATAAACCAATTCCTGTTCAGCTGTAAAATCATGAATATCAAATCTGCAACAAAAATCATTCAAGTCATTTGCCATTTCAAGTTCATTTTCCACTGCCATGAGATGCCTCTTAGGCTTGTATGCTGTGATTGCCTGGACCCCCTGCCAAGCTCTCCTAGCATCATTTCTAAAAAAGTTCTCTAATTTACGTTTATATGCTGCTTTACAGTCCCTGATCATACCTTTTATGTTTTTCTGCACAGTCCTTTTCTGTTCTCTGTTTCCTCCCAATTTGAACAGTCGCTTTTTTTGGTTAAGAAGTTGTTTTAATTCTGGAGTTACCCAGGGCTTGTTGTTAGAAAACATCTTAACAGTCTTTTTGGGAATGATTGCGTCCTCGCAGAATGTTATGTACCCCGAGATAGCAAGCGCCGCGTCGTTGACGTTTTCGGTCCCGTCGGTCACTATGTTCCAATCCGTGCGCTCTAGGCAATCTCGCAGTGCCTCGGATGCGGCAGCAGTCCAGCTCTAAACCTCCACCTTTCTGACTTTCTCACGCCGCAGCCTAGACACATAGGCTGGCATCCGTTTGACCATGTTGTGATCCGAGTTCCCTAAGCCGGGCAGTGCTTTAGAGTAAAAGGCGTCCTGGATATCAGTGACATATTGCTGGTATGTGGGTAAGTGCTCCTTTAGGCTACATGAATTAAAGTCTCCCATCACAAAGTTAGCAGAATCTGGAGCCTCTGACTCCGACTGATCCACAAGTTCATGGATAGTAGAAGCCACAACTTGTGTATCGGCAGAGGGTGCGATATACACAACAAAAAGTCTGATTTGGTGTATCTCTCTAGGCAGGTGATAGGGCCTTAAGTTGAGCGCTAGTAGTTCAATGTCCTTCGTGCAAACTTGGTGTTTCATTGTAATATGAGCAGGGTAACAGTATTTACTATTAATATATACACACACACCTCCACCCTTGCTTTTACCAGAATTTTGGTTGCGGTCCATCCTCACCAGCGTGAAACCCTCCAGGTCGGCTGCAGAATCAGGGTCCGCCCCCGTAAGTCAACTCTCTGTCAGGCAGATAAGGCAAGAATGCTGGTAGTCCGAGAGGTACTGAGTGCAGGCCTGCAACTCATCCACTTTGTTCCGTAGGCTTTGGACATTACCGAGCATGACAGTTGGAAGAGATTGTCTATAGGGTTGCCTTTTAATCCGCTCCCAGATTCCTCCTTTCCTCCCGTGTTTCCTTGTTTTGGCGTTGTTGCCTCTGACACATTCGGGTGGCAACAGCGACGTGTCTTTGAAGCAAAGACGGGTTGAAGGGAGTCCGATATTTAACAGAAAGTCCCGTGTGTAGGTGATCCAAGCCGTCTGGCCGGCGTGTGTCTTAATGTTGTGGCCGACGACATGTTGGATAAGGTCAGCCAAAAAAGTGAGGATCAGCAGAAAAATTACTTGGTTCGGCCTCATAGTGTGGGCCAACACATTATTGGTTTATGGCTTAATTAATCCGCAAAGTTACGGCGTCTAAAAACATACATTAAAACAAAACAAACAAATACAGACCAGGAGACGTGCAGGGACCGTGTCGCTGCTCGCGCATGCGCCACAAGAGATTCATCGTGTCAATGTGAGGAGTAACAGTGAGGCCAGCAGCAACGAAGCTAAGAGAGCAGGAGGCTAGTGAAGAGGCCTTTTAAAGCTTGACGAAGGACACACCTTGAAGGCCTGGCCTTCCAATAGGAAAGGGAAAATTTCTGAGCGGGCTTTTCCTCTGTGGGGAGGATTTATGACGCTATCTCAAGTGTGGTTAGACCTCTGCCTTACCTTTTTTCTGTTCATTAATGCTCAGATAGATATACTGTAACAAATCCACACTGCATTCTAAGAGAAGGTGATGTACATCAAAGTGTGAGTCATTAAATGAGGATTAATTAGATAGGAGACATGATACAGGTGAGGTTACATTGACCGTTGGTTGGTTGTATAATAAAATACATACCATAGTATATACATAATAGTACACAAGACAGTAAATCATTCACACAGTTTCTGGGATGCATGTTCATTTATAGATCAGTTAGTCTATGATTAATGCAGCAAAGTCTGTATTAAAGATTGTTTCTGTCTTCCCATTGTCTCTCTCTTGCTCATGTGGCCACATTCCTTTGGATCGTAAAACTCTTGACGCAGTCTCAGTGTGTCCTGTAACAAGACACTGCGTCCTGCCAGTGTGTTAGCTTCATTTGGGATGTTAGTTTTTGGGGGAAGTGTTACCAGGGGGCAGTCCCACGAGATCTGGAACGACGGCGGGGGATGAGTTGTTTAAATGCGGCTGACTGTCGCTTCGCCTCCTGAAACCACTCAATGACAGTATTGACTGCGTCACCGAAGAGGCCAGAAAGCGAGAACGGGGCATCGAGGAGGAAGGCCCTGTCCTTCTCCCCAATGCCCGACAGTTTTAGCCACTAGTGTCTCTCCGTTACTACCAATGGCACGGAGAGACAAGTCAGCCGCTCTACACAGTTCTTTGATATCGTCCAGGGCGACCTCCGCGCTGTCGTCCACCTCTTTGAGGAGGTCAGCCTGGTATGCCTGCAATATCCCATACTATGCAGGCATGCACCAGCCCGACCTGCCGCCATATATGCTTACCCCACCAAGGCTGATGTAGTACAGCAGGGCTTGGAGGGGAGCGCCGGAGCTCTCAGGGACGATGCAGCGTCGGGCGAGAGATATGACGCTAATGCCTCTTCGACCCGCGGCATCATCCCATAGCCCTTCTCTTTCGAGCCCACGATGGATGAATAAATATAAACATTGGGGCTTGACAGACGGGACGAGAAGGACTTATTCCACAATCTTGACACCTCAGTGTGGGAAATGGGAGGCTCCGGCACGAAGGCTGTGAATCCTCACATTCTCGTGCCTCGATGCTCAAAATATCTAACTCCCCGGAGCCAGATAATTTGAGCATCGGGTCCTCGTCACAGGCAGAAGAAGCCGCAGAGTGGGCTTCCGACCCATGTGCGGGACCAATAGAGCTGGCTGCTAAATGCTGAGAAAGGGCCAAAGCCGTCTCAACATCATCTGCCAGCTCCATTTGCGATCACCATGTGTGCCAGCGCCGCGTTGCCTCGACAGACGCGGGACCTGACCCACGGGGAGTGCAAGCCTGGCCTGATTCATCAGGCAGGAGCGGAGCGTTCTCAGGGGCAAAAGATCACAGTTTGCACAGACAGCGCCCTTGAGCGCTGCCCGTGCATGCTCCATTCCCAGACAAACAACACAGAGTGTGTGTCATCCTCGCCTGGCTGAAGAGTCAAACTGGCTGAAGAGAGGATGGGAGCCATTTGCAAGAATACTTCTCGTCGTCTTCCTTGCCCTTTCTGTGAAAAGTTGTGTTAAGGACCTCTAGGGTTTACCAACTATAAATGTGTAAGCCTTTGGAATTAAAAGCCTTAATGGGATTGTTTTGTGCATTCCTGTGCTCACAAATAAATGGAAGCAGGGGCGACTGAACAAGTATGTATGTGTGTTCCCTTTAATTCAGCTTGATTGATGTGCACTCCTGACACAAATGAATAAATTACGGTCACTTGTAACATTTTTTTTTTTTTTTTATCGTAAATCATTGGTCAAAAGACCAAACTTCATGTTAATTTTGCAATCTAGATAGTTTTTAGTCAGCTAGCCCCATGGTGGTTAAATCGTGTTGTTCTATGCAGGCGTTAAGGGCAGGTTTTGGGGTGGTGCTGCGGGTAAACTGGTCTGACAGTGGAAATGCAGCTTGATTTTGGCCTCGCGGCCTGAGGTCCGAGGACATTGGCCCTGCCTGGCACATTGTTAGCCCTGGATCACACTGGCCCGACAGTGGAAATGCAGAGCTTCTAACGGCGATTGGCCCTTTTATTTAGAAGGCGGGACTTATTCCGCCAAATTGCGCGTTGCACTTTCTCCTATTCCTAGTAATATGAGTGCACGGTCCTTCTATGTATAAAGTATTTGGTTGTGTTGCTTCACTGCTATTCACAACTTCTCTCCCGTGGCCTCATGGGCTAGTATTTGTATATTTTGTACGCATATGCTGAATGATGAAATGCTGTCCAAATGTTTATTTGTGTGTATGTGTGCACTGATATTTTTCCTACGCTGTTGAGTTTGTGTATCAGTGAAGATTTAATTTATGCTGTCCCTTTTTTGTTTGTCACTAAGTTGTATGTTTGTATTTCCAGGACTTATGGAGTGGGTGTGTTGAATGTGTGGAAGGAGCCTCTAGGCCTGCTGGGATTGTGTCCGCCCTCCTGCCTCTGTGCAATGCAAGAATGCTGGCATCTCTCCCCCATAATCCTCAGCTGCAGGCAAGACCATGATTCACCCTTGGCTGCTGCCAGCCACTCAGGCTAATATGCGACATTGCTGTGTTTGTGTGTGGGTGGTTGGGTGGGAGGTGGGATGGAAGCAGGCTGCTTTTGTGTTCTGTTTACATTCTTTTACTGAAGCAGCTGTGCCTTGTGTGTGTGTGTGTCTGTGTGTGTGATTGTACGGCTGTCAGTATGTCAATACAAGTATGCTCAAATCAACTGATGTGTTTCCAAGTGTTCATATAGTGTATGCAAGAAAAGAATACACAGTGGAAAAAAAAAAGTCTGTGTTTGTACGTGAAAGCAATCAAAAGTATAGCCGTAATTGTGTGTGAGTGTTTGTTTGTTTGTGTGTGTGTGTGTGTGTGTGTGTGTGTGTGTGTGTGTGTGTGTGTGTGTGTGTGTGTGTGTGTGTGTGTGTGTGTGTGTGTGTGTGTGTGTGTGAAAGAGAGATAGTGGAACACATCTTCATTTTGGGTGCAAGCCACTTACTGGAGATGAAACGGTAGAGGCGGCAGTTTTATTTAAGACAAACTGGTTACTAAAGCTTTGCTTGTGTTGTGTTGTCAAATATGCCATATCAGATGTTACAGAATATGTCAACTACACAGTGATTTCACAATTGTCTGAGAGATATTCAATTCAAGGGCCGTGCTGTGTTGCAACTGATTCTAAGACTGGGCAGCGTAGGTGTAGTGGTATACATTGTGGCATAGAAACAAGGTTGTCAATACAAATGGTGAAGGTTGAGTCACAGGCTTGTGTAAGCCAGATATTATACTCTAGCACAATTGGGTTTAATAGAGTTTTACGCACTGGCTGCTCTGTAACACTTTCTTTGCAATGATCAGGGCACTGGCCAATTAAGGTTTTAGAAAGGTAGTTGCAGTAGCCCACTGGTTAAGGTCCAAGGCTTGCTGATGTAAAGTAAGTCCTCGCTATCTGTGGCCCAGATGTTGTGCTCTTCTACATCTAACACTGACATAATTATTTAACCACTGGTTGCCCCATTGCATTGTTCTTTCAATAAGTATAAATGCATGATATATTAAAGTAGCTGTGGTAGTCTAATGCTTAAAGGGGTCATGAACAATTTTCTGAAAACTGTCCTTGATCTTTTGACAGTTGAGCGGTCGTAATACTATAAAATTATTAACTTTCAAAACTCAAAACTTCCTTGATATTCCAAAAAATAGCTTTGTATTGGAGATCAAGGAGATCAAGGCCAGAAAACGACAGAATCTGAAAAGTGTGGAATTATGACAGTGTGGAATTGTGTGGAATTAATAGTGCAGCGAAAGACAACCTTTGCAGAAGAAGATCAACACCTACGTCTAAGTCACTGCGTCTTTGGCCTCGCCCACTGGCACGTTGGTGAATAGTGACATGAGAACGAGAAAAGATCAACACAGGATCAATAACATTAACTTCTAAAGGATTCTAATGCTAGGAAAGTGTTTTAGTTTTTTTTCAACTGTGAAAAGTCTCAGCAGTGCATTATTTGATTGTGTTCAGTACATTTCACAGTGGATTATTTGGTTATTAATTTTGCATCAGTAAATAAAGCCAGTGACTAAACGATCAACTTTACATTGTTTCACTTAGTAAAATGAAAATAATCTGTTATTTAAATTGTGATTAAATTATATGCAGAAAGCGATCGAAGAACGCTTCCTTTACAATCGCCTAAGATGTCAATCATACAGTTTATCTGGGCACTTGCCAAAACTCCCGTTATCAATTATGCTGTTACACTGCACAATGAAGCTCTTACTGTATTTACATCGTGTTTGCATTGTTATTTATGGTGAAAGCATGCATTAGAGTGCAGATATCACGTTGCAATGATGAGATCACCGCATTCACTCGATTAACAGACTGTCTGTCATCTGCTCAATGCTCATCGCTGCAACCTTTCATGTGATGGGAATAGATTGTAATAAACGTAATAAAATAATTTGAGAGGGTTGCACGTTATTCCACTTATTTCATATGAAAAGATGTTAGCCAATCACAGTAGTGGGCGTTTACACTGAAGTCTCACAGCAGACACGCCCCTTCAAACAGAGTATTCAAATGGGACTAAAATCAGGGGAGAAAATAGCCATTTATTTTTAAATTGTGAAAAAAAATTTATGTAAACCAATAAAAAAAATGTAAACCAGCTTTAGTAACCAATTTTTTTATGTCTAAAGAGTCCTCGGATGAGTTGTATGAGAATCATTGAAAAATGTGGTGATGTGCAATGTATATTTTTGAGAAAATGAAAGTGTTTTTTGACCTTTGATATATGTAAACCTGTTGTAGGAGACCTCCAAAACAAAATTAGATTCGTTTAAAATAGAATAATAGGGGCACTTTAATATTTACATAAAAGATACAAAAATATGTGCCACGTACCAAAGTTGAAGAAATACCCCAGTACAGGGGTGTCAAGCTCAGTTCCTGGAGGGCCACAACCCTGCAGAGTTTAGCTTCAACCCTAATTAAACACACCTGATCCAGCTAATCAAGGTCTTCAGGATTACTAGAAACTTCCAGGCAGGTGTTTTTGGAGCTGGTTGGAGCTAAACTCTGCAGGACAGTGGCCCTCCAGGAACTGAGTTTGACACCCCTGCCCCAGTATATAAAAAAGTGTACTGTTATGATTTGACAGATTATTATTTCAGATAAATGTATCTCTCATTCCTAAATGGGTTGCTAAAAGGTCTTCAAGCGCAGAGACATGCTCGATTAACCCTAAAACACTTGAAGCTGGTTGCTAAGAAAACAGTATTTCTATCTGTGAAAAAGAGCTGGCATGTTGTTTGTGTGAAAAGATCCAAAACATTCATTCTGACTGTCCATGTTAGATGAGCTGTCATTCCGCTCGCACGCCTGCATCAGAGAGAGTGAAGAGAGTTAGTGGGTTGTCAGTGGGGGAACAGGTCACTCTGTGGGTGTCACAGAGGATGAGGTGCATCCTGCTGTGTCTCCGCCAGCAGATGTCAAAGCCGATATGTTATTGAGCCTGTTTCTCATGAGGGGTGACCTATAATTCACACTCACCTTTCTGTACTTTGAAATCCATTGCTTCTGACAGCTCTGGTTTTACTGAGGCTTTTTAATTAGCAGTGATGACTAATTCAACAAAAATATCTTAACAATTGCGTAACAGCCAACATCTGTTTATCTGTTTGCTGAAAACAATGAGATATGAGTTGTGTAGTTTTGCATAGCCAAACAGATTTTTTTTTTTTTTTTTTTTTTTTAAATCTGCTGTATGAATCTGGTCATTGCAGCTTATTGACTAAGATATGCCCACTTTGACAGGGAAAGTTAATCTAATTCACATTTAAAATGACCAACCAGATGGTGTTTTGTTTTCACTTGTAGTTAGTTCTTCCTCTCATGTTATTGGTTCCTTCTTAACATGACTTAATTTCGAGCGGTCCTGAATAAACAGCCTGTGCAATTGCGGTGAAAAGTTTGTGAAAAGTCAGCCAATCAGATGATACAGTTTTTACATACATAACAGCATAATATCTAGATTTTAAATCTAGATCATAAAATGTCAAATCAAATGTGCATGTGGTGTATTATCTTTCTCTACAGGGATAAAACAAGCAAACAAAAAAGTCCAGAGAGAGATGCTTGCTTGTGGTCACATGACCGCAAGCATGTCAAATGACATGTCTGTCCAATTCTGTTATCAGATAGGTTTCTCCTCGCTCATCCTGCAATGAAACAATCAATCCCAAGAGTGAGGCAGAATGCACATTCTTATTGGTCTCTCTTGAAAATGAAATGCTCTTCAGGTCCTTAAAGCTCTGGATGGATCTGTTTTTCTCCTTCAGCAGCAGGTAATTGAATTGGATTTGTCAGATGAGCTGATACAGTAACAGCGTCTATGAGTATTGATCCTTTAGCAATAGGCTGGACCAGAGCCGATATTGCAGTTAAGTGAACTGTGAAAAAGCAAGAAAAAAGTAAATGCCTTGTTGTCATCTGAGGCTTAAGAAGACTATCAATGCTTAAATCCAGATGTCACATTAAACATGGGGAAGGATGAAGACATTCACAAATGCTAGGAGCAGTTATACCTGATAGAAATAGAAGTAAACAAGGGGAATGTGAACTTTTAAATTCTGCTTTCCTTTAAATATATTTGATTACATTTCAGAAATGTATTGTTTCTCTTCTCTTTGGTTTCTTCAACTACAGGCACTTTTGTGTCCCAGAGGTGGATTTTTTATTAAAACTAAAATATTTGCTGTCATTTCCATATAACATTTATTGTCATTTCCACATCTTCCAGCAATTTTACCATTAATAAAGCATGATTGAGATGAGAGACATGTATATTGTGCATCATTTCAAATCATGTTATTTGAACAAAATGTTAATTAAAAAAATAAATAAATAGCATTACTTGAAATGATGCGCAATACCAATATATGTCTCTCACCTCAATCATGCTTTATTAATGGTAAAATTGCTGGAAGATGTGGAAATGACAGCAAATATATATATATACATATAATGTATAGAATTTAAGCTACAAAATTAACCAAAGTGGTTTGCCAATTTAATCCAGAAATATAAAACAAAAATTCCAACATAAAATTATATTTTATAAAGTATATTGTAATTATATAATATTAAAAACAATACAAGTCTGATATGCAATGTAAATTACACTGTAGTGGAAATGTTTGTGATTTTCATAACAAATGACAAAAATGTCAGCTTTTTCCTGTGATGTATTGGACATTGTTAGGAGAATAATGGGGAGAAATTGTGTTTTAGAAGACTTTTTCTTTGTCTGAAAGTCCACAGGACCAAAAATGTTCACAGATGAAGAAACACGCTTATATGTTAGAAACATTTACTGCATTCAAAGTCTTTTGTTTTTACGTGAATTGTTGCTGGGACCATAACACATGTTTCCCTATCTGTACTGCTCAATATTAATTAGAAATTAAGTGCATCAAAACAGCAGCTGTTTAAAAAAAAAAAAAATCTATTGAATTTAAATAAAATGTGTTAACATGTATTTATTTGTTTGTTTGTTAGTACAAAAGTACTAAACACTTATGTGACCCAAAAATGTCAACAAATATATTTGCATGTTTTCTTGTGAAGCCTCTATCATTATAAAGAATAGATCATCTCTCTATTGCAATGTGATTCTTATTAAAGTTATGCCTTATCGATTGTCATCTCAGCACAAGATTGGTGAGTAATATATATATATATATATATGTTTTTACTAGAATTACTTTATTCTCTAATACGATGATAATACAATGCCTTGCAGGATCAAAATGCATCAATATGTTTGAAATGTTCCTTTGTCTATATGATAAACTGTGAAAGCAGGAGAGTGATCCGTTTAAGTTGTACGTATTGCACTTACAGTATGAGTGGTCCAAGGCTCTAGTTAATTTATGAAAATTTTTACACGCTACTTGGGTAACGATGGGTTTGGGAAATGTGCCGTAGAGATTACAAGTACTACTAATGTGCTTCGGCAAACTGAGCCATTGCAATTTTAGGTTGTAAATAGAGCAGAATGTGTGGTGAGGAGGTACTCAAGGCCGAAGTCTGGAGTGTAGCCCGACGTGCTGATAGGGACAAAAGCCTGCTAACCTCTGCTGTTACCCTAATCCATCTTAGTCATGCTAAGTGCCAGGTCAGAAGGCTGGGTGTACTATTTTTAAAGCATCTTTGATAATACTCATCAGGGTAATCTGAGCTCCCATCCCATTGGTGTCAGAGAATAGGTCAAACATACACTGTAAAAAATTCTGGTAACCCTTCTATGGAAGTAAAATAATGTCAAATGTTTTTGAAATAAAAAGCCTGTTGAATTGCACTACTTGAAAAAAAATAGACATTGCATTAACCATGCTTGCATTTTAATGCATTGTATTTTTAGGGTTTGCATTTTTATGGGCTGAAATTCAACATGGTTAAATATTTAAGCTGTGAATATTTCAATTAAAAAATTTCAAACACCTTTTCATTATTAAAAATTCAATAATATTCACCTTTCATATTTCACTTCCAAAATATTCAAACTGTTTAAAAATACAACCAATAATATTCAACAGGCAATTTTCGGGCCATTTTATTTCGCTTTGCAAAATTCGCTTCCACAAATTCAGTGGTTCAAATTCGACAGTAAATTCAACATTGACGTCCAGGAACTGCAGGAAAAGCAATAGATTACCGAGCATACTCTCCATCTGCTGTTAGTCAACCTCACCATCAGATGGTGCAAAAGCGCGTGTTGTTGACGAAGACATTCATTCATAAAATGGAAATGATTATCTGTGTCAGTCAGTATGTGCGGAAAAGATGATAAACACACTAAAGCTGTGTGTTTATGTTTCATTCAATAACTTCATTGTTATTTCCCCTGTGTATTCTACATGTCATCAGCTTTCTCTACCATGAACAGGATTATAATCGGTTTCCCTCAATACCTCATACTCAAGGATTCCCCTTCAGTTGGGACAAAACGCTTAACGTAGCTTATGGACTAATACAGTGATATGAAAGATCAATCTTGCACCAGCACCTTATTGTGGAAGTAGGCTGTAGGCAAGCATGGACTCAGAATATGAACTTGACGCGCAAAGTTTCATGCTGAGCGTTTCGTGATACTGGCGATATACATATAAGCCTATACTGGTGATGTACATATACTCATAGATATCATATATAAACGCTAGATGTCTTATGGCGCAGTCACTTCCGGCATCACCGTTCGGCCATCTTATGTCAGTGCTCTGTGCATTAAGGTGAGTGATCAGCATGCACACAAATCCTCATATCTCGCTGAAATATTGACGGATTTACAAACGGTTTGGTTTCTTACAAACGTTATTAACGTGGCTATAATTCCGAATGCTTGAACATGTATGTTATAATTTTTCATATGTATGCAGTGTATGTATGTAGTGTCATAACTACATCTCTGACGTTTATAACAAACCAAACCGTTTGAAAATCGGTAGAAAATTGGGCAAGTTATGGTTATTTAAAAGTATTTGCACCATTAAACGAGTGAGCGAACGCACTGCCGCAAGATGGCCGCCACGTGCGGACGTCGACCTCCATTGGCCAGCAGCGCGCACGAGACATCTAGCCTTTATATATGATATCTATGCATATACTGATATACTATATATAGTATGCCTACGTGTATTGCCTTAAACTGTCATAGCACTTGCATATTGTTGTCCTATTGTTAATTTAACTGTAAATCGCTTTGGATAAAAGCGTCTGCTAAATGACTAAATGTAAAATTGGCTTGACATTGGACATTCGCACATTTAGGGACCGTCTCTAAAGTTGCATACAACATTGGCATACACGTTTCTAACTTCAATAGCAAACTTAAATTTATTTGAATAAATATCAAAAATCCAAAGGGTGCGCATTATGCCTGACACTACATGAACACTTTACAGTTGGTTTTATGACTGTAAGTCGTTCTATTAAAATGCTATCGGAGTTAGAAACGTGTATACCAAAGTCGTATACACTTTAGAGACGGTCCCTAAATGTGCGAATGTCCAACGTCAAGCCAACTTTATGCCAGTCTATCACTGGGAAACGCTCAGCTTTGTGAGTTATTCTGAGTCCATCTGCTTGCCTGCGAGTTTGGTCTTTTACATCACTGTAGTCCATTAATCTACGTGTTGTATATGTCCAGAAGTATTGAGGGAAACCCTAGCCTGCATGCAGCACATCGCCACAATATAAAGTTAAGGCAACTAAACAACCAAGAGAAATATATGTCAACCTCAAAAATGTAACATTGGATCTGTACATCCGCATCGGGGAATAACATTATAATCTCGTTCACGGTAGAGAAAGATGCATGTAGGCTACACAGGAAAAGTAACCGTGAAGGCACTGAATTTAACATAAAACAGCCGTCATAATAATCACAAATACACTTACATTGCTGTAAATGAGTTTTATGAATGAATGACTTGCTCTAATTTTGCTGGTCTTCGTCAACAACACGCGCTTTTGCACCATCTGATGGTGAGGTCGACTAACAGCAGATGGAGAGTATGCTCGATAATCTATTGCTTTTCCTGCAGTTCCTGGACGTCAATGTTGAATTTACTGTCGAATTTGAACCACTGAATTTGTGGAAGCGAATTTGCAAAGCGAAATAAAATGGACCGAAAATTGCCTGTTGAATATTATTGGTTTTATTTTTAAACAGTTTGAATATTTTGGAAGTGAAATATGAAAGGTGAATATGGATTATTTAATTTTTAATAATGAAAAGGTGTTTGAAATGTTTTTAATTGAAATATTCAAAGCTTAAATATTCAACCATGCTGAATTTCAGCCCATAAAAATGCAAGCCCTAAAAATACAATGCATTAAAATGCAAGCATGGTTAATGCAATGCCTATTTGTTTCAAGTAGTGCAATTCAACAGGCTTTTTATTTCAAAAACATTTGACATTATTTTACTTCCATACCCTTCCTTTTACAGTCCCCTAATTACTAGGTATTTACCTGGTAAATATATGGTAAGTTATAGTTGGTTATTGGTAATTACCACAGGTAACAAGAATGTAAATGCAGAGAAACTACAAACTTATTACTAGGTATTTACCAGGTAAATATATGGTAAGTTATATTTGGTTATTGGTAATTACCACAGGTAACAAGTATGTAAATGCAGAGAATCTACAAACTAATTACTAAGTATTTACCTGGTAAGCATATGGTAAATTATAGTATTTTAGTGTGCAATTACTTAAGGTGATTAGTATGCAATTACAGATAAACTACCAAGGGGAAAAAAACACCAGTTAAATATCAACTCAACAAAGTACTGTGTACTTGTTACCTGTTTAGGTTGGTAATAAGATTTAATTGTGTACTTCCTCAGAACGTAGGCAGCCATTTTTTAGAAACACCTCCAGTATTACCTATCAATTCAAGTTAGGTGTGTAGTTATCCTAGGGTTATGTTGGTAACAGTCCATGTTTATTTATTACTATCTTGAAATTAAGACGGTAGTTTCCAATAAATTACCTTGTCTTACATAGTTGTTGTTCATTGCTACACCCATTTATAGAGGGTTTATCAAATAATTTACCTTACACTTACCTGGTAACTACCCCGCAGGAACAGTTTTCCCTAATGTCATGGCAAATCTTAAATACTGGGTATATTCTTGCAGATGTTTTAACAATTTACTCAGTAAGTAAAGTGTAACTGTACTGTAAAATGAAGCCTTGTTTATTTCCATGGTATTACCGCAATTGTAACGTTACCATATAACCTGATCATTCCCTTTTCCATATAGTCACAATTTTTTACCTCGTATGTCCTGCAACGTTACCAAGGAAAACATGACAATTTACTCAAGTAAGTAAAGTGCAACTGTACTGTAAAAGGAAGCCTTGTTTATTTCTATGGAATTACTGGGATCTTACCCTATAATCTGTAATAGCTACGTAACATGTAGCTATTACAGATTATTGGGTAAAATCCCAGTAATTCCATGGGAATAAAAAGGCTTCCTTTTATAGTACAGTTGCACTTTACTTACTGAGAATGTTCAACGTGATCTCACGAGAATACGTGTGTATTTTTACGTAAAGTGTAATTCTACCATACGTACATTTACGTTTTATACACACAGAAACGTATAATACTGACGTATATACAGCACTAAAATGTAAAATGTTTACGTATTAACAGCACAAACACGATTAGCCTACATGCAGTTAAACAAAAATACATTTTAAAACCTTAAAAATACCTTATTTAATCGTTTAACCATTTTAATACTTAGTTTATTTACAGTGAGACACAAAATGCGTTTTCTCCAATAGAACAATAATACACCAAAACCCAACATAAATTCACAAAAGACATCAATTTTATTATACTTGATATAATCTTTAGAATCCATACGTTTGCAAGAAAGAGATCCAAATTCAGCCCTTTATCCAGTGAGTGATCTTCATCTCCATTTCACAGGCTATCACAGCATCGCAGTCCGTGTCAAATCCCGCGCTCGTAATGAATTCAAATTCAAAAATTGCGCCCTCAAGAAGCGTTACGACATGTTTTACGGCAGTGATATCAAACGCTCATTGGCTCTCGCCTGTTCGTCCATGTTCGTCACAGATTGCAACATGCCATATTTCAGTCGGTAAACTACATTTGATCAGAGAATGTCTAATAGGAAGAGAATTGGCACTCTCTGCTTACTTCCGGTTTCTGGACTGACTGCAGTAACACGTCTCTGTCCATGCGGGGGCGCTCGCAGGCGAGTGCAGAATGAATGGAGGTCTATGGCGAAATACCCATCAAAATCCACTTTTCTCAGGATATAATTTTTTGTCTAGTAATTTGAATGTTGTATTCGAAAGGAGATGCAAAGAAATTACACATTGCTGGGTGTTAGATTTTTTAGAGTCACTTATTTGCTTTAAAAAGTCTTTTAAAATGTCAATGACGTCATACACATCGTACGACCAGAGATACAGCTTTACGGCAATCCTTCAGTCACTATGGTGCTTTCGCGCTCTGCACTTTCTTTTCTCTCGAGGCATCGACAACACAGCTGACACAGGTAAACACACGTGCTAGAAGAGTTTTTGTTTTGTTTGTTTCTGGTCCCGCTTCGGATACCACGATGCCATCAAGCGGTATCTCTGGTCGTAAGGAGTCCTTCACTGACCAATCAGCGTTAATTAGCAGAATGCTAGCGTGTTATGGGCAACAACAACTCAACCTGTCAGAAATCGAAAGGACATAAGTACTCGTTCATTCAACTTTCGACCTATAACCCATGTTGAACTTGCAAAACCTACAATAAAATCTGAGATTTCTCAACGGCAATCGGGTGAAAGAGACACATTTAGCCGCCTAGCCCCATAGACTCCCATTCAGTCTGCACTCGCCCGCGATCACCTCCAGTGGAATTCTAATGGAACTGCAACCAAGATCTATACAATGGGGCTAATAGGAAGTGCCTAGGCTCTCCGTAGACGGGCTCTGATTTGATATGGAGAAGCGCGCGCGCCTTCACACAGAGCCCCTATAGTGATGGGTCCGGGCTGAGGACCCAAGCAATCCGATTGGTTCAAAGCACGTTTTATGGGTAATCGCTTTAGTGCCTGGTTACAAATCATACAAAATCACTTTATTATAGAAGACGTTTTTTTTGTTTGTTTTTTTTTTTTTTATTTATTTATTGCATTTTCAAAATTACAGAGTTTGATATCAAGTTCTTGTTACAAATCTTATACACATCTTCACATTTGGTAAATATAACTTGAAACAACAATAATTTGAAAAAAAAGAGAAAAAAAGAAAAGAAACAAACAAAATATAAAGGGCATCACACACATAAATTAAATTCATTTAACAGCGATACAGATCTTTGGGCTTTTTGATTTCTTTAAAAACTTTACAGATTCAAAATACATTTTAAAGGCTGCTTTAAAATGAGCAAAGTTGGGTTTTGAGTTACTCCATTTAGTTTGATGAATATGAAATTTTCCTAATAATAGAAACAAATCGATAACATAATTTTTTCTTTTAGAAAAGTCAAATTCATTCGTATGAAGCAAGACAGATGACAAATTTAAGACTATATTGCAGTTCATTTTAACACTTAGAAATTGAGACATCTCATACCAAAAGACTGAAGAACAGGGGCATTCAAAAAATAAGTGCACAATAGACTCTCTTTCACTATTACAAAAACAGCAGTTATAATCAATATCCAGATGAAAACGCTCTAATGTGTCTTTCACAGGATATATTCTATGAGCAATTTTAAAAGACACTTCTTTGGTTTTATTTGATACACAATACCGACTAAGAACTCCCCAAACATTTTCCCACTCAAATGAGGGAAACATATTAACCCAAACAAATTTAGATGGAGGAGAAGAGATATTAACAAAAAGAGATCTAATCAATTGGTTACTGCATTTATCATTGATTAAATCAAGTTTATCTAAAAACAAATGTTTGGAAACTTTACTTGCAGTGTTACCCCTAGAGTCCTGATTTCTGAATAGAGATACAATTTTGGCAGAAATAGAATTCATGACAGTACAGAAGACGTATATAGAAGACGTTTGTACTACGTTATAACGAATCATTAATGTATTTAATGTATTTTAAATTATACGTTTCATATACTAGGCTAGTATTTAACCGAAGCTATAGATTGTGAAATTAAACATTTCTCGTTGGTAGTGTTTTTTAGTTAGCTTAGATAATAGCATAGCATACAGCTAACGTTATCCGATGATCGCCTTACCAAATTCACAGCCATTCGTAATGCAGTTATAATTATGTAATTATTTTTTACACTTTTATTTATTAAAATATTCTTAAAATAATGCTTATTTGTGTATATTACTATTTTTCGTATTAACAGTTTATACATTTAAAAAAATTACAGAATGCTAGCTATGTTTTGTGGGTATAAATATTAAATATAAAATATTAAATCTAGCCTTGACTAAAGAACAGTATAATACAATTATGGAATCACAATTTTTAATGTAATTAATCAAACCCCTTAATTCATAGAATAATCTTTTATTTGAAAGAAATAACATTTTTAAGTATGTTTTGTGACAAAGTTATTTGTTATTAAGCAATGGGGCATAAAATGCTTTTTTATTACAAGCATGTCATTTGTGTACTAATGCATATGATTTATGTCATAATTAATTCTTAATACAGAACATCATACAACACAATAACATTTAATGTAATAAAATGAGAGAACCAAAACTTATATAAAAATTTAATTAAATTACACAATACAATACATAATGAATTCAACTGAATTATGAGATGTAATATATTACATTTTTATTAACACAAAACTACAAGCAAAATGCACATCGTTTTAGGACATTTATAGAGCTTTTTAAAATACACAACAATACAAAGCAGCTTTAAACAAACATACTCTAGTATGTATTTACTTTCCTAAACACTTTTGTGATAGTCCTCTGGCTATACATTGTGGAGATTTAAAAACAATTTAACGTTATATAAAGTTATAAAACTAAACTTTGCCCCCAGCCAAAACGAAAATTATAGATTAATGAGATCAAAGATCGTCCGTTAGACATAGCCTACACAAGACGAATTATATCTCATGTTTAACCACTCCACTAGACTCAGCGGCAAACGTCTGCTGCACTAGCCGAGATAAGGCTTTTCCAGGCGGGATACATGAGCGCTGAGCGCCCGGTGATCCCTTGGATCTCACATCTCCAAAAACGTCAGATCAAAATAAAAAATAATGAAATAGGCGCTATCTGTATAAACAAACAACATATTTGAGATTAAAACAACTACATTCTCGACTGAAAAACTCTTAAAACTACATTTCGTGACACAATAACAGTAGTATTTTTAAATTTTGCAGTCTTTCTCCTGCTATTGACGCAACTTGAGATTTTAAATATTAGCTATAGAATATACACAATTTACATATACAATATACAATTTCATTTAATTTTACCTTGCATATAGCAGCGGGATTTAGCATTCTACATAAAGCTACCACATAATAACGACGCTTATAGTAAGAGCCACGAAACGCGCTAAAAATAAAAGAGAGGACACAGCAATATTTTGGACTTACAATTGTTATTTTGACAGTTTTTCACACAAACATCTAATGCGAAAGATGGGAGATAGGACATTACTTGGTTGACACAATATTTCTACATCAGAATATCGATCACAAGTAGCCTATAATTATGAATTTAAGTTATTAATCCATGAAAATGTTAATCAGGTGTGATGAACAATCGGGTCTGGCTGAAGAGATGAGTCCGAGCTTAGGACCTTAGCAATCCGATTGGTTCAAAGCACGTTTTATGGGTAATCGCTTTAGTGCCTGGTTATAAATCATACAAAATCACTTTATTATAGAAGACGTTTGTACTACGTTATAACGAGTCATCAATGTATTTTACATTATACGTTTCATATACTAGTATTTAACCGAAGCTATAGATTGTGAAATTAAATATTTCTCGTTGTTAGTGTGTTTTTTAGTTAGCTTAGATAGTAGCGTAGCATAGCATACAGCTAACGTTATCCGATGATCGTGCTATGAGCTTTACCTGATATTACTGCACTGATACTGCCTTACCGTATCGCGAGAACAGATTTAGATCAGGCATACTACTGGCATACTAATTGGGTCCTAAGCCCGGACTCATCTCTTCAGCCAGACCCGATTGTTCACCACACCGGTGTGGTATAGTATCCTGTTACCCTGTACTTTTTAAAATACACAACAATACAAAGCAGCTTTAAACAAACATACTCTAGTATGTATTTACTTTTATAGTGATGGGTCCGGGCTGAGGACCCATTTAGTATGCCAGTAGTATGCCTGATCTAAATCTGTTCTCGCAATAACTTGTAGCTAACGTGAGCTGTTTAAGTGTTATTATGTGGTGTGCTCTCGTGAATCAATCGGAGTGTCTAGTAGATGTAAACAGTGAGAGATCTTGTGGCAGGTGCAACGCTATAGTGGCCGGAGCGACGCTTATAGTAAGAGCCACGAAACGCGCTCCAATTCAAGCAAAAAGAGCGAATAAAATATAAGATAATATGACAAAAAGGTAAATAAGAGCAGGATTACACTGTCTGTGTGCTCTCGTGAATCAATCGGAGTGTCTAGTAGATGAAAACAGTGACTGGTCGAGTGGCAGGCGCATATATCTGTGACTGGTCGAGTGGCAGGCGCATATAACGGTGACTGGTCGAGTGGCAGGCACATATATCCGTGACTGGTCGAGTGGCAGGCGCATTTAACGGTGACGGGTCGAGTGGCAGCTGCCTCTAGCGGTGACGGGTTGAGTGACAGGTCGAGTGGCAGCTCCCCCTGCCAAGCAGAGATTTTACCCCCTCTCTCGAAATGGATAATATAATTCTAAAACGAACTACAAACTTGCATCCACTTTCACTTACTCTTCTTCTGAAGACACGTAGCAGCTAAGGTCCAACAGGGAAAATCATCCGGTTTCCGCGGGCTTCTCGAAAATTCTCAGAGAGAAAAAAATGATTCACCGAATCATCTTGAGAGGTTCATTTTCATGAATCGCTCAAATCCACCCATGATGGATTGAATCTGACCATGAATAAAAACTGAAACAGCTAGACAATTTTTTGTGTGTAATTTAATTAATTTGTGCTCATAATTTTAAATAATAGTAATGTTTTTAATGTAGGCTAGCGTTACACACTAAAATAAAATTGAAGTTTAGGTTTTAATGCAGTCTACCAGACAGCAAGATATACAGTGAGGAAAATAAGTATTTGAACACCCTGCTATTTTGCAAGTTCTCCCACTTAGAAATCATGGAGGGGTCTGAAATTGTCATCGTAGGCATGTCCACTGTGAGAGACATAATCTAAAAAAAATAAAAATCCAGAAATCACAATGTATGATTTTTTAACTATTTATTTGTATGATACAGCTGCAATAAGTATTTGAACACCTGATAAAATCAATGTTAATATTTGGTACAGTAGCCTTTGTTTGCAATTACAGAGGTCAAACGTTTCCTGTAGTTTTTCACCAGGTTTGCACACACTGCAGGAGGGATTTTGGCCCACTCCTCCACACAGATCTTCTCTAGATCAGTCAGGTTTCTGGGCTGTCGCTGAGAAACACGGAGTTTGAGCTCCCTCCAAAGATTCTCTATTGGGTTTAGGTCTGGAGACTGGCTAGGCCACGCCAGAACCTTGATATGCTTCTTACAGAGCCACTCCTTGGTTATCCTGGCTGTGTGCTTCAGGTCATTGTCATGTTGGAAGACCCAGCCTCGACCCATCTTCAATGCTCTAACTGAGGGAAGGAGGTTGTTCCCCAAAATCTCGCAATACTTGGCCCCGGTCATCCTCTCCTTAATACAGTGCAGTCGCCCTGTCCCATGTGCAGAAAAACACCCCCAAAGCATGATGCTACCACCCCCATGCTTCACAGTAGGGATGGTGTTCTTGGGATGGTACTCATCATTCTTCTTCCTCCAAACACGTTTAGTGGAATTATGACCAAAAAGTTCTATTTTGGTCTCATCTGACCACATGACTTTCTCCCATGACTCCTCTGGATCATCCAAATGGTCATTGGCAAACTTAAGACGGGCCTTGACATGTGCTGGTTTAAAGGGGTCATATAATGGTACATGCACTTTTACAAGTTGATTGTACTGAAATGTGTGTTGGCAGTGCCTGTACACAACCATCATAAAATGATAAAAATCCATCCAGTGGTTTTTTTTATTTTTATCTTCTTGTATGTTTCCTCCTGTCTCAAATCAAGCTGTTCGATATTGTGACGTCACAATATCGACGCCCCTCCCACGATGGGTGATTGACAGCAGCGTTTAAAACACAGACCCGCCCTAGTGAGCGAGCTGTCAATCATAGCACGCGCCGATGCGCGTTCATTGTTGATAGCTGGAGTGCTGAGTAGAATGGCGTCTAACGATTGTGGTGTTCTGTTCTTGGGTGTAATAACGAACACAGCAGTCATATTGATGATGTTTCTAAATCCGTACAGCTGAAGACGCAGTGGCTGAGTTTGTTTTCGAAGGGAATATTCCCCACGATCAACGTCAATGCTGTCATGTTTGCGCGAATCATTTCACCAGACTGCTTTACAAACGAGGGTCAGTATAAAGCTGGATTTGCTAAGAAGCTGCTCCAGAAAAAAGGATCAGTACCAACTATTCGTGTTCCTGCTGAACCTCCAGAAGAACAAGTGAGTGTAACGTTTTATTGACCTTTATATTAATCTTTATATTAATCTTTGCAAATAGCTTGCATGCTTCACGATGAATGTGGCTATTTTTACACTCAGGGTACATTATGGCATGTTTTCTATGTACGACGTTCTCAATATAATTCATAATCCCACGTTTATAATGAACAACGCGTTATGGTTTTTGTATTATTATTTTAAACGGTGTAGGCACAGAACAGAGGGGCGGGGTGAGCAAAGCTCATTATCATTTAAAGACACATGCACTGAAACGGCGTGCTGAAAACAGAGCTGTTTTTGACCAGGTAAAATGAGTGTTTTCTTACAATACTAATGAGAATTTGTAATTAAAGTATATTACAAACTTTTAATTTAGACCCTAAAGAATCATATTAGCTTGTACAAAAATGACATTATATGACCCCTTTAAGCAGGGGAACCTTCCGTGCCATGCATGATTTCAAACCATGACGTCTTAGTGTATTACCAACAGTAACCTTGGAAACGGTGGTCCCAGCTCTTTTCAGGTCATTGACCAGCTCCTCCTGTGTAGTTCTGGGCTGATTTCTCGCCTTTCTTAGGATCATTGAGACCCCACGAGGTGAGATCTTGCATGGAGCCCCAGTCCGAGGGAGATTGACAGTCATGTTTAGCTTCTTCCATTTTCTAATGATTGCTCCAACAGTGGACCTTTTTTCACAAAGCTGCTTGGCAATTTCCCCGTAGCCCTTTCCAGCCTTGTGGAGGTGTACAATTTTGTCTCTAGTGTTTTTGGACAGCTCTTTGGTCTTGGCCATGTTAGTAGTTGGATTCTTACTGATTGTATGGGGTGGACAGGTGTCTTTATGCAGCTAACGACCTTAAACAGGTGCATCTAATTTAGGATAATAAATGGAGTGGAGGTGGACATTTTAAAGGCAGACTAACAGGTATTTGAGGGTCAGAATTCTAGCTGATAGACAGGTGTTCAAATACTTATTTGCAGCTGTATCATACAAATAAATAGTTAAAAAATCATAAATCATATCATCTCTTTCCAGTCTTGGTTCCGAACCTTTGGAGCAACCCACTAAAATACCACTTCAAGACTCAGACTCATTCTGATCGCTGGATTCACTCTGCATCAGGACCACTGAAGGACAATGTAAAAGAAGAACAATGAGTTCAGCATCGAGGGAAAAGAAGAAAAAGAAGTGTTATGTGTTTCACTCTGTATGTGGTGCTTTAATCCCCCATGCCCTTATAAGGATCCAGGATCTTACTAAAACATGGTGAAAGGTTATGGTAGGACAACAGTTAAATGCACTGACTATAAATGTAATTCGAATGTAACATATTGTGTATGTACTTAAAAAATATATTGCCTTTACAAAAAAAAAAAAAAAAAATAATAATAATAATAATAAAATAAAGTTGTCCTCCGAAGAGGGGGGGTGGAGGTTAAAAAAAAAATAATCATATATTGTGATTTCTGGATTTTTTTTTTTTAGATTATGTCTCTCACAGTGGACATGCACCTACGATGACAATTTCAGACCCCTCCAATGATTTCCAAGTGGGAGAACTTGCAAAATAGCAGGGTGTTCAAATACTTATTTTCCTCACTGTATAGATAAATTAAGTTTAGTTTACTAAGTTTAGTTTACAAAGTAAATGTACTTCTATTAAAGTCATTTATACTTCATTAGAGTATAATTGAAGTAAAACCAGCAGAAAATTTATTGCAGTTGTTTCAACTTAAATTTATAAGTTAAAATAACATTCAACAGAAAATCTAGTGCAGTTGTTTAAACATACATTTTTGAGTTAAAATAACAATTTAAGTTGTTCATTCAACTTTCAGTCTAGTTGAGGACAAGAAAACTTAAAATTTCTTGTTGTCTGGACAATCTAGTTATCTCTACTCACACAAATAAGTTGAAATAACTAAATTGCAAAAATATTTTTTACAGTGTATAAGCCAATTTCGGTTAGCACTCTTGAATGTGAGGGGGTCATAAATGCCAAACCCATCTTTTATTATAAAAAAAAATAAATAAAAAAAATAAGTCTTGACTCTACAGGTGCACAGTCCCCTTGAATAGAGAATAACTTCTCAAAAGTAAGTGGCATATTTAGTATGTCTGGTAGAAGCTTAGTTAGTAACACTGGTAAATGGTGTCATATGCTTTCCAACTGCCTGTATACAGACGTGTACGTACCATATTGTGTGAATGTGGCAAAAGAGTTTCAACAAAACAGACACAAATCTAGTTACTTCTAATAAAACACTACCAGACATTATCTTCCATAGACATATACAATACTGTTCAAAATTGTGGGGTCGGAAAGATTTTTTTAATGTTTTTGAAAGAAGTCTAATGCTCACCCAGGCTGAATTTATTGGATCAAAAATATAATAACAACAATAATACTGTGTGGTATTATTACAATTTTAAATGACCTTTTTTTTGAATATTTTAAAATGTAATTTCGTCGCTGTCCGATGAAAACCGCGTATGTCCATTTTGCCGATTTTGAGATTTTTCGACGGATAGAATGTCCAGGTTCATTTCCGTATACAGTATGCTTCACATATCTAAATGGCCATTGAAAAGTTGTGAAATCATGTCATCTGATTTTCACGTATATCCATTTGGTGTCAAAGCTGTCAATCACGCCGCGTAGGCCTATCTCCCGCCCTGTGGAGGCATCTCACGGTCTAAGCGTCTCTGGAAGCTCAGCATTGGATAACCGAATAACTCTGTGAGGTAAAGTATCAGCAAACGTTTGTTTTTGACAACTGTTCAAGTTTATTATATATTCGCAATATATTCACAACTGTTATTTACCGGTAAATGGTCTAGACGAAGTAATCGTCACTGTTTATTGTGGAGATGTTAACGCACGGGTCTGTTAACTTAAGCAATACTTAATATTTTTCTGACTAATAAATTACTGACACAGTAAAGGGTAGATTTAAATAAAGAATAGCGAATTTTAAATAAAGAAAAACAAAATTTAAATAGAAAAAAAACTAAATTTAAAAAAAGAAAAAAAGACATTTAAATAAAGAAAAAACGAAATTTAAATAAAGAAAAATGACATTTAAATAAAGAAAAAACGAAAATTAAATAAAGAAAACCCCGAAATTTAAATAAAGAAAAACGAAATTAAGTTAAATTAAAAACGAGATTAATTTAGATTGATAACGGGTAAAAAGGCTAATAGCCATGTTGGGTCCGTGTACTTTTTCGTTCATTCATTATTCTATTTAGGAATGAAAGATGAAATGTAAAAAAAAAAGGGTGCAGCTTGTTTTTTTGTTTAAAAAAAAAAACAGAAATGGCTGTATTTTTTTGTACATAGCATAGCCTACTTTGTTATGATTTTAATATTATAATGATTAATAAATGCACGCACAATTATCCATGAACTTGTACAAATAGAGTCTGTAGGTCTACTATACTGTTGAAAGTATGAAAGTGAACAGCACGAGTAATAGGATGCACAATTTGAGACGGGTCAGACATGATTTTGACCAATTCATTAAGTTTTGTAGGAAGCCTTTCTTTAAAGTGAATTTCGTTTTGTATAAATTGTATCTTAATTTTAATCAATTTTTCATCAACCAATTGCCTGGAGTGGATTTAATAAATAAGAAGCAAATATATAGCAGACAATATAATCATGGAGGCGCCCGCGCGGTCACTTGCATTGCACGTTAACTGGAGCGCATCTCATCCTAACTTAATGAAACTCAGCGTATGCCTCACACAGACATGAGAAAGACATCAAATACACAAAGCTTGAAAAGTCTTTAAACGAAATAGGCCTAATTCAAAACGAAAAGAAAAAGGCTACTCTCTGATTATGTATGATTATATGATCATAGCCTAGCCTATTTTGTGAATTGTTCATTCACGGTTGGCACACATTTTGCTGCCCTTACAAAAGTGCCGCTCTAGGCAATTGCCTAGTTCGCCTATATGGACGCGCCGGCCCTGGGGTCAGCAATGAGTGTATTGATTCATTGTCCCTTCATAGTTTGCAAGAGACATTTAATAAACTGAGACGTATAATAAACTGAGCGTAGCCTATTCATCTGTCAGTATGAAACGCGACTTGGCCATTCTTATTAATGATCGGAAGAACGCGTATCGACCACCGTTACTGTAAAATATGCACGTATGTCCATTTAAACTCGATTTTGGTCAAATATGGATTATATCATTACACTGGCAAAAATATGGTTACATTTAAAGATGCCATACCAAGTATGACAACGCTACGTTCAACTGCTTTTGAAATTACGGTGTTTTTTTCACTTCCTGAAAAGTAACCGACCGTTTTGGACATAGCCCTATACGTGAGTTTCATCGGGCAGCGACGTTTTTATTCCTGTGATGGCAAATCTGAATTTTCAACATCAGTACTCCAGTCTTCAGTGTCTCATGATCCTTTAGAAATCATTCTAATATGTTGATTTGTTGCTTCAGAAACATTTATTATTATCATTGTTGATTACAGTTGTGCTGCTTAATATTTTTCTGAAAACCATGAGGAATTTTTTAAAGGATTCTTGAAGTTCTTTGAAGTTCCTCGAAGTTCCAAAGAATGGTTGTGTAGATTGTTGGGAGGCATACATAAAGGTATAGTTAGTGATGCATAACCACCAGATGTTAACCAATCAAAACAATTAAAATGAATTTAAACTGAAGAGTGTCACTATTAAAAGTGAGCTAAATAACACTCAAACACCCCCCCCCCCCACACACACTAAATGGAATCTTGTCACCTTTAAAAGTAAAAACTGCTTGACAAGTATTTAAATTAATAATTTTGTTGTGTAAATTGTTTCAGTCCCTGAGCCAGATGAGGTTCATTGACTCCTTCTAACCTGTTTAAATTCAGCTCAGTGTTCCCATGTATACATTCCCTCATAAACACAGCGACAGGTCATGCTTGATCACCTACAACAGAGCCACTGAAATTCTAATGGGCTGGAGTGACTGCAAATACCTTCTGCTGAATAATGCATCGCCCAAATACTTTTCAAGATCTGAAGGCATTTTGTGTAATAATTTTCAACCTTGCAGTTTGTCTTTGCTTTGTTCCTAAAGACTATGCAAAGAGGTGACCTTATGATAATTCTGTCCATTCAAACTTACATTTTATGATGTTGGATCAAAAGACATCATTAGCATACAGTATGTGAATATTCCTTCAACAGAAGAGCAGTTTAGTAATTCCTTAATTAAACATCTGAAATTATGTTTTTATCAATGGACTACTGGAATATACATGCAGAACCTCCAAGTTCTATGTGCCTGGATAAAATCCAAAGGCTAATGGTAAAATACTCTCACATGGGTAAGGCTGTCCCTCATAAAGCCTGCTAACCTTCACATAAGATTGAAGGAGGCAGGTTTTTCTCTTACTACTTACAAGTTGTCCAATATATATGGAGTGTAGAACTTCAAATGCAGCCCACCACAGAATGATGCTTTATTAACCACAAGGGAAATTGGAGCCGTGCACATATCTATTTAAGAAGGCCCTTAAAACCAGGGCTGGTCGTAAAGACTTTTACTGTCTTAGATTGGGCCACAGCACTTTAGAGAAAGATTGTGGAGGAGAGTTCCCAAACAAGAAAGAGGACAAATGCACAAGGGAATGTGTCTATGCCACAATGCTGTCACTGAGAGGATGGTGATAAATGAACTCAGGGAGCTTACTGTAATGGTGGTAAAGCCGTGGAGACACGTGGAAGCATACATGGCCCCAAGGTGCATGCTTGAAGAAACATTTTGATGTGCCATTGCACACACACACACATACTAATACATGGATTTAAGGTGAATAAGAAACACATTCACCTTAAAGAGAATAGTCATGTGGGCTTGGTATTGTAACTGACAAATGTTCTGTTCTGGGATTTTGCCTTCAAGGGCATTATGATCATAATACTGACCATTAACTTTTCTCTTAAGTGTGAAAGGATTTTAGTTTCTCTCACTCTCTTTCTCTTCTTCTTAAAGGGATAGTTCACCCAGAAATGAAACATTTCCCATCATTAACTGTCATCTGTAGAACACACAAAAATATATTTTGAAAAATGTTTGCTGAGAGTGAGTGGAGAAGTAGAAAGGCAAAAAGCATCTGGTGAGTCCATCAACTCGCTACATTACAGAGAGCCCATAATCAAAATAAACTATGGAAAACTCTGTCCTACTGTCAGGTTTGCGCAGGTTGCTGAAGACGAGGGAACAGAATTTCAATGCAGCTGGCTTATTCACAAACTCAGGTTACAGGAAAATACAGGAACTCAGGAACACACAACCATACAAAGGCGAGAACTGACAAACACTGAGGGAAAACACAGGGCTTAAATACACTGGGGCTAACAGGATAATTAACAAGGTGAATGATAGGACACAGGTGAAAGACATGACTAATTAGAACATAGGAGAAACTAATTAACAGGACTAAACCAAAAGCACAAAAGACAGGGGAAAACTAGATAACATAACTAAACCAAAACACAGAAACGTGACAGTACCCCCCCTCCCCGAAGGCGCGTCCTCACGCCATATAACATCCAAAGGGGTGGGCATCCTGGACTCCAGGACGGTCCAGGCGGAGCAGGCTGTGGGCGTGGCCAGGGCGGAGCTGTCAGACCCTCGGACGTCCAGGGCGGTGGTGACCCTTCGGGTGGCCATGGTGGTGAGGACCCTTCGGGTGGCCATGGTGGTGAGGACCCTTCGGGTGGCCATGGCGGTGAGGACCCTTCGGGTGGCCATGGCGGAGATATTTTTTCAGGTGGCCATGGTAGCACTGGGAACCTCGGAGAGACCTCCGCGGTCCCCCTAGCAGGTATACTGCGCCCCCAAAAAATTTTAATGGGGAAATTGACAGGAAAGGGGGGTGTCCGGCAGCAAAGAGGGTCTTGGAAGCAGGACCAACGGTAAAGAGGGCTTTGAGCTAAGCGGGACCAGCGGCGAAGGAAATTCTGGGCTGGACAGGACTGGCGCAGGATCAGCGGGCTCTGGCGCAGGATCAACGGGCTCTGGGCTGGGCGGAACCAGCGGATTGGAAAACTCGGGGCTGGACGGGACCAGCATATCAGGAATCTCGGGGCTGGATGGAACCAGTATATCAGGAAACTTGGGGCTGGACGGGACCAGCATATCAGGAAACTCGGGGCTGGACGGAACCAGCATATCAGGAATCTCGGGGCTGGACTGAACCAGCATATCAGGAAACACGGGGCTGGACGGAACCAGCATATCAGGAAACACGGGGCTGGACGGAACCAGCATATCAGGAAACTCGGGGCTGGACTCATGGGCGTAGTTGATGTGTGTGTTGCCCACACACACAGAATAGCTATAATCAGCATTGTGTCTTCATGAGCAGATTCAAGTGTGGCGTACTCAGTCTCTGGCGGGCAGGCGACGGGCTCTAGCTCTTGCTCGAAGACTGGCTCTTGCTCGAAGACTGGCTCTGGCTCTTGCTCGAAGACTGGCTCTGGCTCTTGCTCGAAGACTGGCTCTGGCTCTTGCTCGACAGGGCTGATGAGGTGAGGATCGGGCTGGACGTGAAGGTCTGGCTGGACGTGGAGATGTTGGTGCTGAAAAAGCTGTCTGGACCCATATCGCCCATATCCTCCCCTGTGACCTCCACGGATTCCCACAAAGGCCTGCCTACAGATCTCCATCTTCGGCTGGAGGCTTTCACTGGAGGTTTTTCTTTTAATGGTCGGTTCTTCTGTCAGGTTTGTGCAGGTTGCTGAAGACAAGGGAACAGAATTTCAATGCAGCTGGTTTATTCACAAACTCAGGTTACAGGAACTCAGGAGGTTACAGGAACTCAGGAGGTTACAGGAACTCAGGAGGTTACAGGAACTCAGGAGGTTACAGGAACTCAGGAGGTTACAGGAACTCAGGAGGTTACAGGAACTCAGGAGGTTACAGGAACTCAGGAGGTTACAGGAACTCAGGAGGTTACAGGAACTCAGGAGGTTACAGGAACTCAGGAGGTTACAGGAACTCAGGAGGTTACAGGAACTCAGGAGGTTACAGGAACTCAGGAGGTTACAGGAACTCAGGAGGTTACAGGAACTCAGGAGGTTACAGGAACTCAGGAGGTTACAGGAACTCAGGAGGTTACAGGAACTCAGGAGGTTACAGGAACTCAGGAGGTTACAGGAACTCAGGAGGTTACAGGAACTCAGGAGGTTACAGGAACTCAGGAGGTTACAGGAACTCAGGAGGTTACAGGAACTCAGGAGGTTACAGGAACTCAGGAGGTTACAGGAACTCAGGAGGTTACAGGAACTCAGGAGGTTACAGGAACTCACAACCATACAAAGACAAGAACCAACAAACACTGAGGGAAAACACAGGGCTTAAATACACTGGGGCTAACAGGATAATTAACAAGGTGAATGACAGGACACAGGTGAAAGACATGACTAATTAGAACATAGGAGAAACTAATTAACAGGACTAAACCAAAAGCACAAAAGACAGGGGAAAACTAGATAACATAACTAAACCAAAACACAGAAACGTGACACCTACAGGGTAAAATGACACATTTATCCTGCTACTTATGCCTTAGACATCTCCAAAAACATATCATTTTATTCATGTCAATGAACAGACCTGAATCAGAATGACATAAGATGGCATCACCTGCATCTGGTAGCATTTTTCAGAACAGTGAAAGACAGACAGTGGAAAGGTCAATAGTTTTGCCCTTCAGGGCTGAAATTACATTCTAAACTGACAGGGTCCTTCCTGTTTTTGTCCATACAATTAAAATTAACGAGGTCCAAAACAACTTTGGAGTCTTTCATTATGTGAAACTTTCATTATATATATATATATATATATATATATATATATATATATATATATATATATATATATATATATATATATATATATATATATAAAATAGACTTATTTATTTAACAGACTTAATAAATTCTTTATATTAAGAATATATTATTTTGTGTTTCACAGACAATAGATGTTTGAAACGACATTAGGATGTTGGAATTACATAAATGATGAGATAATTTTGTTCTGGTGCTGTCCTCTGCATCACGCAAATACATGTACTCAAGCTTTTTTTTCGCTTTGCATGTGATTGAGGTGAATCACTAGTTATTCCCAGCATGCTTCAGAATCCCCTTTGTGCTGTTTTTATGATCTGAAAGATTCCTTTGTTGTTGAAAATTGGAGATGGAAGAAGCTATAAAGCAACTTTCGATTTTTCTTGATCCATGCAAATCGTATGAATCAATCAGCATATCTTCCATTGGCCAAGCAGCTGTCTATCCTTATCAGCCGGTCACTCATAATTCTGAGTGCAGTTGAATGCTATCAGAAAGTCTTGTCTTTCTCCTCCTTCATATTTGCATTTTCAATATGGGTGGTTTAAGAGATCAAGGCAGCAGAGAGGGATTTTGCCAATTGATTCCCACTGTCGTCATTACCGTCAGACCGTTACAGATAGCAGAGCAGGAACAGGGATTTAGCTAGAGCGTCATACTTCCTCAGTGATTTGGCCTGTAAGGCCAGCGGACTCAATAATCGGTGACAAAATTCCGTAAAAAGATTATTATTTTTACGATAATGTGCAAATGTATGACTAGAGTCATTCTTGAAAATAGAACCTGATTAGGTAATGTTAAGATCTTTGTATTTCTATCCATTTAATTAATTAAACACAGTACTTTTGAAACCTGTTTATTAACTGACACAGGTGTATCATACCAGCTCACTGGCCAGATGAGCATTTCTGCACATTATCTAAACATGCTATTTTTAAACTGTTTAACATTACAACTTTTCTTGATTGTGACCTCTCCACTAATGCAAATACACCTTTCATTAAGTGTTTGTGTAGCATTGATGACATAATCCTCTCCTGGAAACATCAACATCACTCCACACTCTGCCAAGTGTCTCACATCATTGGTGGCCCTGGGACCATTTGACACATCTATAGCAGACAGCTGGAGTAGGTCTGTTATTATCTGGATGTATATACAATTCGTCTAGAACTGACTGATTTTTGGCAGATTAACAGACTCTTTCTTTCATAGCATTATTCTAGGATATATATTATTTAGCCTTACTCTGTTTCCCTTTCTTTTCCAAAATGTCAGCGCCGTATAAAATATGGCTTTGAAAAGTCATTTAGAACATTTCCAGCTCAGTCATCGGTTCACTAGCCATTTCAATTTTAAGTCATTATTATATTCATGAAGAAATATTTTTGAAAAGCCCAGAGTGGATGACTACTTCAGCTAGGTTCCCAATGTGAAAAGACACTTAAGGGCACTCAGTAAATCAGCCCATCAGATTTATTATTAGCTATTTTAAATGCTCTTAATCTTACCCTCAAACACACTTCTCTCTAAATCACTTAAAAGCTCTTTTTGTGACATATACAGACCTTTTTTTATTATTATTATTTTGTTATTTTTATCAGATTTTTATTAGATTTTATTATATTTTTTTCCAGCTAGTTTTATTTATTTATTTAGTTTGCTGTTGTTGTTGTTGTTGTTGTTTAGGGCTGTCAAAATTAACGCACTAACTGGTAAAGAAAATTATAAAATGTGACATTTTCATGTCTACTGCAGTCTTGTTGAAATGTACCAAGAACTAATACTACAATTAATTTGTGGCCATGTTTATTTTAGAGCTTTTTCATGATGTACTTTAGTTCCAGTTTTTATTTTTATTTCAGTTAACAAAAATGTTTGTTTTAGTTTTGTTAACAATAACACTGTGCTGCAGGAGGTCTTTTTTATAATGGAGTTCCTAGAGTCTTAAAGGTTAAAACCCTCTGCAACACAGTTATAATGGCTTAGTTGTGTTTAGTTCAATGTTGCATATCATTTCCTTAAATGATAATCAAAAGCAGTAACTATGGTTTAACCTCTGTACAAACTCTTATGTCTTATATATTGGTCTGCAACATATAGCAAAACATGCTTTCAGGCTGCAGACAGTCCTGTGTGTGTTGGGGTGCATATGGATGTTTCTCATATATTTGGCAGGGCATTACATTGCCCAAAGGAGGCAGAACATTAAAACCACATCAGAGAACACCTACATGGTGAACCCTGGAAGAATACACAATTGTTGTAAATCTCTGGTGTTTTAAAAATCTCCAACCACCATAAGCCTCACCTTTTCATCTTCCCGGGAGGAGCAGGGGGGGAATTTCTCAGGGATGCAAAGTAAAGTAGAAAGTCTCTGAAGTGCTGGAGCTTTGTAACCCAAGCGAGGCTTTAGGGCACACAGATCTCATGAAGCCCAGTGCACAAAAGGCTCTTCCCCTGCCAAGCTCGATAAAGTAATCCCATCTCATTTATATCTCCTTTCAATTCTATACCTGCTTTGATTTCCTTCTCCCCTTTCTTTCTTTCTCCGTCCCTCATGCCCTGAGTCTTCTGATCTGATTTGCTCATCGTGATCCTTACCTCACTGGAATTGCTTTGCAACTGTAGTAAAATCCCAGACATGCTGTAAATGTGGCAACTTCTGTACTTTAAAATGTAGTGTAATCAGCAGGTGAAATGTGAGGGTCACTATGACTGTGTTAGTTGTGTTTACCTCTCACTCCCTCCTGCCCTTCCCTTCACTGTGAGATTTTTAATGCACCGTTTCAGTGAGCTCTATTTGTTGCCTGTTTCTAATTGCAGTGTCCTCATTCTATCCTGCATATGTCTTAGGATGTGTAACATATTTAGGCCAAGTGGGGAATGATGACAGCCCTGAATGGTAAACAATATTGTTCATTGCCACCTCCCTCCTTGCTAGACTGTGACCTTGTGCAGCTCAGGTCCATATCTGCTTTGTTGCAGGCTGTTCACCTCTGTCAAGTGTTATGAACACCACAGTCTGTATTAAAAACATGCAAAAACAAACAAACAAAAAAAAAAAAAACCTAATAATTAAATAAGATGGTAATATCAGGCAAGCAGACAAGGCAAATTATATTAAAATCATAGGTAGAGTTTGGGGAGTGCCTGTTGACATACATTTAGAGACTGGCTAATATATATGATACTGCAAGTGACACAATGATATCCACTGTTGCCACATGTATGGAAGAAAAAACTTGTGAACTTGTGAAAATGCAACTGTTTTACGAGGTGACAATTTCATATGAATTTGCACAATGTGATTCGTTTGGAAACACACGATTCTTAGCAATTGAGAGTGTGTTGGAAAAATCATGATGCAGATAATGATACAGATTCCAGTGGCTGCCTTATTCCCACCTCTTAGCAGCCCAGGGGCTTCTGTCAGCAAATTACTATGTAATGGGACTTGGCTACAGTTACCTCTTTAGATATTAGATTACAAAATGCCTGGATAAGACTGAATACTACCCTGCCCTGAATTCAAATTCAAAACACACAAATGGTTTTATAATCTTTCATTCACTGGTAGTTTTGGAGTCCAATAATCTCTGGATCTTTTTTAGATGTACCATTTAGGAAAAGAGATAAAACCTATCATGTTTCATAATACATTTAGATGACAATGTTCTAATACTTTTCCAATAGCTGGAATGTATGGCACAAAACGATGTTCATCTTTCTGTTGTAATTATGGTTACATCATCCACTGCATAATTTCAGATAAAAAAATAAAAATAAAATCTTTTGGAAGAAATTTTACCTCCAGTATCATTTATTTATTTATTTATTTGCTTGCTTGTTTGCTTACTTGCTTGACAACTGCTTTTGTTTACAATTTATTGTCACTGTCCACTTTAGACAACTATGAGTAACTTTACAACTACATGTTAACTAACTCTCATTAGAGTAATAGTAGTTTGTTAGTAGACTGTTACTAGAATGTTAGGTTAGGGTTAGCTGTTAGGGTTCGATTTGCATTTTGGTCAATCGGATCACAAGTGGATGACGCTAAATACAGATTTAAACAGTGTCTAAACCGCTGAAGTCCATGGCGATGGTAGAGTGACGACTGACCAAGGTGGAGCCGGTGGGTGGAGGGAGCCTGGTGGAGCCGTAAGGATGATGGTCCCGGGTGAAGCTGAGGGGGCAAGGAGCCAGGGCACAGCTGAGTGATCGATGGGCCGAGGTGGGTCTGCGAGCCTTACGCTTGCAACAGCATGAAATGGATAAATGCTCCTGTTTGTGAATGTGTTTGTTTTTTATATGATTCACAATAACAGCAGAAAATGTCTGGGTGCCCTTACAACAGGTAGCAGAAAATAGTGCATGGCCTGCAATGTCCTCAGCAGTGTGAGACTCATGCTCTCGCAGTGTGGGCAGCTGGTCTCTGTCAGTGCAGCCTCTGCGTGGGTGCAGCCCAGACAGCTGACACACTCAGAGTGCTTGTCCGAGGGATGCAGGGCAGCCCTGCATGAGCCACACTCGTGGCGCAACATTTTTAAACAAACGTCACTTCCTCTTTTAGAAATGGAAATATGTTTTTTTTGTAACCGGCTTTCAACGTAAAATTTGCTCTTTTTGCGACTTGCGCCGTGAAACTGCTCAGGTGTCGTGAAAGGGTGAGCTAACCCTTTAATGTGGCATTTAACAACGGGATAACCTGCAGAATTTTTTTCAGAACTAAAACTTAATGTGTAATGTTTTCTAAATATTAAATTTATCTTATTCTAATTGTTTATGTTCTCTGTCTGCAACTCATTGGAGATATGTCAGACTGTGCTGAGCATTAACTTTAACCATATATTAACTAAAATAACCAGAACTTTCATTTTCAGATTCTATTCAATAATGATTTTTTGTCTTTTTTTCACTGGAACTTTTTTGATTCTGGGTAGTTAATGCAATCCACTTCACTTGTTGTTACTTATGTGCATCAATATATGGCACATATAGGCTATTCATTATTTATTTACTAAACCATCACTGACCCTCCACTCTCCACTGACTCTTCTTAATGGCTGCATGTGTATCACGGTTTAAAGTGTGTTCACTACTCAGTACTTGTGTATCAGTCCTAATGTGTATGCACTAACTTGGATGGGTTAAATGCAGTGGACACATTCTGAGTATTGGTTACCATACTTGGCCACATACATACATGTCACTTTCACTTTTTTCACACTCTCAGGGCACAAACTTTTTAAACAAACTTTTTAAATTTCTTTAGAAAAATGCATAGCCTGAATGTCTTCCAGTATAAACAGTAACAGTTTTTATTAATGCATGCTTGACCCGTGAGTAAATAGAAACACATGACTCATGTTTTGGGGAAGGAGAATTAGCTCCCAGGTGTTCTCAACAGATCAACAGATTGAAAATGACCAGCTTTGTGAAAAGTTGATTCCAATTTAATTCCAATATAATTTACTGTTCATACACGATTCCTTAGTGACAATGTTTTAATACTGATAATTAATTTAGATTAAAAATGTGATCACTGTATAATGAGAATCATTCACTTCATATTCATACATGTTTCTTTAGGAGGTCTGAAGTCCATAGTTTGATCAGTGAGGTTTCACTCCTAACTCAATAACACAACTCAAACATCATAATTACAAATTATTTTATTTATTTTTATTTTAGGACACCAGGTAGTTGCAATAGAGCAAAACAAACTCAGTATAAGACATCACTAGACTCCCATGACTTGTGAATATATATTCATGTTTTGAATTGTGATTGATGGAATTAGATAAACATGTTTCTCACAAAAAAAAAAAAATTTTATCACATGAAGAAAAATAAGAACATTTTAGTATGTTATTGTAACAAGGTTTATTAGTTGAGGGAAGAAGGAGGCGGAAACCGGCAAATATTCAACGTAACTTTAATATCAAAATAAACAAACAACAAATTGAAAGTAAAGCGGCAGGGGCTCACGGACGACTACCACACATACATAAACAAAGCTTAACGTAAGGTCCAGGCCTGGTCCTCTCTCATCCTTCACTGTCGTGAACTCCTTGTTTTATCCTTCCACAGATTTCATTAGATTGAGCTTGTGAAAAGTCTAATTTCACTGCAGACATGAGAGTGTTGGCCAATGATTAAACACGCAAATTTATATAAAATTTGTAACCATACTTGGAATTAGAAGAAAAAAAGAAGAAGAAAATGACCATTTACATAAGTTAAAAAATAGCAGTAACACTTTATATGAAGCCTGTGTGCATTATAATGCATTATAATACATGCATAATGCCTTATAAACAACCTTATAATATGTTGGATCATGTGATAAATAATCATAATAACAGTTATGATACATTATAATACTATACCAATTTGTAATTATAACTTTTAAGAGCTGTAAATACTGTAAAAGCCTTCACGTGCATGTAATTACAATGTGTAATTTTCTGAGAGCTATGACTTGTACCACCTGACCACTGCAGATTTAAGGTGTGTTCGACTTAAAGCAGCATTGTGCAGACCGATGAGTGTATGACATCAAAGTACCGCGAGAGTGATTCGAAAGCATATTATGGAGCTTTATTTATGGTAATTACGTCATGGCGTGAACACAGCATAATTTCCCTGGCAGGAGATGTTGTTATTGATGGCTACTTAGTCAATCCACTTAAAAATGCATCTGCAATTAGCTGTTTTTTAATTGGTTCTGGTCCTCCATTGATTTTATGTCCTTCCAAACTTCTTCTTTAATTGAATGAGGTCACCTTATGAGTAAAAAGATAATCATGTCTGTATCCCCAAGCTAAAGAAATATAATAGAACTGCTTGCACATTTCAATTCTGGGGGCTTTTGATAATTAGGATGATGATGATTTAAAAAGACAGCACTGCTCTAGAGGGACCAAGAGCTTTACTGTCTTGAAGGGGTTATTTTATATATTACAGGAGATCCTTGCTTTGCTGCAGATCCATGTTCAGTAAACTTACTATAAGACTTTGAAATGATTCATTAATTTCTCATGGACATCACTGCTTAAAGGTATAGTTCACCCAAAAATGAATATTAGCCCATGATTTACTCACCCTCAAGTCATTCCAGGTGTATATGACATTCTTCTTTCAGACAAATACAATCAGAGTTATATTAAAAAATATGAAAATCTCTTCCAAGCTTTTTAATGACAGTGAATGGCCGTTTCTCTTTTGAAGTCCATAAAAGTCCATCTATCCATCATAAAAGTGCTCCACACTATCCATATAATATCCATATTTAAAACTTTATGAAGTAAAATAACTAGCTTCAGGCCAAACAAACAGACATATTCCACTTAAGTCTATAGCACAACTTATTCGAGTAATGCAACATACTGCTGATATTTACGCTACGCCATGACGCATTACGCTAAAAGGAATAAGACGATGCAGTTATAAAAGGAATTAAAATAGTATAAAGATGATACATAGATAAACTTCACATCTGGCAAAACACTGGTGTATTCACAGCTGCTTATTTTACTGTGAGATTGTCCCATCTTGATTGTACTGTGTCTGTGGTGTTCTTTCGGCGCCCCTAAGTAATTTATTATACATCTCCAATAGACCAGATTTTTCCTAAAATCAGACAGGAGGAGCTCTAGAAAAGGAATCAATCCAATCCGCACCCCAAAGATTTGTTCGGAGGCTCTAGGACTGACTCCAGTCCGCACCCCACAGAAGAGATTTGGTCCCTGACTTCGAGTTTCACATTAAACTCACTTCTCTACCACAGACTCAGGTCATCAACATGGTTTCATCTCTCAATTTCCCAATTAACTATTTAATTTAAATTTAAAGGAGGATGCAAAAATAAAATACAGTGTATTCAGTCAGACATACAGTGGCACAGTACTCATTCAGTAAATGCACGGCTAAACAGATGTGTTTTGAGTCTGAATTTGAATGTGACTACTGTAGGAGCACATCTGATCTGTTCTGGAAGGTGGTTCCAGCTGTGGCTGGCATAATAGCTAAAAACGGATTCACCATGCTTAGAGTGAACCCTTTGTCAATTCTAGCTGATGTGATCCTAATGATCTTGTGTGACCTGTTAGGATTATATTCAGTGAGTGTATCTGCAATGTATTGAGGTCCTTGAGGCTATTGAGTGATTTAAATACCAGTAATAATACTTTAAAATCATTCCTAAATGTGACTGGGAGCCAATGTAAAGACCTGGGAATTGGTGTGATATGTTCATATTTTCTGTTTCTGCTCAGAATTCTGGCAGCAGCGTGCTGTATGAGCTGCAACTGTCTTATGGTCTTTTTGGGAAGGCCAGTGAGAAGTCCATTACAATAATCCACCCTGCTGGTGATGAAAGCATGAACAATTTTCTCTAAGCCTTGTCTGGAAACAAAGCATCTAATTCTTGTAATATTTTTGAGATGATAGTATGCTGATTTAGTTATTGCTTTGACATGACTACTGAAGCTAAGGTCTGACTCCAGAATCACACTGAGATTCCTGACTTGATTTTTAGTTGTTTGACTAAGTGTTATACCTAGTGATGCTTTTGTCAACGAAAATTATGACTAAATATCGTCGTCAACAAACCTTTATCACGTGACGAAAACGAACGTAAATGCTGGTCATGTGACGATGACTATAATTAAATGTATAATGCAATATCGTTGACGAATAAAAACGAGACTAAATGTGGTTTACAAAATAAAATCTATGCTAAAATATCTCTTCATTTTCGTTGACCAAAACGAGACGAGACAAAATGTTATAACGTTATTTCGTCTTGTTTAGTCGCAGTATATATATTTTTTGCAGTATTTCTGTTTCCCGTGTCTCCCTTCAGGAGGCTGCATCAGGTCGCACTGTGCAGACGCAGGTGACGTCACTTCCTCAAGCCCCACTCGCGGCATTATTTAGATATTTAGACTGCGTGAGATAGTGTATGTAAACGACAACAAACAAAGTTAAGTCTGTTAGTGTGACACAGAGAAAGGGACCGATGGCCGGCCAGCCGGGGTTCGTCTTTGGAAGAAAAAGAAGAAACAACATTTGGAAAAACTTTCATTACATAGAAGTGGAAAAGAAAACGGAATGTGTTGTGGAAAAAGATGGGGAGAAATGCGGCCACAAAATCACAGGAAAAAACACCACGAACCTTAAGAGACATCTCAAGGCATTCCATAATGAAATTGAGGTAAGTCAAAAGACATTAACGTAATGTTACTTTCTATTTTAGAAAGCTCATGCCAACTCATGAGGCTGTGGTTAATGTGTCTCATTTTAACGTTAGCTTTAGACGTTAGCCACTGGAGCTGAAAACGACTGAGACAAACGTGTGTAACTAGCGTGTGTGTGTATATTTGTTTGTGAGAGAGTGTAAAGTGAGTTAACGTGTGTGTGTGTGTGTGTGTGTGTGTGTGTATATATTTGTTTGTGTGAGAGAGTGTAAAGTGGGTTCTTAGTTCCTACCTGACTGACTGACATCCCTTGTTGGCCAAATACTGTAGCTAGTTTTGTCATTCACATAGCAATCACTCTGAACTGAATTTGGCATCAACAACATGACTTGACCCATTGACTTCCATAGTAATTTTTTTCCTACTATGGAAGCCAATGGGTCCAGTTAACTGTTTGGTTACTGACATTCTTCAAAATATCTTCCTTTGTGTTCAGCAGAAGAAAGAAATTCATACAGGTTTGAAACAACTTGAGGGTGAGTATATGATGACAGAATTTTCATTTTGAAGTGAACTATAACATGCCTGTCGAGACTACTGCTTAGACGACTTCTGTTTTGATTATGTAGACTTTTTTTTTTTTTTTCATTTATGGACAGTCAAGTCACTCAGTCAGAGGTTGATTTACTATAGTAAAAATGATAGCAAGGATTTATGCTACTTAATATTTACAACCGTTTTCCAGAGGCTGCATCTGTCCTGACATTGTATCTGATCCTGTGCTAGATTCCAGAAATAGCACCAGTGAAGCAAGTCCCACCCAAAAAGATGGACAAGCCAACTAGTGCTCAGGATTTCTTTGCCACAAGAAGGTACAACGAGAAGAATTGTTGAAGATGAGGAGTTCATTGCCATAATGGCAAAAATGTACAAAAAGTTCAAAGTGCCAAAAAGACATACAATTTTACAAAATGACAAAATGTACAAAGAAGAGCAAGAAAAGATCAAACAAAACCTGGCCACAGCATGCAGAATAACTTACAGCACTCCTTCCTGGGAGTCAGCTCCTGTTACTTCAACCCTGAGGACAACAAGGCTGAACACAAACTCCTGAACCTGAAGGAGATGGTTCACCCTCACACTGCAGTGTCGATTAGTACACTTATGGAGGAGTCAATGGAAGAATGGGGGATCCCCAGAGAGAAGGTCCTCACAACGATTACTGACAATGGCAGCAATATGGTGGCTTCATTCCACACACATGCAGAAGTTGCCACAACTTCTGAAGAGGACTCAGAGGCAGAGCACGATGATGACTATGAGCATCAGGAAGGGGAGGATGACAGGTAATGTAAGTCTGTGTATGCAACTATGCTATTAATTCAGAATCAGAAGCCGCTTTATTGGCCAGGTTTACAAGGAATTTGACTCCGGTTAGTCTTTGCTCTCAAAGTACACAATAGGAAACATAAATAATACTATATACAATATAATTAATTCATTCATAAATTTTATGCAACTTTTTTTATGAATAAAAAAATAATTCCATAGAAAGTTAAAAGATTAAAAATTATGCATTCGTATGCATTCAGCATTCATGAAACTGGTCGTAATTTAATTTCATATACATAGAGACTAAATAAGTTCATAAGAAGTTAACTACTAAAACTATTTCATTTGGTTCAATAATGTAAGGGCTAAAATGGTTAAATATGTGCATTTGTTTTTTCATGTAGATACGACTACGGAGCCATAGAGAGGACCCCATGCGTGGTTCACACTGTACAGCTTGTAGTGAATATGGTCCAGAAGGAACCCCCAATCCGAAGGCTGTTGGAGAAAGTGAGGCACTTGGTGAACAAATTTAGGAAGTCATCTGTGGCCACAGAGCGGCTGCTGCAGAAGTGTGCTCTGGTTCTGGTAAAAGACTGTCCCACCAGGTGGTTAAGTTGCTTTGCTATGATTTCGCGCTGTCTTGAAGTCAAGGAGCACCTCACAGCTGTGGCTGAGTCCATGGACTGGGACAGCCTGTAGCCCAGTGAGTGGCAAAAGATCTGGATGCTGAGAGACCTTCTTCTGCCATTTGCAGAGCACACTAAGTCACTTGAAAGTGACACTCTTCACTTTCTCTTGTTGTGCCAGCACTCCTGGATCTCAAAAAACACCTGTCGGAGTTCTCGCTTGCACATGGGCAAACCTACAAAGATACTACTACTCTGGCTCAGAAGATGCTGTCCAGCATGGATAGGTGCTTTAGTGTGTTTCTTGACATAACGGCTGACAACTCACCACTTCCTGCAGCAGCATGCTTTGTGGACCCTTGTATAGCTGAAACCCTTCTGGAAAATGATGACAACGAAGTACAGAATCTTGTCAGAAAGGCAGAGGACTACATTGCTCATCTTGTGCCACAAAGAGTGCAAGTATGAGAAGAGCAGTGGACTGATGATGAGCAAGTCGCAAATGAGGGTACAGGGGTTCCAGAGTCAACCCCTGCAAAATGGTGTAGATTTAAATTCTTCAGTGCTAATCGTCCATCAAGGCCCAAGACAGCCAAGACAACAAACATTAGGCAGGAGATTTTAAAATATAAAGAAGGTAAACAATACTGCTGCTACTAGTGCTGAGGTTGAGGAATCCAGCATTGAGTATTGGTTAACTCAGTGTTGATCCACTGTGTTTCCAACACTGAAACACACTCTGGCCTTGGACCTCCTGGCGATGCCAGCCTCTCAGGCATTTACAGAGAGGGTCTTCAGTGTAACTGGTTACCTCTCTTGTGGCCGCAGGAACAGAGCTAGGACCATTTTGGAAAGAAGCACTTTCCTCAAAGTAAACAAGCCTAAGTAGTAGTTAATGGCTGGCCTGAACAGACATGCAAGAAGCATGCATACTGTACACACACACACACACACACACACACACACACACACACACACACACACACACACACACACACACACACACACAGTTTCTGTTGAGACTGCTGGTTATTTGGTTCTGTAGTTGGCATAATTCAATACTGTTTGTTCTTTTCTGTTCTGTTCTTTTCTATGCAGCCAGTGCTTCTTATCCATCTCTAAGGTCCAAACCATTTGTAGTGTTATATCTATTTATGATGCAAAATCTGACTTCAGTTTACAATACAAGTAACAGACACACACATTTTATTTGCACTTTTTAGTATGTTATTGTAGCTCAAGCATTGAATCACCTTGTGTCTCTTTATGTTAAACTTGAATGTATATATATATTTTTTCTGGCATTGTCATGTGATGCTATTTTATTTATTTTATTTAAATGTATGTGTGTGTACTTCTAACATGTTTGGTTGGTAAATAAATATGTTGTAAATTCAAATCAGAGCATCTTGTCTGGAATGGATGTATTCTTGAGTCTAAAAGGTAACAATAATATAATAAGATAACCTTGTTTGAAATGGGTTTGGCTAAAAGAAAATTTTGGTTTCGTCTATACTACTAGGTACTTACACTATATTGACTGGATTAAATAGAACTGCATCACTAAAAAGAGATTAAAAAGCAATTTTCATTGACTAAAACTTGACTAAAATGTCATCAGTTTTCGTCGACTAAAACTAGACGAAAATAGTCATGGATAATTCTGACTAAAATAAGACTAAAATGCTCAGACTTTTAGTCGACTGAAACTTGACTAAACTAACAAGAGTATGCACGTGACTAAAACTAATAAAAACTAAAATGACAGCTTGACACAAAGACTAGACTAAAACTAAAATTAAAACAGGCCACCAAAACCAACACTAGTTATACCTAGCGTCAAGGTATGTGTTCACCTTGAGAACTTCATCTTTGTTTCCAAACACAATGACTTCAGTTTTGTCTTTGTTTAACTGAAGAAAGTTTTGGCACATCTGTTAACTTCATCAATGCATTGGCACAGGGAGTCAATGGGGCTGCAATCGTTAGGTGATAGGGCTAAGTAGATCTGTGTGTCATCTGCATAGCTGTGGTAAGCAATTTGTTTTTTTATTATTATTTGGCTCAGTGGGAGCATGTACAGGTTGAACAGGAGTTGCACAAGAATTGAGCCTTGAGGGACCCTGCATGTCATGGATGTCCACTCAGACTTAAGGTCTTCATACTCACATAATAACCTCTCCCTCCTAAGTATGACCAGAACCATTTAAGGACTATCCCAGAAAGCCAGACCCAGTTTTCTATGGAGGCAAGATAGTCTCAAATATAATTCATGCAAAAAACATGATTCATACATGCTTAGACAATTTCACATGCATGAAACCTAATTCATGTAAAAAAAAAGAAAAAAAAATCACGTGCGTGAAAAAAAAATATATATTCACAAAAAGCAATTCACATGCGCAAAATAAAATTATATATTCGTAAAATACATTTCACAAATGCAAAACACAATTGCACAACTGTTCACAAAAACCTTTGAATGTTTAAAATGTACGAGTTTATCCTTGAATGTGAATGTGCAAATCGTCATTCACGTGTGAATCACCTTGGATCTGTGTGTGTGTTTTTGAGACTTTCCTTGCAGCGCTTTCCTCCTACACAGAGCAGTCGTACTCTTTAGCCAATCAAATTTAAGCTTATCAATCGACCAATCAGTATCAGGTGAGCGCAGGCCTACCTGCATGTTACATCATCAGCTTTCGACCAGTTCATGGCTAAGCAGAGGTATGTGCAGTTGATCGTTCATTTCTGTGTTAACTGAAGTTAAAGAAGTTAGAGATCAGTTGAAGCAATAGTTTATGAACTATTAACTGATGTAAGCAAGTGCTGTGGTAATCAGATGTCCCATATCGTGTCAAAAATGAAGAAGAATGATGCTTATTTTGTTGTATTTTAGCTGCAGGTACAGACAGCTCTTAAAGCTACAACAATCACGCTAATGATTGCAAAACAATCATCTGTGGTCGATACCCACCCTAGCTCTCTTATCACTGGCCTCATCGGTATTGTTCTTTAAATAGTGAATAGACCTATTTTAATGAGCACCCAGTGTTTATTTGCCATTTGTGCAATTTGTGTATGTTGTTAAATTATTAAACACTTGTTGTTTCCCTGCATTTTTCAGGATTACTCACCTTTGGTATGACATCTGAATAGCAGTCACAAACATCTTAATTGATGTTGTTTCTCATACTTATTTTTTTTGTATAAATGCCTTAATTGGTAACACTTTACAATAACGTTTCATTAGTTAATATTAGATAACATGAACTATAATGAACTGCACGTATACAGTCTTGTTCATGTTCATTTTAACATCACTTCATTAAAGGGCACCTATTATGGATTTTTGAAAATGACCTTTCATGTAGTGTGTAACATAGCTCTACGTGAATGAAAACATCCTGCAAAGTTTTAAATCTGAAAGTGCACTGTATATAAAGTTATTGTCTTTCAAAAGTAAGAGTCGACTCCGAGTCAATTAAATGAATTGTTTTTCAAACAAGTCATAAGCCGTTTCGTTGTGATGTCAAGACGAAACATGAGCATATTGCCCGCCCACTTATTGTGCGTGCAGACACCAGGACAAACTTGAATCTCAAACACTGCAGCTGATTCCTGTGGACACTGTATAGCATCATGTCCAGAAGACGCTGTGCTCTACAATGTGAAGGTAAAGCCAGTTTTTTTTCACTGCCCAAGGACGAGCATGAGAAGAATCAGTGGTTAAAATTCATCTTTATCACGCTATCACAGCAGTATAATCCTAAACTTTTTGCTGTTCCCTTTATTTCACTGACGACTGTGTGATGGAAGTGAAGTATTATAATGGTTATTGAGATCAATGCATTTTTGATATACATTTTAATGTTATATTGTTGGTTCATTGATCAAGTGTTGGTATTGCCATGCTCGTTTTCCTATAACACATCTGTTGACAGACTAATCAGTGATCCAGCGTGATAGGTTGGTTAGGAAAAAGGTGGAGACTGTTGCCCTTTAAGACCGTGCTTGAAAGACCGAGAGGTGTGTCATTTGTGACTGCGTCAGTCACGTGGAAATCGACGTCCTGTAGAGCGGTGGTGCGGCTGGCGTCTGAGAAGGAACACAGAGTGGCAGTGGCCGAACAGTGTACAGCTGTTCGGAGACGTGTGCATCAGCGGGTGGTGAGCACGACGGCGACGCAGAGTAATCACATTCACAGCTGTTCGGAGACGAGCGAGTCAGCGAGTGTTCGGAGACGAGTGAATCAGCGGGTGGTGAGACGGCGACGCAGAGTATTCACAACGCTGGAAATTGACTAGACTGGGTAGTGGGAATTGCTACCCGGTCATATTGTGAGTACAACCCCAGTAACTGATATTTGAAGATCGTCTGATGGATATTGTAGTGATCATTTTACATCTAATTCATAACTAGTAGTAGAGACTAAGAACTAATTGCCAGTACACTAGCCATAGCTCTTGGTTTTTCTTTGTAGTGCTGTGATTTATTTGGTTGTGATGTGTATTGGTTGGTGTGGGTATTTGTGTGCACAAGTGAGAGTGGTAGTAGGCTAACATTAGCTTTGTGCTTGCATTGGACTAGAGATACTGGCAGTTTGTTTCTTATTTTCCCTCCAGTAAACTACTGTACTGCCCGGATCTGTGGAGGCCTGCGTGCTGTGGGACCAACCCAGGACATTCATTCGTTGACCATAAAGACGTACTGGACTGTGCTAAGGACTACATCTCTTTTTGATAACGTGTTAGTATGTTGGAGAAACCCCTTTGCATGTTCTCCAGTCACAATTTTTTAGCTGCAGGCAGAAGTTAGATGAGTCTTTTAAAGTTTTTGTTTTACGTTTGCGAGAACTCTTTCGTACGTTACAGCGGCACAGCCCAGAGGGAACCCTTGTGGAAGACCAGCTAAAGGAACAGCTATTGATGGGGATGGAGGATGGGCTGATGCGGAGGGCCTTGAAGACGTATGCCCGCCATCACTCAGAAGGGACCTTTGCGGAGCTACATCAAGAGGCGTTGTTGCTGGAGGTGGAGTATGGCCATGGGAGGTATGAAACCGCATGTGCTGCCATAAGTCAGCTTGATGCACCGAATCCACGCCCACACAGGCCTGACTGGAAAGCTGAGTTAAAGCGTGAGATAATGGAGGAAGTTAAGGGCCAGATTCAAGAGTTGACTCAGGAAGTGGTGAGAGAGTTGAGGACTTTTAACTCTGCAGCCCCTGTAAATCATGCATCCTCGCAACAGCCGGCTTTTCCTGTGCCTAGGAGGAGAGAGTATCAGTCGATGAACCGATGGGGCCCTGATGGTTGACCAATTTGTCGACGCTGCCAGCAGCCAGGTCATGTGGCCCGTCATTGTAGAGAGAACAGAGAGCCCAGACAAGCTTTAAACGAGAATGCCCTGTTGTAGAGGTCCAGACGACAGGGTTACGTGCTCCAACTGATAATCAAGGGACCCACTCCTTTATTGATAACCACTCCTTTATTGCTGACTGCCCTATGGTGGATGTTGTGATTCAGAATGTTCCTTGTAAAGACCTGTTAGACACGGGGTCACAGGTAACCTTAATGTGAGTATGCTAGAAGAGACTTTTCCTAGCTATAGATTGGGTGATACCCCTCTGTTGACACTGAGAGCTGCAAATGGCCTGGAAATCCCTTGCGTGGGGTATGCACTATTGGACTTTGAAGTGGCAGGCATCCAACTTCAGGGAAGAGGTGTTGTGATTGTGAGGGATGAATTTTCCACTAATCCTTTAATTATTAGAATGAATGTTATCTCCTCATGTTGGAATGCTATTTTCCAGGGCTCCTCTCAGTCTTTCTATTTCAGAACCCTACAGAATAGCGGGTGTGAAAACGGGCCATGGCAACATGTCAACGTATTGCTGCAAGATGATGGGTTCCTAGGCTATGTGTGGCCAGCTATTCGCCGCAGGAGATGGATCCCACCCCAGAACGGACTGTGGCTATCGTTAAGGATGGTAGGATCCCTATCAGATTGTGTAATTTGCAGCCTTATAAAGTGTCTGTAGGCCGGTACCAGAAGCTTGGTCGGCTTGGTATGGCCAAAGAGATCTTGATTTGACTCTGAGCACAGATGGGGTCGTCAATATTGGAAGCTGGGAGCCCTGAAGAGGAGGTAACTGCTGATGGGGTGAGTCCATTGATGCTTGGATCTGATTTAACTGACCAACAACGTCAAGTTTTTGATGTACTTTTGAGGAAGTGGAGTGGAGTGTTTGCTAAGAATGAGGACAATTTGGGTTTTACTGAGACTGTCCAGCATAGGATCTATTCTGGCGCTGCAACCTCCTGTCCGGGAAAAGTTCCGCCCCCTACCCCCAATGATGTATAAGGAGATGAAACTACTGTTGGCAGGTATGTTGGAAAGAGGAGTAATTTCTGAGAGTAAGAGTCCATGGGCAGCCCCAATAGTTATGGTCTACTGATGACTGGATAGAACACAATTAATTTGTTAACTTTTCACTTGATGTATCATTTATTAACTTTGCACTTATATTTGTATACTTTAAAAGCAAAGAAGACTCTGACTGGATCTCACAACTCTGGAAGAGACATATATTTATCTGTACTGAATGTTGTGCTTAATACTTAAGATTGTCAGTTCATGATCTTCATATGTAACAGGAACATTAGTCATGATCAAGTCATTTTTATTCCCAAAGGATTTGGAAACTTTCAAATTAATAAAATATGTACATCAAATGTAACTATGTCTTTGAATCTTTTAATTCTGACAAGAACATTTAATAATGCATGAATAGCAGGGCTTTATTCCTAAAGCGTGTACATATAGTCCGCAGGAGACAAATGAATACAGTAACAATGCATCAATTTCAACCTCTTGTTGAAACAACTGTCAAAATGGATGGCTTGCAACATGACTGTTTTGAAAGAATTACAGTAGGAATGGTAAGATCACAGTACTGGTTGTCTGCAACTTCATACATCATCTGTCTGGGAAATCTGAAACAATAAAACTACATAATATATGCAGCTTAAAACCAAACAGATGTCTCCAATGCACGTCATTACATTATCATCATCAGTTGAATGTGTGGTGGAGAGGACATGAAAATTCATCAGTACTAAAAATAAATGTTTATGTTCACATGTGGACTAAACAGCAGTTAATAAACTATTGCTTCAATTGATCTCTATCTTTAACTTCAGTTAACACAGAAATGAACAATCAACATCACATACCTCTGCTTAGCCATGAACTGGTCGAAAGCTGATGACATAACATGCAGGTAGGCCCGCCCTCACCCGATACTGATTGGTCATTTGATAAGCTTAAATCTGATTGGCTAAAGAGTATGACTGCTCTGTGTAGGAGGAGAGCGCTGCCAGGAAAGTCTCAAAAAACACACACACATCCAAGGCGATTCACACGTGAATGACGATTTGCACATTCAAGAATAAACTTGTACGTTCAAAGATTTTTGTGCACAGTTGTATATCTACGAATTGTGTTTTGCATTTGTGAAATGTATGTTACGAATCAGTGGCGGCTGGTTATAATTATTTTTTGGGGGGCGGGTTTTTTTAAATAAAAAAATAAATACAAAGCAGTACCAAAAAGCATGTTTCCTACTTGAACATAAATTTTGCTCTCCTTTCTTTCTGGCCAGCAAATTTCTCAATGACTCTCTGATTAAAGTCAGTCATCTCAGTAACAAGTCTCTTTTCCATGGACAGCAATGCCTTCAGCCTCTCCTGGGTCATGGTGTTTCTGAGAAAAGTTTTATTCTTTTCAAGGTTGAAAAGCACCTCTCAGCTTCAGCCATGGTCATGGGTGTGGTAATGAGAACTTTTAGGAGAGTCACAGTTTCGGAAAAGACTTCGATGTTTTATCTTAAAAGATAGATGTTTGAGGTCTCTTACCCCCTTTGTTGTCCACAAAACTTAAGTGACAAAACAGGGCACTGCTAACATCACATCCAGCCAGCCACCTCCATTTCTCATAACAAGCACGGGTGAAGCTCCGGGTGTAGCGTTAGCTTCGTCCTCTGTCACTGGCCTGCTACTGGATTTGTAAATCTGGATGGTTATGGAGCTAGAATTGTGTCTTTATTACATGCGAGAAAATAAATGATCTGAGAGAAAAAAAAAAAGTTTGAGAGAAAAAGTTATCACACTGATAGCAAAAAAGCATTTCATGAGAGAAAAAAGAATATTTGAGAGAAAAAAGTTTTCATAACAATAGCAAAAAATAATAATATTTGAGACTAAAAAAAGTTTTGAGAGAAAGTATTTTGTCATAGAACATAAAAAAAATATAAATTAGAAATTTTTAAAATTATTTCTGAGAAAAAAATCTCTCTCAAAATACTTCTCAAACCTCTCAAATATATATATTTTTGCTATCAGTGTGAAAATATTTTCTCTAAAAAAAAGTGTTTCTCTCAAAACGCTTTTCTTTGCTCTCGATGCAATTTCTTGCTCTTGTGTCAGGATTTTGCTTTCGCTGTGAAAATTGTGTCATAGGCTCTTATTGGCCAGTCGAGTGAGCATCGTCTTGTCTTGGGAGTCCAACTGAATCATTACACCATTGTTCGGTTCACCGGCATAGATGCCGCCTCTGCCTTAGTTGAGCACGGACACTCCAATGTTTGGGTAAGATGATGACACACACAACTCGATGGGTAGCTGGCTGAGCAAGTTCAGCATCACTGAAGATTAAACATTAAAAAATAGCACTCATATTCATGCGATAATTAATGCGATATGGCTCAGCTTGTCAGTGAACTACGCTGCCCTACAAAGGCAAAAGACCTTAACTCACCAGAGTGTGAAACTGAGAAAAATGACTTTAAAGTTTTTTTGTTGTCCAGCCAATTGTATGATAGGTAGGACACTGAAAATTTGCCAAGTAGTTGTCATAATGAATATATTTATCTACATAAAAAAAAATTGAGCTCAAACTTGACCTTTGACCCTTATTCGGAAGTTACTGCATTCTGCCTTTGCATTATCTGCAAAACAATAATGGCTCATACAAAGGCAAAGTACCTTAACTTCTAATTTATTGACCATTTTGACTTTTATCACTCTATAAAAAACAATGACAATGATAAAAATAATGATAACAATGATAGTCTTAAAATAACATTTAGTGAGTTCTGTTTAGAAGGCTTAATATTACATCAATAGAATATTACAAAATAAAAAATGAGAAGGCTACTGTACTGGATCGTTTTAAAACTTTATCGGTGTTCTTAATTTAAGTAAAATAACACTTTAAGAAGTTAAAGTAACCTTTCACAAATATGTCTTACATTTGAAAGATTTGATTTGACACACACACACACACACACACACAGGCCTCTGTTTTCTGACGTGCTCTCTGCTTGCCGTTGCGGATTGAGGAACGCGCTGATTAGCCGGTTTCATATGTTGTGTGTGCAAAGATAAGCGCCAGTAAAAATAAAGTATATTTAAAGTTAGCCAGCCGGCACATGATGGATTTAAACAATGGATTGTCTTCTCAGTGGATGTCGTTTTCCATGGATTTTGAGTTTGACCATGTTAAAAAAAGGTAAGCTGCAATCTAAGTTATATCTGCTGGGTTTGTTTGTTTGCGTGGTAATGTTTTCTCCTCCCCTTACTTATCGTGAGGCATCCCCAACCCACTCGCATTGTTTTCTGTCAGTGAGTGCATGGACTGTCAGATTGGCTGGATAGTATCCAAGCTTTGATTTATGGTGTCTTACAGCTGACACACCATCTATTATGTAACATTAGGCTATTTCTTGATCAGGAATAGTTGTGTTTTGTGTGTCAAGTAGCCTATCTTAGCCCAAGTTTGCATCGCTAGCTAGCTAACTAGGCTACCAGTATCCTAGCTGAATTTCACAAAATCTGAAGTAAATTGCATATCTAAAAAAAAAAAATTCTTCATGTATCATCCTTACCTTGATCATGGTATTTGCGTTTCAAAGCCATCTCCACCATCATTTTCCCGCGAGGATAGGCCATTATTAATGTTAGATACATTTAAAAACAACCACTGCAACAATTTTATTTTCACTTTATTTATTTAATGGTTGTGGCAAAAGTGCTTCAATTACATATAGGCATTAACGTTACACCGTAACTTCAGCGCAAAAATTTAACGTTGGTAAAACAAAGGCAGAGTGCCTTAACTCCAACTGTAACTTGATTCCAGCATTCTAGAGTGCAGCGGAACAACGCTAAAAGACCGTAACTGATGTTAAGGGCTTCTGCCTTTGCTTTCCCTCTGCTTTTGGAAGTTATGACAAAAACAACATCTTATTTTTAGCAGAAAAGAACAAAATTGACTCAAGATATTTTTCCACATGATAAAACTGATGTCCATTGTTCCAAAAATGGCAATAACTAATTTTGACCAAAATTGAAGTTAAGGTCTTTTGCCTTTGCACGGCAGTACGGCTCTGTGTAGTAAATGCCGCTCCATCTGAAAGCAGGTGATTGCGATTTACTACTAATCAAGGAACCGGCTTTACTGACGAGATGCGCATAACAATGTCATCCGATATATCGCCCAGCCCTAGTTCATCATATACAACCTCCTGTACAGTTTTACTCCATGGACACAGAATAAACTATTTTGTTTTAAGGTCAATATGATACATTTCCTGTTTGAACCTATAACTGAACTATAACCTAAAATGATTGTTATTAATGTTTAGCATCTGTATATCACTATAGGTAGGCTATAGAGCACTATACGCTCTAAAATCTTTGCCTTAGGCTATGCAATTTAAATGGAGGAAATACAGATAAGTTGACGGCTAGATGGTAAAAAATATTTAGAATAAGCCCTGTGTAGCTGAGTTTGCAAGCTACACATGCAGTGTAGCTAAACGTGTAGTGCAACAACCATACAAAGACTATTTTAAACAAAACTAGGTGGGACAGTTTCAAACGGTATATCAATCACTGTCTAACGTTAGCTAGCTATAGGGTTGCCACCTTCCATGCATACTAACGTTAGTTAAAAGTTGTACAGGAGGTTGTATATGATGAACAAGCAGTTACTCTTCAGGTGCTTTGAGGCTAGCAAGTGCAAAGGTAGAAACTAGCTCACTACTCACTAAATAAGGAGTGAAACTATCTAAATCAAAACATTCATTTGGCATTTGATTTAAAAATAGTATAAACCAGGTGAGTTTGCAAGTTTACCTAGCATGATGGCTAATTAGCGATTAGCTTTACTAGCGATTAGCAAGCTAATAATATAATACACATTCATTCATGAATATGAGTGCTATTTTTTAATGTTTAATCTTCAGTGATGCTGAACTTGCTCAGCCAGCTACCCATCGAGCTGTGTGTGTCATCATCTTACTAAGGCAGAGTAAGATCATTCAACTAAGGCAGAGGCGGCATCTATGCCGGTGAACCGAACAATTGTGTAATGATTCAGTTGGACTCCCAAGACAAGACGATGCTCACCCGACTGGCCAATAGGAACGTGGCCCCACCCATGACACAATTTTCACAGCGAAAGCAAAATCCTGACACGAGAGCAAGATATTGCATCGAGAGCAAAGAAAAGCGTTTTGAGAGAAACACTTTTTTTTTTTTTTTTGAGAAAATGTTTTCACACTGATAGCAAAAAATATATATTTGAGAGTTGTTTTCAAAGTATTTTCTCTCATGAAATGCTTTTTTGCTATCAGTGTGAACTTTTTCTCTCAAACTTTTTTTTTCTCTCAGATCATTTATTTTCTTGCATGTAATAAAGACACAATTCTAGCTCCATAGATGGTTCGGTCCGAGATCCTTTATCCTTTTTTTTTTTTTCTTCCTCCAGCGAAAGCCTTGTGAAAGTTTTATTTGTAAATAAATTACAGAATTTGGATTAACTGCTGCCATTATTTCTACCACAGTGGTCAGCCTAGCAAGGTTTTGACGGAGTCGGAGTGACGTGTGCCCGCGCACTCGCAGTAGTGGCCAAGAGTGTAAAGTTGAATGACAGGTGACGAGAACCAATCAGATTGGATAAAATAACATGTATCCAATTCTGATTCGCCAGGGACGCAACGACCTGCGTCCGGAGGAGAATCTTGAAGAAACCAATTAGAGACCAGCTTCAGGTCACATGCTACCCGAAAATTTAAGGACTCAGATAGACATCCATTTGTCCGGCGTCCCTCGCTCTTGAAACCGTATGGAACATATTGAAAAACATAGAAAATAGTTAACCAATTAAAGGCAGTTTTTATTAACCCTCTGAGGTCGGCAAACGCGCGGGCGCATTTTGCTGGATTTTCTCCACATTGTAGCACTATAAACTTAAAGGAGAAGTTCACTTTTAAAATGAAAATTCTGTCATCATATAATCACCCTCATGTTGTTTCAAACCTGTATTAATTTCTTTCTTCTGCTGAACAGAAAGGAAGATATTTACAAGAATATCAGTAACCAGGCAGTTTTTGGGTCCCATTGACTTCCATAGTAGGAAAAAAATATACTATGGAAGTCAATGGGACCCAAAAACTGTCTGGTTACTGACATTCTTCTAAATATCTTCCTTTCTGTTCAGCAGAAGAAAGAAATTCATACAGGTTTGAAACAACATGAGGGTGATTATATGATGACAGAATTTTCATTTTAAAAGTGAACTTCTCCTTTAAATTACTCCGTCATTTATGGTCATACAGAAAAAAGAAATATAAAAAAAGAATCTGTGATATTTCTACTTTTGTATGTGTCCACTTACAATCAAATCAAAACATTGTGCTTTTGTAAAATAAAGAAAATAAACAGGGTGTGCGTTCTGCCTCTCCGTCTCGGTGAACTTTTTTTTCTTGAGCACGTCTATAAACTGAAACAAAACTCAGTGAATACTTGTCACACATTTATGAGCCATATACCTTTATAAACATTTAAGTGTGTACTTTTAAATGATCGGATTCAAAACGAAAACAAATATTCTCTGTTTAAGTTATTTGTATAAAACCAACAAGATGTCCAGCTTCTCAAACGCTTGCTCATTATATTTAATTTGGCCACGCCCACTCGCGCAAAAGAGATTCACATGCAAATCTCCACATGGAAGCAAACTCGCTCATTACCTCAACAACAAAACACTTCACTTCACTTTTCGTCGAGTTTGAAAGACGCGCCTGAGCTTACATTGGATTTACCTCAGAAGAAGAAGAACGCCATTTGAAGACAAGAAAGATGTAAGGTAAGAAATTCTTACATATTAGTTTGTTATTGTTGCATAAATGTCACATTGCAGTTGAACTGTTGCTAGATATATGGGGAATATTATAATATTTAGACCCGTGTTTACTGTTACTGTGTTTGTGGATATCTGCTCAAACGTAGATATGTATATGGTAACCATAATGTTTTATATTTGAGCGTGATCGCGTTTGAATGTATCATATTTTGGATCGCGATCGCGTTTGAATGTATCATATTTTGCAGCGCGATTGTGTTTGAATGTATCATATTTTGCAGCGCGATTGCGTTTGAATGTATCATATTTTGCAGCGCGATCGCGTTTGAATGTATCATATTTTGCAGGCAATTGCATTTGAATGCATCATATTTTGGATCGCAATCGCATTTGAAAAGCAAAACGCACCAAACGGCTTCATGTTTTTACTATTATCTCATATCATCATAACGAATGGAAACATTTGAAGTAACATGATAATCAATATATTTTTCTCTAGCTTAGTTGTTACTGAAATCTTTTGGAAGATTTATACTGCTATAGGTTATTGTTATTATTATTTTATCCAGCACTGCCCATAGCTTATGCCTACAAGGCACAACAAACCTGGTGTTCATTATATTATATATTGTTGGAAACATTTGTGTGTATGTGTGTGTGTATTCTTTGATTTTAAAAAGCAATTTTAACCAGAAAAATCTAATATTTATTTCCAAAATCGTGCAGGCCTTTCTCTTAATATCAGTATGTTCACTTTTTTTTCAGGACCCAGATGCCACTGAGTCCTGCCAACTTCAACATTCACATGAGTCTCTGTACATGAACATGGTAAAGTGAAAATCAAACACCTTGGAAATGAAAGGTATGTACAATGTTTTTAGGAATGGCACAAAGGTCTTTGTCTTTGGATCATTGTTTTCAATAAGTGCTTTTTTGGCATTTGTTGTGTATCTTTGGATTATGTTGTGTTGTAAATAAATCCAAACAATTTAAAAGCCATTCTTTTTTAAATCTCCTCATTTACAGTATTGTGCAAGGTTGCTCAGAATGACAGGGCCTGATAGCTCCTAATAGGGCCGTTAGGGGAGGGTCTTTGTCTTTCTCAGTTGTGAAAAGCTTACATATTAATGACCATCCGCATAGAGCTTTCTCACACAAAACCCGTCGTAAACATTTTAAATCAATATATTGTCTTATCTGAATGAGCATTCAGGGTGATTTTCACATAGTTTTAGAGCAAATATTCTAGGCTACGTCATACAATTTTCAAAAGTCTTGTGAAGAAATAATCAGTATGGGTTTCATGGCCTTATTTCAGTGAGAATTTTTTTTTTGTATTTTCACAAACCACGCATAAATGTCATTATCTCAAAACTACAAACTTTTACATACATGCTGCTGATATATTATTGTAGCAGAGTTTTTGCTGAATACAGTGTAATTAGACTTTAGCCATGAAAATGTCACAAGTAACAGAAATAACCAGAAATGTCAGAGCATGTCAGAACACCTCCAGGGCCCAGAAAACAGCTCAGACCTCAGAGGGTTAAATGCTGAGGCTCTTCTTACTACCAGCCGGCACATCGTATGAGTAAACTATTTTATTTTTTTATTTTGATATAATTTTTGTACATGTATATTTCTGGAATTTTGATGGGGGCTGCGCCCCAGCGCCCTCCATTGACAAGCCACCACTGTTACGAATATATCATTTTATTTTGCGCATGTGAATTGTTTTTTGTGAATATTTTTTTTTTTTCACTAACGTGAATTATTATTTTTTTGTGCTCGTGAATTAGGTTTCATGCATGTGAAATTGTCGCATGTATGAATCATGTTTTTTGCGTGAATTATATTTGAGACTATTTTGCCTCATAGTTTTCCAGCCTGTCAAGAAGTATGTTGTGATCGACAGTTTCAAATGCAGCATTGAGGTCGAGTAGTACCAGAATGGATGTTTTGCCTGTATCAGTATTTAAGCGAATATCATTTATTATCTTTATGAGCACTGTCTCTGTGCTGTGATGCGGTCGGAAACCAGACTGAAAATTGTCAAAGTATCCATTTGAGCTCAAGTATTTGTTCAGCAGATTGAAGACAACTTTTTCAATGATCTTGCCTATGAAAGGAAGATTGGAGATTGGTCTGTAGTTGCTCAATATGTCGCTATCCAGATTGCTCTTTTCAGGAGGGGCTTAACAACTGCAGTTTTAAGGGACTTTGGAAACGTCCCAGAAAGAAGTGAGGAATTAACAACTTCTAGGAGATCTGCTTCTAAACAGTATAACACACTTTTGAAAAAGGAAGTGGGGAATGTGTCAATGGTGCAGGTTGATGTTTTAAGGTGCTGTACTTTTTCTTCCAAAATGTTAATATTAATTTCTTCAAAATCAGACATTGTAACTTTCTGAGGAAGTGGTCTAATTTGTCTGACCTCAGAGCAGAGGATAGATAACAGAGGATATGCTGACAGCCTTTCTGATATTATTGATTTTCTCAGAGAAGAAGGAAGCAAACTCACTGCATGGAAGAAGGAAACAAAGGAAGCAAAGGAAGCAAAGAAGAAAGAAAACTCACTATGGAAAAACAAGGACATTTTTTAATATAACTACGATTGTATTCGTCTGAAAGAAGAATGTCATATACACCTGAGGACTTGAGGGTGAGTAAATCATGGGCTAACTATACCTTTGATTTACTCATGTTATGTCGTTTTAAAGAAGACAACTGTAAAGCAACACATTCTCACAACTTCAGAGGCACAACAATCATGTTCTTTGTCATTCAGTCATTTATTCTATGGTGTCAGTAGCATTTAATAGAATTTTGATTTCAAAACATCTCTAATCATGGAAGATGGAAAGCAACTGCATAAACTGTTAATGATACAATACTATATCAGCCGATTTGATAGTATGAACTTTGAGAATTCTTTTTTTTTTTTACTATAGCGGGCTGGATAAGGTGCAAAATTATATTTTTGGCAGCTCGACAATTTTTATGTTATTAGTCTAAAACAATCAATTAAATAATAATAATAATAATAATAATAATAATAATAAAAACACACTTACTGGTTATTGAAGATTATTAGGCTGTTAACAAATCAACTCATGTTTTAATACTATTCAATGACTAGAAAGTGGATTATATTGAGCCATACTTTATATTTTTTTTATAAACGATCTATACAGATATACTGAGCTTAACTTTAATATCTCTTGTCACCATGAGAAGCATTTTAAAACTTAAATCAATCAATCAATCAATCAAAGAAGTGCTGAAAGTATTGTTAGCACTGATCTAATACAACAAGGCAGAATTAGAGCTTTTGAGAAAATATTCACCAGTGACAGGATAAACCTGTAGTAATGAGAGAAGGCGGGGGTGTGCGGCTGGTGTTAGTTTGTGTTAGGAGAAGCAAAGAACTGGCGAAATAGAACAAATGGCCCCTGAATGATGGTTTCATTACCACTATCTGGTCTCTGGACTCAAACAACTCCTCTCAGCATTTCGACTTCCTCCCTTTGCCTCCTTCTCTCCTTTTTCTGTCTTTTTATTTTACCCATTTGAGTGGGTAAGATTGTTGTACACCAGTGCTTTTCTACTGCTTAGTGTCTAATATTCTAAGTATATTACAGTTACACCCGATCAATTTTTGATTTCCGTTACGTCTTCCATTGATTCAACAAAAGACATGCGGTTTTCAATGGATTTATTGATTTTGACAGGGAAAGCTCTTCGGGGGGACACAAATTAAATGAAAATGTTTGATGCTACACAGGAATATGGCTTGTTCTCCTGAATGTGTAAGGCTTGCTTTTCTCCAATTAGTTAAGAGGGGTCACTGACATCCATTCCAAAGAATAAAATAACTACAGGGCTTTTTCTGAAAGCCTCAAAACCTACAGCCAACAGGTACAGTGTAGCAAACCACAGAAGTGATGAACTCCATCCACACCAACTGGGCTGTAGAGTATTTTCATGCTTGCCTGGCTGTGTGAGGTGTTGTGTTTGCAGAGAAAATCTGGTGGTATTATCTTAATAATAAGACTATCAACAGCACTACATTCTAGCCTATATATTGTACCATTAGTCTACCACTGCCCACAATAATAGAGCCTCCCAATCATGTTATTCGAGTGTTCTTTTTCTGTCAAAAACAAAGACATCTGGACCAGCAGGTGCCTCTGTTCAAGCATTCACTCCAGAAAATCAATTACAATGTACTGGATGGGTATATGAGCCAACCAAGCATACAGTCCCAAAGGAGATGTGAAGCACGATCAGTTTCATAAGACACATATGTAATGCTTAATTTAGCAAATTTTTTCATGTTCATTTTCATTTTTTTTTCCACTTATTTTAGTAAATGAATACAGTTTTATTAATCAAGATGAAGAAAATAAAACACAAAGTAATATTTAGGGGAAGACGGAGAGAGCTACCACCTTAACAGCATGCATTTACTGTGTGTGCATTTACCTGTATATGTCCATGATAATGCACCATCCAATTATTATGCGGAATAAATGTAAACATTTGCTCATTTATTTTTATCTTAGGCAAGAAGCCTCCAGGGGTAAACTGATACCAGCTGTCATTTGGTATGTCATTTGGTTTGTTTTTGATGTCATTAATGTAAAATATTAAATCAAATAGTATATACATTTATGTATTTTGACAAAGATTGTTGAATGGCTGAATAATAACAGACACAATTAAATAATAAAATCCAGTCCAACAACACCCCCAAAGCTTGCACAGTCATTTAACTGAAGATTAAAAATCTTTCTCTGAAACGTTAAGATTTATTAGATCTTTAAAGCAAAAGATTTAACTTTTGATTTATATGCTGGTAAATGTTTGATGAAAACTTTTTTTTTTTTTTCACTTATGCATAACAACTTCTATCCGCTCCTTCTGGTTTACGCAGATCTGTTTTTGTTTTTGGATCCAGAGATGCTGTACTCTTTTATAAGATCCATAACAGTGGATGTTCCCCAAAGTGGATGTTCCCCAAAATGTTCTGCCTCTTTGCTTTGAACTACTCGGTCATGGGTTGTTGTTGACCTTGGAGTTACAATAGAAAGCATCACTGGTTCTCAATGGATTCAAAAGAATAAATTATTTAATTGATATCATAAGTTTGTGGAAGATTTCAGGAATCCTAGAGACAAACAGTTCTGTGATTCCACCACAATGGAATGAAGTGTGATGATTCAATTTGGGACATTTTAATTTCTGTAGGAATAATCTAAATATGTAGATTCTTGCAGCATTTTTATGTTGTTTTTATTTTGTTCTAAATATGTTTTGCTGGCTTATTCTTTGCAGAACATAAAACAAGAACGATGACTGCATGTTTTATTAATGTTGAACCGAACAAATCGTATCCAGCCCATGACAGTGTGAAGGACAACACTGCCTGCAGTTTCAGACCATTGCTGCCAATCATTTGCTTTTCAGCATTATCACCTCGGTAATGAACTTCCTTCTTCCTTCCTTCCTTTTCTTCTCATTTCTTTGTTTTCCCATCTGCAAACCTTTATCCATGACGGCTATGTGGAGAGTCAGCAGAGCGTTTCAGAGGTTCAATCTCACAGATGAACAACGGCAGGAAGTCAAGCAGAACATTAGATGAAAGACAAATAATAAACGAGAGAGAGAGAGAGAGAGAGAGAGAGAGAGAGAGAGAGAGAGAGAGAGAGAGAGAGAGAGAGAGAGAGAGAGAGCAAGATAACCCAAAGCCTGGCCCATTTTTAGTTCAAATAGATTTCCACTGGTACTTTAGTGACACCTTTGAATCCATGAATCCATCCAGAGACCCATTGCATGTCAATACCCAATCAGATTCTTAGCTTTCTCATAGGGCCACCAAAAAGTGCCAAGGCCTATTCCTGCTTTAATGGTGCAGGGTATTAATCCTCGTCTACCATTTCAAAGAGACAGAAGACTATTACAAGCTTGACACTAATGAGCTGCACATCCATGAAACGAGGCCCAGCACTGCCAACTTCATTATCTGAATGAAGTGCTTGTGGAGTAGCAGAGAGCCCCACCAAAGTGAAGGGCCTGTCACAGCAACTTCTTATTACACAGATGAATGATAAGCTCTGGTGCCATACTCAGTTTGGTGGTTTGCATGTCTCCTGGAATGACAGAATCCCAGCTTTACTGTCAACAGGTAAAAAGATAACAAAATAATTTGAATATGATTCCTGGCCAACCGAATACAACAGCTTCATACTGTAGATAAATATTACCAATTCTTTTAACATAACAATTAAGTTCTCCGCTTATGTGAAAGAAGTTTTCTTTTTGGACCAAAAAATACACTCACCTAAAGGATTATTAGGAACACCTGTTCAATTTCTCATTAATGCAATTATCTAATCAACCAATCACATGGCAGTTGCTTCAATGCATTTAGGGGTGTGGCCCTGGTCAAGACAATCTCCTGAACTCCAAACTGAATGTCAGAATGGGAAAGAAAGGTGATTTAAGCAATTTTGAGCGTGGCATGGTTGTTGGTGCCAGACGGGCCGGTCTGAGTATTTCACAATCTGCTCAGTTACTGGGATTTTCACGCACAACCATTTCTAGGGTTTACAAAGAATGGTGTGAAAAGGGAAAAACATCCAGTATGCGGCAGTCCTGTGGGCGAAAATGCCTTGTTGATGCTAGAGGTCAGAGGAGAATGGGCCGACTGATTCAAGCTGAAGAGCAACTTTGACTGAAATAACCACTCGTTACAACCGAGGTATGCAGCAAAGCATTTGTGAAGCCACAACACGCACAACCTTGAGGCGGATGGGCCACAACAGCAGAAGACCCCACCGGGTACCACTCATCTCCACTACAAATAGGAAAAAAGAGGCTACAATTTGCACGAGCTCACCAAAATTGGACAGTTGAAGACTGGAAAAATGTTGCCCGGTCTGATGAGTCTCGATTTCTGTTGAGACATTCAGATGGTAGAGTCAGAATTTGGCGTAAACAGAATGAGAACATGGATCCATCATGCCTTGTTACCACTGTGCAGGCTGGTGGTGGTGGTGTAATGGTGTGGGGGATGTTTTCTTGGCACACTTTAGGCCCCTTAGTGCCAATTGGGCATCGTTTAAATGCCACGGCCTACCTGAGCATTGTTTCTGACCATGTCCATCCCTTTATGACCACCATGTACCCATCCTCTGATGGCTACTTCCAGCAGGATAATGCACCATGTCACAAAGCTCGAATCATTTCAAATTGGTTTCTTGAACATGACAATGAGTTCACTGTACTAAAATGGCCCCTACAGTCACCAGATCTCAACCCAATAGAGCATCTTTGGGATGTGGTGGAATGGGAGCTTCGTGCCCTGGATGTGCATCCCACAAATCTCCATCAACTGCAAGATGCTATCCTATCAATATGGGCCAACATTTCTAAAGAATGCTTTCAGCACCTTGTTGAATCAATGCCACGTAGAATTAAGGCAGTTCTGAAGGCGAAAGGGGGTCAAACACAGTATTAGTATGGTGTTCCTAATAATCCTTTAGGTGAGTATATTTTACCCCGGTGAAGGGATAGTTTACTCATCATTTACTCACTCTCATGTCATTTCAAACCTGTATGACTTTCTTCTGTCTTTTGAAAAATGTCTCCATCCATACAAGGAAAATAAATGTTGTTTTATACCCCACTGATTTATTTTACATGTTACACAGAAGAAAGAAAGTAATAGACATGAGCGTGACTAAATTATGACATCATTTTAATTTCTGGCTGAACTATCCCTTTCAGTGTATCTCGCGGCTTCATGCAAACTTTACATAAGAAGAAGAGATGCACTGAGATGAGCAGAGTTTTGTCTTTTAAAAGTATGACTGGCCTGGAGGTTTGCGCAGCTGTGTTCTCCAGCAACAGGAGAATTCGATGGTCTGTTTATCCCAACTACATCTCAGCAGTCGTTCAGAACATACGTCACTGAGCACAAAGACAACACGTGCGACCTAGACACGTGTGTCAAGACATGTGACACCGGAGAGGTGTGCTGCCGCCTTGGGAATGAAAGCGTAACAATGCTAATGCATCTTGTCTATAGCCTATGTAATGTTACTGATTCTACCAAGGAAATTACAGATTTATAGTCTGCCATTTGCCATTGTTGAATGCAGAAACAAGAACTATAAATCTATATGTGTCTTTCTCACTTGCAATCCACCAAGTTGTATAGTTTACTTTGTAAAAAACTGAAAGAACATGGCAAACATAATGAACCGTGTAAACATAATGAACCTTCATAATGAAACAAAAAGGCAACCAAGAACCTGTAATTTCAGCTGAAAAATAGTTTTGGTCTTAGAAAAAAATGAATGTTTGTGTGCTTATGGTTTGTGCAAGAGACAAGGAAGGGAGGAGGCAGGAGCTAGTGGTGTCAAACTGTGAAACACCAGCTGTTTTTCAAACAATCCTGTTGATTTTTACAGTAGCCACCCACAGGGGCTTTGCTTGGTGCTGGTTCCGCTGTTGCGCCGAACATTGTTATTACCTAACCATGTCTGCGGAGAACTTCTGGCCCTGGATTTGTGTTGCGTGGTGATCACAGCTGGAGATTTTTAATGCTGAAATATGTTTTTCATAATTTAAATGGCATAGACATTCAGTTAATTAGCCATCAAGCTCTCTTTCAGCTGTCTTGCATCTAAATGTAAAGAATGCCCTTCTAAAAATAAAGGTACCAATTTCCCCCCCAAGACAGCCCACAATCACGCAGCCCAATGTTTCATCAGTTACCTACAGAGAGAAATAGAGGCTGGGGGGGCTTTCATCACATACACACCGTGCAGGATCGGCTTTATCGAGGCCTAAAAGCTAAAAATGCTGAATATTTCGTAAAAAAAAAAAGAACTTTTATGTTCTGAATAATTGTCTCAGATCTCAGAATGCCATATGTCCGTAATAGCTTCTGACCTCCTAGCACATCCATTGTTGTTGTTTTTCCCCCCTCATCATATTTTGTTTTATTAGCATTTCCATCTTATTCTTTGACTAGCACTTAACAGCGACCCAACTGTGAGTGCTGCGACCTGGTGGACCCACCAATTATTGCAGTCAATTGCAGGCACATGCATGGACGACGAACACAGATGACAACATACTTCGGCTTCATTGTCGCCTGATACTGGACAGCATTGTATATTTGTTGTCGCCTAGCACTCATACTGATGGTGTACACTTATACACTACAGAGGCATATTATTCTATAGTAATTGGCCACATTGTGACACTTGTTTTACTGTCATTCATTGTTAATAAAATTAATCATTATTAACATTTTTTTTTTAAATCCATGATCTTTCCCTTGCCATATTTATATAATGATTGCTCACTTCTAATTTCCAAAATGATGCATGCTGCAGTTATTGTGTATGCATTATTCAATCTCTGAACATTTTAATATGGACTACAGTGAAAGCCCACCAATTGTGTCATTACTGACAGAGAAAGACCAATCCACTTGTGTGAGAGAGGACAAATTATCAAGTGCGCATACACAAAGGAAAATAGACAAAAAGGCTTTGTTCATTCAAGTCATTAAAGTCAACAGTAGCCTAATATTTAACTAGTTCTACAAACCAACTTGAACTCACTTGGCTATTATTTTATAAGAGTCAGTGATGGAGTCTGAAATCAGAATTTCAGGAATATCCAGATTGCATTGGTTTCACAGGCTACGTTTAAGTCAATTTTTTTATGCCCTTCCCTTGCTAACTTCCTCTGTCTCATTCACTTTGGATGTACGTCACTGCTTACATTGCACGAGTGACCACTACTGGCAGAATCCTTGCAATGTGTTTAAATGGAACACCATAAGCCCTTGATCACTTAGAATTTGATATGGAGCTGATTTATTACATATTCTATAGACCTTATCACGCCCCTTTTCAGCGCTGTGCTCGTTGTCTTTTGACTTACGGTCTGTATTTTCACAGTGATCTTGCATATTTATGAATGAACGGCTCGTTTTAAAATCTTTCCGGTCTACTGACATTTGTTAAGACATCTGCTTTAAACATTACAATCCTCATGATAACTTTCATTAACTTTACATTAAGTAAATTCACTTCAAAAGCTAAAGCTCCTGGACAGCAATGCCATAGAAATATCAGAGCGACTGCAAAAACGGAAGTTCAAAGACAATATTCTAAAGATGGCGGCGCCCTCGTTTCTTTGGCGCATAAGGTCTATAGGCCATATAGTATGTATGCTTGAGCTGTTGTTATTGTTTTATATAAACAAATATTCAATATTAATACATTTATATTAAATTTAAAATATTAAAAAATGCACAAACAAAAATGATAACAATACAATAAACTATAAGTGCTTAGAGAAGTTTGCGAGTGTATGTTTAAATGTGGAGTTAAACGCACACAGCAACTGTAACTGCAGGCTCTCCAGTCATACTCACACAGTGCTCACTACTCTCTCCTGAGTTCTAATGATGAAAATGATGAACAGATTGTATTTAGGCTTTTTAGGTATTTAGTATAAACACTGATCAATACACATCTGTATATCTATATTATATTCTTGGTGATCGTATGGCCATCTCTCACCATACACAAAAGACTGTCCATGAATTTTCTTGCATCTATGAAATCTATGGCTGAATCCGAAATCACCCCCTATATCCTCAAATAGGGCATTATTTGAAGGGACGGTCATTTGTAGTGGTGTCCGAAACCATAGTGGACATTATTGAGTGCACTCATTCTATCCACTACCCACATTGCACCGCAATAACAAGTTTACAGACCGAACAAGTTTTTGCTGACCGAATTTGCTCACTCGCTTTTCATTCACTCCTTCAAGTGAACTGTATTAGTGGACTAATGTAGGTAACAGTGATTGAGGATCTAGTGGGTGATTTCAGATTCAGCCTATGTATGCTTTTATCAATGTTTATATGTAAATAAAAGCCTAAATTAAATCTGATGTTACTTTGGATAAAAGTGTCTGCTAAATGCATAAATGTAAATCTATTTATCCTATTTATCCTCTTCAGAAGACATGGATTAAATTGCTTGATGTCCAGTTGTACTTTTTAAACCATAAAAGTTTTGGTTGTATGGTCTTTCATTGCATGGACCAGAAGGATGAGCGAATATTTAAATTATTTTAATTTGTCTTTTGTAGATGAACGAAAGTCCTAATGGGTCTGGAACGACATGATACTGAATAAATGATGGCACCATTTTAAATTTGGGGGTAACTATCTCTTTCAGAAACTATAAGAAAGGATACTAGATATAATGTATTATGCACCTTTTGTCAGCACTGTGATGATACTGACTCTAACCAAGGAAGGCTGCTCTCTGAACACATACTCAAAACATCCCCAGACACACACAAGTGACCCAAATCTATCAGTTTCTCCCTTCACTCACTCAGACAGATTCTGTACCTCTCACTCACTGTTCTCAGCCAACTTTGTCCATTTCATCAGACGTCCCAAGTATTTTGCATACAGCTGTCAAAAGCTTTCAGTTCTGCCTACAGTCAAACTCAGTGTGCTCCAGTTCAATTTGTATTCAAATGAATTAATGCCGTCATACATATTTTTGGATTACAAATATCATATAATTTTTTATAAAAGAGGGAAGTGTGCTTTTTAACATACAGAGAGCTCAACCGCTGAGTGCAGCCCTTCAAACAGTGAATATTCTGCGCATAAAATGGATTTTCTTATTCAAATGAATTCCATGAAAAATATCAAATTGCACTGCGGCTTGTGCCTGCATGCGTACCATTTGCTACAGTGTATCTGGCGGAGCGCCTTGTGTATCTGGCTGCTTGTTTGTATATAAAAAGAATGTTGAGTAACTGGCTTTTGATCATTTAATCTCATATCAGCAGCGTGAACATCTCTGAACCCTTCTCAACAGCTCAAATCAATTCGAACAGCAGATCCATCAGTACAGAGTCAGATGTACATCCGAATACATTAAAATGAGTGCTGCAATCTCAGCTCTTTGTGTCAAAAATCATTTGACATTTGTAGAACACTGTGAATGGATCTGTCTGAACTCACGAACATGTTGTATTCAAGAGCTGGTGACTGTAGTTGAGTTCAAAATTAGACTTTTCAAGTTTTCAATTTCACAGATTCTGTGACCAGGCAGTTGTATAATGTAAAGTCTATATTTTATGTATAAAAGACTCTAACTCAAGAACATGCTGATGATATTGCCTCTTGTAGTGAAAAAAAGCAAGAATATTACACTTAGCATTCATAAAATCAATGTTCTCTAAAGTGATTGTTCTCAATGAAATGAAAATTGCCATCACTTTCACATGTCATTCCTGTAGAATATAAGTATTTCAACTATTTTTGTCCATATAATGGACAATCATTTTGGTCCAAAACAGTATTGACTTTCATTTTAAGGACTTTTTCAAAAAAATTCAGACATGTTGACAATTTTCATTTATAGCTGTTACTATCCCATGAATGCTACCTTTTGTTATCACCCTTTTTCCAATTTTCCAAGTGTTAATTTTCTTTGTTCTTTGCCTATTAATTAATTTAAAATCTTCTAAATATATGCTGACTTGCTTGAAGGTGTCCCAAACCTTCATCACACAGCCAGGCAGGGGTGACATCCTGGTCCTCTAGATTATGTCTTGATGCCAGATGTTTAGGCACCTCCCTTTAGAAAGTCCATGCCAGAGCAATTTAAGTGTAAGGAACAGATATGTGCCAGGGACTGAGAGTACCTGCAGGTGCATGGGCAGATGGATTTTGAGGTTACCTCTCGTGTCTGCCCTGATTAACGGGAAACTGTTTCTCTTAACTTCTTGTGCTGAGGCTGCAGTCTGCTAAGTAGCACAGCCAGTCCTGTGGATGTGGAGCGGCCTCTCTCCGCAGGACACATGGCTGTTCTTTAAAACAAATTCTTGGACCCACCCAACACCTCATCTAGCATGGTTAAATGGGTCAGCAGCTCTCAAATGCACTTTAAATTATGTTTTTGGTGTTTTATAAGGAATAGTCACATTTCAAAAGACAACTTGAAATGAGTGAAAAAACAGTAGTCAATATTATAAATTTGCCCTCTAACATTTTGCAAAAACATGTTTTTATAGCAATAGTCTTTATGAGTTCTGTCAAAGTAAATTCAGAGATATTAGTTTTTTGGGGGGGCATGTGAAATATTGCTCATCGAGCACACTTTGAAGTTTGGAATGGGTATTGTTTAGTGGTGCTCAAGAATAAAATGCTTTTTGTTTCTGGGAGCCATTTTCCCAAAGCCCTCAATATTTCCAATCATATGTCAGTGTAGGCTGGAAGAAGAGGCCCAGCTGCAGCAAACAGTGGTTTGGGATCAACAGAAAATCTATCAGCTTTTCACTCTGCAGTATCCATCACACTGTCAGACTGTGCTAGAATCAGCTCTGCTTGCTCTGTAGTGCTCAGATCAGCTGAGCCTTGCTTTGCCTGACCCAGAATATGGACCTCTTCTCGTTCACACTGCCTTGGGTTGACAGATAGACTGGCGGGACTTGTAAATGTGAATGCTGATTGCCTTTTTATTTCTCTTCTGTACTTCCTTCAAATGCAATGCATTGCTACAACATTTAGATCCTTAGCCAATTGTTTCACTGTACTGAATAACAAATACAAATGATTTTGTTGTTGTTGTTGTTGTTGTTGTTGCAAAACCCTAAAATTCATATGAGAATTGTTTTATTAAAAATATTATTAATAGATAAGAAACTAAATGATGCAGTTAATAATATGATTATGCATTACAAGACCTATGTAGCAATGCCCAACTTCTTCAATATTTTGTGCTGAGTGTGCACCTGCTTCATTCAGACCTGATACTGGCTTAGAATCAGATTTAATCAATGGTGGGCAGTAACAAGGTTTTATTTTCTTCTTCTTCTTTTTGTATCTGTGCTTTTCAGATTTTGCTATATTTACTTATTTAATTGCATGGTATATTAATAAAACAAAAACAAAAAAACAACAACAACAACAACAAATGTTTGAGACACAAATTGAGACAAGCTCCGAGATTGTGATGACTGATTTGTGCTGAATCATTATTTTGAGGCTTTTCTTTTTAGTAAATCCGCTGAACTGGTTCACATAGTGACTGGATTGAATTATTCTGGAATTGGGCCTATCCGATTGCATTGATTCTCAAAGTAAGAACTCAGTGATTCAGTGATTGAGTCTGAGCAAGTGTGGAACAAGTTAGATTGTACATAGATAAAAAAAAAAATAATAATAATAATAATAATAATAAAAAAAAATTGACGTACCTGAATACATTAATTACTTCTGTGGCAGAAATGCAAAAGGAGTACTTTTACTGGATGAATATTTCATAAGAGTATCTGTTCTATAACTCAGGAAGTGCAGGATATTTGTTATTTGCCATTGACCATTATCCAGGTTGTGCAGGTCAGTGAATACACTGTATAAGAACAAGTATGGCAAATGGATCACAGTGCAATATCATGGTACCATATGTGTGGCAAGGTGAATCACTTATAAAATAAAATGTATTTGGCCTCAGTTTAATCCATTTACTGAATAATTATCAAGGTAAATACCATGCTGCATATTTGCCTGCTCTGTGTACTGCAGTGAACTGTTGATGGGATTGCATGCATAGCACTGTACTCAAGCTTCTGGTTTAGTTAATCTTATTGCAAAGAGAAATGCATTCTCACACCTTAATCAATCAAGGTAAGCTTGTAGTTAGTTGCATCTTTCCAGGACTAGTATGTTTTTTTTTTCCAGCTGTAAGCTCTTGTCATTGTGCTGTCTCTTTAACGTTAACATTATGGTTACAAGGAGGAGAAAAGGCTGCATACTTTCCAATCACTCACCAGCCTCTGGCTCCTTGCACTTAATAAGGAATTAACAGTACCAACTGGGACTCACTGAAGAAGATTTATGTAATCTAAAACAGGCACAAATAAAGTTACTTGGCACTTAATGGACCCATTCGGTGCAAATGGGTCCCAGCTCTCAAAACGGCACTCAGAGTGAGAAGTATTCCTAAGTGCTGTGCAATGTGTCCAATAACATTAAAGAAGTGTAACCCAGGTTACAAAAATAAAATAAAAAGCATTAACACATGAATGAGCAGAATATTTATTTTATTTTCATTTTATTAGTTAATTTTGTGTGTTTTATTAAAGCCAATTAAAATAATTTTTGTTTGGAAGGACCGACCAATGAGAGTTGGGAATGTTGTGTAGCGCATTTTTTGTTTTCTGGATTTCGCACGCGGTTGGAGCTCGATCTCTCTTTTGGTTGGCAGAGCAGATGTGATTCAGTTATGTCCAAAGAAATCTCAGTATTTCTTTATTTTCAGATCTTTTCAAAGAAATTTAGTGGTTTTATTTTCGAAAACTGATTACTATTGAAGTTATATGTGTCCAGAGACGATGTAGCGAAAGAGAAGTGAACATTCATGTGAAAGAGACTGTTAAATCGATGTGTGACGCAGTTGCGGAGAAGCAGCCTTTTTTAAAGGGATACTCCACTTTTTTTGGAAATAGGCTCATTTTACAACTCCCCCAGAGTTAAACAGTTGAGTTTTACCGTTTTCGAATCCATTCAGCCGATCTCCAGGTCTGGCGGTACCACTTTTAGCATAGCTTAGCATAGATCATTGAATCGGACATTAACATCTCTCTCAAAAAAAGACCAAAGAGTTTCGATATTTTTCCTATTTAAAACTTGACTTGGTTACATCATGTACCAAGACCAACGGAAAATGTAAAGTTGCGATTTTCTAGGCTGATATGGCTAGGAACTATACTCTCATTCCTGCGTAATAATCAAGAAACTTTGCTGCCATACCATGGGTGCAGCAGGCTTAATGATAGGACACAGCGCCTGAAAATAGGTCTAATAGGTTAGACAAACTTAGTCCCAGTCACGTTGGAAGTTACCAAGCTGGGGAATATTTTCAGGCGCTGCGTGTTATCATTATGTATATTATCATTACGCCTGCTGGACTCATGGTACGGCAGCAAAGTTTCTTGATAATTACGCAGGAATGAGTATAGTTCCTAGCCATATCAGCCTAGAAAATCGCAACTTTTCATTTTCCGTCGGTCTTAGTACACGATGTAACTACAGAAGAGTCAAGTTTTAAATAGGAAAAATATCACAACTCTTTGGTCATTTTTTGAGAGAGAGATAATGTAACCTTTGGCTAAATATAAAAAAAAACAACTACGCCACCTAGGTTACTGCTCCACCTAGGAAAGTAAAAATAATAAAAATACCCCAAAAAGAGAGTTTAAGCAAAAATAATTACAACAAAAAGGAAGGACCCTGCTGATTCGAATTGCATCAAAGACAGAGATGTGACTTTCCAAAAGTATACAAAATTTATTTCGCACAAGGAGAATCATTAATTTAAAAACATCCTAAAAATAGATCTCATACAAATTACCAATTAAATACCCACAGTTAATAAGAGACCATAATAAACTCACTTTAACAGAAAGGGACAAACCACACAGCAAATCAGTGAACAAAGTTTCTTAAAACAAGTGATAAACAATTTAAAAAAAAATAAACAATACCAAAAGAAAACAAATACACTCCCGCTTCTGTTAAGCTTCAATATCACAGTTCAAATAATCAAATGTGGATATACACTGGCAAATTAATTTGTAATTACACAGAAAGAAAAACAAAAGGGAAAAGTATTACACAGACAATCAGAATAACATATTTAGCATCACTACTAATATATTTAAGATCGTTCAAGCTGCTTTAAACTGACCCAGCTACCAGCGTGTTAGTTTGATATAACAGCCCATAGAACATGCCTGTCTAATATCGCAACAGTTCATAACGAGCAAGGCTCGTTAAAGAGCTCGGTGGGTACAGCGGTTCGAAACCGCGACATCCGCTGCAGTCAGTCGTGCGAACAGGAGAATAAAACAGTGACACAAAGAGATATAAAAAAACAGAACAGAACAGAACAGCAGCTAGCGCTCTTGGGCCGCACCTGCAATAAAAACACGAATAGCAAAAGAGGAAACCCATCATAACGTTTCTTACCTCGTAGGAAATTCTTAAGCTATTAATGAACTTGATGCTACCTGCACTCGCCAGATGACAAACATATATTTAGACTGTAATCTGCGACTGAGAAAAGGGCAATACGGAAAACAACTCACCAGAGAGGGCAACGCAAATCGAAATGAGTAGCCTGTTACTACACACAGCACAGAGAAGGATGACAATGCCCCTCTTAAACAGGCTTTTTATCACGCCACTAAAACCTGACGCACCTCTATGATTGCGCCGCACAGGTGTACTCAATGTCAAGCTGCGGTTCAACGCCAATGGGCGTATCTTACCATTTGAACTATATGCAAACATTAAAAGTTACCTACTTCCAATGAGCCAAACCGAACATTACAGATTCTCAACCTGTTACACTAATGGTCCTGTCCGATTCAATGATCTATGCTAAGCTATGCTAAAAGTGGTACCGCCAGACCCGGAGTTTGGCTGAATGGATTTGAAAACTGTAAGACTCTCTGGGGGAGTTGTAAAATGAGCCTATTTCCAAAAAAAGTGGAGTATCCCTTTAACGCATAGCCCGTTCACATATCAAAGAGATCATTAATTAGAATTAATTTTTGCGAGAAGGATGAGCAAAATATCGAGTGGTAACAGAGTTCCTCAGACCTAAAACAGATTATATGTTCAAGTTCATCTGGTCTTGGTGAGTTACACTTTTATTTCATCTGGGTGAAATGTTCATGAAATGCTCATATGTAGGCTACTCACATAAGTGAAATATAAATGAGAAATCTGCTTGAGTTATTTTATTTATATTTTATGTATTTTTCTTTACACCACATTTGGTGAACAAATGCTAGCATGTTGTATGTAAAACGTGATCGCCATTTTGATACTGTTACAAACAGTGGTAAATGATGTGATGTAGGCTAAGTTATGGAGAAAACTAACAAGTATTTATTTTTATTTTTTTGTGACCTTGTATTCAAGGTCAGGTTTTTTTCTTTTCCCTGTTTTTCTTCTTTTTTGTTGTTGTTGTTGTTGTTGTTATCTTTCCTGATTATTTCATCATCCTGAGCGCTGGCTGTGAATCGATGCTTTCTGGATTGGAGTTCCTGGATTCCTGGTTTTCGTTCTAACTCTCGTGTTCGCGGAGGGAGTGGGACTGGCGAGCTGCACGGACCTAACAGCGAGTCTTGATTGCGTGAAACTGAGTATCGTTGCCGATTTGGATGGTAGGAAATTGAACTAACAGCACTTAGTCTTTTCACTGTTCATTCGTTCAGGATTCAGTCAAGAGGAGAGACTGAGTAACCCGTTTAATGATTTTGGCCATATTCACAAGTTTGTGAATATAACTTGAGAGACTGAGACCGAACTCGTTTTGAAAACTGAGAGGTTAAATCCCTGTGAAGGGAATTTAATATGAATTTTTGGTTTCATTTGTTTGTTTTTTTCTTTTGTTTTTTTCTTCCTCTTTTTGTATTAAAGGTTGTATCAGTGATTTCAGGCCCCCCCAAAAATTATCACATTCATCTAATCTTTCCTAACGGTCCGCTAGCTGCCCGCCCCATAAGCATGCCGTCAAAAAAACGTGTCTCTGTAGGCAGCCTAGGCTCTGAGATCTGCACACAAAAACAATTGGTTTCACCAACCACTCAAAACGAAAACAAATAGTGTTCCAACCAATCACCGACAGGGGGAGGGTGTTGTGAGGTTTTGTGTTCGTGCACGGCTGCACGCGAAGTCGGAGCTGAAGAAGAAGTTGGCTCAAAACCTCACAACACCCTCCCCCTGTCAGTGATTGGTTGGAACACTATTTGTTTTGGTTTTGAGTGGTTGGTGAAACCAACTGTTTTTGTGTGCAGATCTCAGAGCCTAGGCTGCCTAGAGACGCATTTTTTTTGACGGCATGCTTATGGGGCGGGCAGCTAGCGGATCGTTAGGAAAGATTTGGGCCTGAAATCACTGATACAACCTTTAACTGTGTTTCTTGATCGAATGTGATTGCTTTTATTTATTTATTTATTAGGGGCCAAGCCCCGAAGGGGCTATGGCACCTATTGTATCTGTTAGTTTTCTTATTATTAGGGGCCAAGCCCCGAAGGGGCTATGGCACCTATTGTATCTGTTAGTTTTCTTATTATTAGGGGCCAAGCCCCGAAGGGGCTATGGCACCTATTGTATCTGTTAGTTTTCTTATTATTATTATTATTATTATTCTTCTTCCTCCTCTTGAAGTCTATGGCAGCCCTATGAACCATACATAGGAAAATGATGAAATTTGGCACACTTGTAGTGATGGTAATGAAAAGTAATTGTAGCAATTTTTGAGTCTCTAGGTCCAACTCTATAGCGCCACCAGCAGTTCAAAAATTCAACATTGAAATGGTTATAACTTTTGAACCCTTTGATCTAGAAAAATGAAACTTAGTACACCTGATTCATCTCATCATGCTGATTAGAACCAATATCTTACATTAAGACTCCGCCCATTACAGTAGTGGCCATTTTGAAAAGTACAGTATGCAGTTTTTTTGCTACTCCTCCTTCAAAATTGGTCTAATTTTGTCCAAACATGTACTCAAATGATCTTCGGACTGAGCCGCATAAAAGTACTGTCCCCGATTTTTTTTATTCTTCTCTGATCAAAAGTTATGACGTCGCAAACTTAACGAGGTCGACCCAAAATTGGTTCAGAAGCTATAGCTCGGCCAAACTTTGATCAATCGAAACGAAAATTGGTACACTTCGTCGGAAGCATGATCTGAGGTTCCATGCCAAAGTTGGGAACAGCGCCACCTACCGGTCATGAGATATGGAAAATGCATATTTTGGCCAATAACTTATGAACAGTTTGTCAGAAAATTATAAACTTGGTGTCTATCGATTCCTTGGGTCATGACAAATCCGTGGATATCGATTTTGCCATGATGGGATGTACCACGTGTCCGCCATTTTGAATGATGTCATAATTTGCAATATCTTTTAAACTATTTGAAATTTCTTCACCAAATTTGGTATGGATCATCATTAGCATGGCCCGAAGGTACCTGAGAAATTTGATCACAGCGCCACCTAGTGTTCCAGAGATATCATTGTTTTTTGAAAAAACGCTTATAACTTTTGCTAACATTGCTTGAAATTTGATTTCTTTATGTCAATATATTCCTTGGCTTATGCCGATTTCAACGATATCTCATATGTTATTTATCAACAATGTGACTGGCCGCCATATTGGAGTGAATGTAAAACAGTTTTTTCGCTACTCCTCCTTCAAAATTGGTCTAATTTTGTCCAAACATGTACTCAAATGATCTTCGGACTGAGCCGCATAAAAGTACTGTCCCCGATTTTTTTGCTATACTGGAAAAAAAAAGTTATGATGTCGCAAACTTAATGAGGTCAACCCATAATTGGTTCAGAGGCTGTAACTTGTGAACAGTTTGTCACAAAATCATAAAATTGGTGTCTATCGATTCCTTGCGTCATGTCGAATCTGAGGATATCTATTTTGCCAGCATTGGATGTACCACATCATAAGCTATATTAGCATTAAGTTAGCTTAGCATGCTAATCTCGTTAACATGATTTTGTGTGCTCATTCACACACTGAAGCCTCTCCTCTGCAGCTTTGTAAAACATGTCCTCTGGGTGGCGCAAGTGGTTCAACCATGCGTCATGAATCCCGAACCATTGTGGTCGTGGGTTCGAGACCAGTGTGGGGCGACTTTGAAATTGTGTATAAAATAATAATTTAAATTCCTTCCGGCTCTGCACTGCTGTTGGTGCTTAAATGCTAGCTGTGCTGCTGTAATTGATGTGCTTACTGTGCTTGATGTACATTAAATTTCTGATGTTTTGCTCTTCTGGCTCCGCATTGCGCTACAGCGGCTGTTGCTTGCTCTGCCTTGCAGGGCTTGGCCCCGTATTGCTGCTTGCAGCTATATTAGCAATTGTTATTGTCAGAATAACAATTCTTCTTCTTCCCAGTGGAAGTCTATGGCAGCCCTATGAACCGTACATAGGAAAATGATGAAATTTGGCACACTTGTAGAGATGGCCATGAATAGTAATTGGACCAAATTTGGTGTCTCTAGGACCAACTCTATAGCGCCACCAGCAGTTCAAAAATTCAACATTGAAATGGTTATAACTTTTGAACCCTTTGATCTAGAAAAATGAAACTTAGTACACCTGATTCATCTCATTATGCTGATCAGAACCAATATCTTACATTAAGACTCCACCCATTACAGTAGTGGCCATTTTGAAAAGTACAGTATGCAGTTTTTTTGCTACTCCTCCTTCAAAATTGGTCTAATTTTGTCCAAACATGTGCTCAAATGATCTTCGGACTGAGCCGCATAAAAGTACTGTCCCCGATTTTTTTGCTATACTGGAAAAAAAAAAGTTATGATGTCGCAAACTTAACGAGGTCGACCCAAAATTGGTTCAGAAGCTATAGTTTGGCCAAACTTTGATCAATCGAAACAAAAATTGGTACACTTCATCGGAAGCATGATCTGAGGTTCCATGCCAAAGTTGGGAACAGCGCCACCTACGGGTCATGAGATATGGAAAATGCATATTTTGGCCAATAACTTGTGAACGGTTTGTCAGAAAATTATAAAATTGGTGTCTATCGATTCCTTGGGTCATGACAAATCTGAGGATATCGATTTTGCCATGATGGGATGTACCACGTGTCCGCCATTTTGAATTTTGTCATAATTTGCAATATCTTTTAAACTATTTGAAATTTCTTCACCAAATTTGGTATGGATCGTCATTAGCATGGCCCGAAGGTACATGAGAAGTCTGATCACAGCGCCACCTAGTGTTCCAGAGATATCATTGTTTTTTGAAAAAACGCTTATAACTTTTGCTAACATTGCTTGAAATTTGATTTCTTTATGTCAATATATTCCTTGGCTTATGCCGATTTCAACGATATCTCATATGTTATTTTTCAACAATGTGACTGGCCGCCATATTGGAGCGAATGTAAAACAGTTTTTTCGCTACTCCTCCTTCAAAATTGGTCTAATTTTGTCCAAACATGTACTCAAATGATCTTCGGACTGAGCCGCATAAAAGTACTGTCCCCGATTTTTTTGCTATACTGGAAAAAAAAAAGTTATGATGTCGCAAACTTAATGAGGTCGACCCATAATTGGTTCAGAGGCTGTAACTTGTGAACAGTTTGTCACAAAATCATAAAATTGGTGTCTATCGATTCCTTGCATCATGTCGAATCTGAGGATATCTATTTTGCCAGGATTGGATGTACCACATCATAAGCTACATTAGCATTAAGTTAGCTTAGCATGCTAATCTGGTTAACTTGCTTTTGTGTGCTCATTCTTACACTGAAGCCTCTCCTCTGCAGTCTGTGATTGTACATCCTCTGAGTGGCGCAATGAGCTAAACCAAGTGTCATGAATCCTTAACCAATATGGTTGTGGGTTCGAGTCCTGTGTGGGACAACTTTAAAATTTTGTATAAAGTTGTCATTTCAATTCCTTCTGGCTCTGCACTGCTGTTGGTGCTTAAATGCTCGCTGCACTGCTGTGCTTGGTGTACATTTACATGTATATTCAATTTCTGCTCTTTTTGTTCTTCTGGCTCCGCACTGCTGTTGTTGCTTAAATGCTTGCTGCGCTGCTGTGCTTACAGTACTTGTAGATTGCTGTATTTTGTCTGCTTGCTGTGCCTTGCAGGGCTTGGCCCCGTATTGCTGCTTGCAGCTATATTTATTATTATTATTATTCTTCTTCCTCCTCTTGAAGTCTATGGCAGCCCTATGAACCATACATAGGAAAATGATGAAATTTGGCACACTTGTAGTGATGGTAATGAAAAGTAATTGTAGCAATTTTTGAGTCTCTAGGTCCAACTCTATAGCGCCACCAGCAGTTCAAAAATTCAACATTGAAATGGTTATAACTTTTGAACCCTTTGATCTAGAAAAATGAAACTTAGTACACCTGATTCATCTCATCATGCTGATTAGAACCAATATCTTACATTAAGACTCCGCCCATTACAGTAGTGGCCATTTTGAAAAGTACAGTATGCAGTTTTTTTGCTACTCCTCCTTCAAAATTGGTCTAATTTTGTCCAAACATGTACTCAAATGATCTTCGGACTGAGCCGCATAAAAGTACTGTCCCCGATTTTTTTTATTCTTCTCTGATCAAAAGTTATGACGTCGCAAACTTAACGAGGTCGACCCAAAATTGGTTCAGAAGCTATAGCTCGGCCAAACTTTGATCAATCGAAACGAAAATTGGTACACTTCATCGGAAGCATGATCTGAGGTTCCATGCCAAAGTTGGGAACAGCGCCACCTACGGGTCATGAGATATGGAAAATGCATATTTTGGCCAATAACTTATGAACAGTTTGTCAGAAAATTATAAACTTGGTGTCTATCGATTCCTTGGGTCATGACAAATCCGTGGATATCGATTTTGCCATGATGGGATGTACCACGTGTCCGCCATTTTGAATGATGTCATAATTTGCAATATCTTTTAAACTATTTGAAATTTCTTCACCAAATTTGGTATGGATCATCATTAGCATGGCCCGAAGGTACCTGAGAAATTTGATCACAGCGCCACCTAGTGTTCCAGAGATATCATTGTTTTTTGAAAAAACGCTTATAACTTTTGCTAACATTGCTTGAAATTTGATTTCTTTATGTCAATATATTCCTTGGCTTATGCCGATTTCAACGATATCTCATATGTTATTTATCAACAATGTGACTGGCCGCCATATTGGAGTGAATGTAAAACAGTTTTTTCGCTACTCCTCCTTCAAAATTGGTCTAATTTTGTCCAAACATGTACTCAAATGATCTTCGGACTGAGCCGCATAAAAGTACTGTCCCCGATTTTTTTGCTATACTGGAAAAAAAAAGTTATGATGTCGCAAACTTAATGAGGTCAACCCATAATTGGTTCAGAGGCTGTAACTTGTGAACAGTTTGTCACAAAATCATAAAATTGGTGTCTATCGATTCCTTGCGTCATGTCGAATCTGAGGATATCTATTTTGCCAGCATTGGATGTACCACATCATAAGCTATATTAGCATTAAGTTAGCTTAGCATGCTAATCTCGTTAACATGATTTTGTGTGCTCATTCACACACTGAAGCCTCTCCTCTGCAGCTTTGTAAAACATGTCCTCTGGGTGGCGCAAGTGGTTCAACCATGCGTCATGAATCCCGAACCATTGTGGTCGTGGGTTCGAGACCAATGTGGGGCGACTTTGAAATTGTGTATAAAATAATAATTTAAATTCCTTCCGGCTCTGCACTGCTGTTGGTGCTTAAATGCTAGCTGTGCTGCTGTAATTGATGTGCTTACTGTGCTTGATGTACATTAAATTTCTGATGTTTTGCTCTTCTGGCTCCGCATTGCGCTACAGCGGCTGTTGCTTGCTCTGCCTTGCAGGGCTTGGCCCCGTATTGCTGCTTGCAGCTATTTAGGGGCCAAGCCCCGAAGGGGCTATGGCACCTATTGTATCTGTTAGTTTTCTTATTAGGGGCCAAGCCCCGAAGGGGCTATGGCACCTATTGTATCTGTTAGTTTTCTTATTATTATTAGGGGCCAAGCCCCGAAGGGGCTATGGCACCTATTGTATCTGTTAGTTTTCTTATTATTATTAGGGGCCAAGCCCCGAAGGGGCTATGGCACCTATTGTATCTGTTAGTTTTCTTATTATTATTAGGGGCCAAGCCCCGAAGGGGCTATGGCACCTATTGTATCTGTTAGTTTTCTTATTATTATTAGGGGCCAAGCCCCGAAGGGGCTATGGCACCTATTGTATCTGTTAGTTTTCTTATTATTAGGGGCCAAGCCCCGAAGGGGCTATGGCACCTATTGTATCTGTTAGTTTTCTTATTATTATTAGGGGCCAAGCCCCGAAGGGGCTATGGCACCTATTGTATCTGTTAGTTTTCTTATTATTAGGGGCCAAGCCCCGAAGGGGCTATGGCACCTATTGTATCTGTTAGTTTTTCTTATTAGGGGCCAAGCCCCGAAGGGGCTATGGCACCTATTGTATCTGTTAGTTTTCTTATTAGGGGCCAAGCCCCGAAGGGGCTATGGCACCTATTGTATCTGTTAGTTTTCTTATTATTATTAGGGGCCAAGCCCCGAAGGGGCTATGGCACCTATTGTATCTGTTAGTTTTCTTATTAGGGGCCAAGCCCCGAAGGGGCTATGGCACCTATTGTATCTGTTAGTTTTCTTATTATTATTATTATTATTATTCTTCTTCCTCCTCTTGAAGTCTATGGCAGCCCTATGAACCATACATAGGAAAATGATGAAATTTGGCACACTTGTAGTGATGGTAATGAAAAGTAATTGTAGCAATTTTTGAGTCTCTAGGTCCAACTCTATAGCGCCACCAGCAGTTCAAAAATTCAACATTGAAATGGTTATAACTTTTGAACCCTTTGATCTAGAAAAATGAAACTTAGTACACCTGATTCATCTCATCATGCTGATTAGAACCAATATCTTACATTAAGACTCCGCCCATTACAGTAGTGGCCATTTTGAAAAGTACAGTATGCAGTTTTTTTGCTACTCCTCCTTCAAAATTGGTCTAATTTTGTCCAAACATGTACTCAAATGATCTTCGGACTGAGCCGCATAAAAGTACTGTCCCCGATTTTTTTTATTCTTCTCTGATCAAAAGTTATGACGTCGCAAACTTAACGAGGTCGACCCAAAATTGGTTCAGAAGCTATAGCTCGGCCAAACTTTGATCAATCGAAACGAAAATTGGTACACTTCATCGGAAGCATGATCTGAGGTTCCATGCCAAAGTTGGGAACAGCGCCACCTACGGGTCATGAGATATGGAAAATGCATATTTTGGCCAATAACTTATGAACAGTTTGTCAGAAAATTATAAACTTGGTGTCTATCGATTCCTTGGGTCATGACAAATCCGTGGATATCGATTTTGCCATGATGGGATGTACCACGTGTCCGCCATTTTGAATGATGTCATAATTTGCAATATCTTTTAAACTATTTGAAATTTCTTCACCAAATTTGGTATGGATCATCATTAGCATGGCCCGAAGGTACCTGAGAAATTTGATCACAGCGCCACCTAGTGTTCCAGAGATATCATTGTTTTTTGAAAAAACGCTTATAACTTTTGCTAACATTGCTTGAAATTTGATTTCTTTATGTCAATATATTCCTTGGCTTATGCCGATTTCAACGATATCTCATATGTTATTTATCAACAATGTGACTGGCCGCCATATTGGAGTGAATGTAAAACAGTTTTTTCGCTACTCCTCCTTCAAAATTGGTCTAATTTTGTCCAAACATGTACTCAAATGATCTTCGGACTGAGCCGCATAAAAGTACTGTCCCCGATTTTTTTGCTATACTGGAAAAAAAAAGTTATGATGTCGCAAACTTAATGAGGTCAACCCATAATTGGTTCAGAGGCTGTAACTTGTGAACAGTTTGTCACAAAATCATAAAATTGGTGTCTATCGATTCCTTGCGTCATGTCGAATCTGAGGATATCTATTTTGCCAGCATTGGATGTACCACATCATAAGCTATATTAGCATTAAGTTAGCTTAGCATGCTAATCTCGTTAACATGATTTTGTGTGCTCATTCACACACTGAAGCCTCTCCTCTGCAGCTTTGTAAAACATGTCCTCTGGGTGGCGCAAGTGGTTCAACCATGCGTCATGAATCCCGAACCATTGTGGTCGTGGGTTCGAGACCAGTGTGGGGCGACTTTGAAATTGTGTATAAAATAATAATTTAAATTCCTTCCGGCTCTGCACTGCTGTTGGTGCTTAAATGCTAGCTGTGCTGCTGTAATTGATGTGCTTACTGTGCTTGATGTACATTAAATTTCTGATGTTTTGCTCTTCTGGCTCCGCATTGCGCTACAGCGGCTGTTGCTTGCTCTGCCTTGCAGGGCTTGGCCCCGTATTGCTGCTTGCAGCTATATTAGCAATTGTTATTGTCAGAATAACAATTCTTCTTCCGCAAATGGGAGTCTATGGCAGCCCTATGAACCGTACATAGGAAAATGATGAAATTTGGCACACTTGTAGTGATGGCCATGAATAGTAAATGTAGCAATTTTTGAGTCTCTAGGACCAACTCTATAGCGCCACCAGCAGTTCAAAAATTCAACATTGAAATGGTTATAACTTTTGAACCCTTTGATCCACAGAAAAGAGACATAGTACACCTGATTGCTCTCATCATGCTGATCACAAACAATATCATACATTAAGACTCCGCCCATTACAGTAGTAGCCATTTTGAAAAGTACAGTATTGCGTTTTTTTGCTACTCCTCCTTCAAAATTGGTCTGATTTTGTCCAAACATATGCTCAAATGATCTTCGGACCGAGCCGCATAAAAGTACTGTCCCCGATTTTTTTTATTCATCTTTGTTCTAAAGTTATGATGTCGCAAACTTAACAAGGTCGACCCAAAATTGGTTCAGAAGCTAAAAAAAACGCTTATAACTTTTGCCAACATTGCTTGAAATTTGATTTCTTTATGTCAATATATTCCTTGGCTTATGCCGATTTCAACGATATCTCATATGTTATTTTTCAACAATGTGACTGGCCGCCATATTGGAGCGAATGTAAAACAGTTTTTTCGCTACTCTTCCTTCAAAATTGGTCTAATTTTGTCCAAACATGTACTCAAATGATATTCGGACTGAGCCGCATAAAAGTACTGTCCCCGATTTTTTTGCTATACTGGAAAAAAAAAGTTATGATGTCGCAAACTTAATGAGGTCGACCCATAATTGGTTCAGAGGCTGTAACTTGTGAACAGTTTGTCACAAAATCATAAAATTGGTGTCTATCGATTCCTTGCGTCATGTCGAATCCGAGGATATCTATTTTGCCAGGATTGGATGTACCACATCATAAGCTACATTAGCATTAAGCTAGCTTAGCATGCTAATCTGGTTAACTTGCTTTTTTGTGCTCATTCTTACACTGAAGCTCTCTGCAGTTTGTGTTTGTACGTCCTCTGAGTAGCGCAATCTGCTAAACAATGTATCTAGAATCCCAAACCATGTATCTAGAATCCCGAACCATTCTGGTCGTGTGTTCGAGTCCCATGTGGGAAGACTTTAAAGTTGTCATTTAAATTCCTTCCGGCTCTGCACTGCTGTTGGTGCTTAAATGCTCGCTGTGCTTCATTTATATTTAATTTCTGCTGTTTTTGTTCTTGCGTCTCTGCACTGCTGTTGGTGCTTAAATGCTTGCTGCGCTGCTGTGCTTGATGTACATTTACATGTATATTCAATTTCTGCTCTTTTTGTTCTTCTGGCTCCGCACTGCTGTTGGTGCTTAAAATGCTTGCTGTGCTGCTGTAATTGATGTACTTACACTACTTGCTGTGCTTGATGTACATTACATTTCTGATGTTTTGCTCTTCTGGCTCCTCATTGCGCTACAGCGGCTTTTGCTTGCTGTGCCTTGCAGGGCTTGGCCCCGTATTGCTGCTTGCAGCTATTTAGGGGCCAAGCCCCGAAGGGGCTATGGCACCTATTGTATCTGTTAGTTTTCTTATTATTATTATTATTATTATTCTTCTTCCTCCTCTTGAAGTCTATGGCAGCCCTATGAACCATACATAGGAAAATGATGAAATTTGGCACACTTGTAGTGATGGTAATGAAAAGTAATTGTAGCAATTTTTGAGTCTCTAGGTCCAACTCTATAGCGCCACCAGCAGTTCAAAAATTCAACATTGAAATGGTTATAACTTTTGAACCCTTTGATCTAGAAAAATGAAACTTAGTACACCTGATTCATCTCATCATGCTGATTAGAACCAATATCTTACATTAAGACTCCGCCCATTACAGTAGTGGCCATTTTGAAAAGTACAGTATGCAGTTTTTTTGCTACTCCTCCTTCAAAATTGGTCTAATTTTGTCCAAACATGTACTCAAATGATCTTCGGACTGAGCCGCATAAAAGTACTGTCCCCGATTTTTTTTATTCTTCTCTGATCAAAAGTTATGACGTCGCAAACTTAACGAGGTCGACCCAAAATTGGTTCAGAAGCTATAGCTCGGCCAAACTTTGATCAATCGAAACGAAAATTGGTACACTTCATCGGAAGCATGATCTGAGGTTCCATGCCAAAGTTGGGAACAGCGCCACCTACGGGTCATGAGATATGGAAAATGCATATTTTGGCCAATAACTTATGAACAGTTTGTCAGAAAATTATAAACTTGGTGTCTATCGATTCCTTGGGTCATGACAAATCCGTGGATATCGATTTTGCCATGATGGGATGTACCACGTGTCCGCCATTTTGAATGATGTCATAATTTGCAATATCTTTTAAACTATTTGAAATTTCTTCACCAAATTTGGTATGGATCATCATTAGCATGGCCCGAAGGTACCTGAGAAATTTGATCACAGCGCCACCTAGTGTTCCAGAGATATCATTGTTTTTTGAAAAAACGCTTATAACTTTTGCTAACATTGCTTGAAATTTGATTTCTTTATGTCAATATATTCCTTGGCTTATGCCGATTTCAACGATATCTCATATGTTATTTATCAACAATGTGACTGGCCGCCATATTGGAGTGAATGTAAAACAGTTTTTTCGCTACTCCTCCTTCAAAATTGGTCTAATTTTGTCCAAACATGTACTCAAATGATCTTCGGACTGAGCCGCATAAAAGTACTGTCCCCGATTTTTTTGCTATACTGGAAAAAAAAAGTTATGATGTCGCAAACTTAATGAGGTCAACCCATAATTGGTTCAGAGGCTGTAACTTGTGAACAGTTTGTCACAAAATCATAAAATTGGTGTCTATCGATTCCTTGCGTCATGTCGAATCTGAGGATATCTATTTTGCCAGCATTGGATGTACCACATCATAAGCTATATTAGCATTAAGTTAGCTTAGCATGCTAATCTCGTTAACATGATTTTGTGTGCTCATTCACACACTGAAGCCTCTCCTCTGCAGCTTTGTAAAACATGTCCTCTGGGTGGCGCAAGTGGTTCAACCATGCGTCATGAATCCCGAACCATTGTGGTCGTGGGTTCGAGACCAATGTGGGGCGACTTTGAAATTGTGTATAAAATAATAATTTAAATTCCTTCCGGCTCTGCACTGCTGTTGGTGCTTAAATGCTAGCTGTGCTGCTGTAATTGATGTGCTTACTGTGCTTGATGTACATTAAATTTCTGATGTTTTGCTCTTCTGGCTCCGCATTGCGCTACAGCGGCTGTTGCTTGCTCTGCCTTGCAGGGCTTGGCCCCGTATTGCTGCTTGCAGCTATTTAGGGGCCAAGCCCCGAAGGGGCTATGGCACCTATTGTATCTGTTAGTTTTCTTATTAGGGGCCAAGCCCCGAAGGGGCTATGGCACCTATTGTATCTGTTAGTTTTCTTATTATTATTAGGGGCCAAGCCCCGAAGGGGCTATGGCACCTATTGTATCTGTTAGTTTTCTTATTATTATTAGGGGCCAAGCCCCGAAGGGGCTATGGCACCTATTGTATCTGTTAGTTTTCTTATTATTATTAGGGGCCAAGCCCCGAAGGGGCTATGGCACCTATTGTATCTGTTAGTTTTCTTATTATTATTAGGGGCCAAGCCCCGAAGGGGCTATGGCACCTATTGTATCTGTTAGTTTTCTTATTATTAGGGGCCAAGCCCCGAAGGGGCTATGGCACCTATTGTATCTGTTAGTTTTCTTATTATTATTAGGGGCCAAGCCCCGAAGGGGCTATGGCACCTATTGTATCTGTTAGTTTTCTTATTATTAGGGGCCAAGCCCCGAAGGGGCTATGGCACCTATTGTATCTGTTAGTTTTTCTTATTAGGGGCCAAGCCCCGAAGGGGCTATGGCACCTATTGTATCTGTTAGTTTTCTTATTAGGGGCCAAGCCCCGAAGGGGCTATGGCACCTATTGTATCTGTTAGTTTTCTTATTATTATTAGGGGCCAAGCCCCGAAGGGGCTATGGCACCTATTGTATCTGTTAGTTTTCTTATTAGGGGCCAAGCCCCGAAGGGGCTATGGCACCTATTGTATCTGTTAGTTTTCTTATTATTATTATTATTATTATTCTTCTTCCTCCTCTTGAAGTCTATGGCAGCCCTATGAACCATACATAGGAAAATGATGAAATTTGGCACACTTGTAGTGATGGTAATGAAAAGTAATTGTAGCAATTTTTGAGTCTCTAGGTCCAACTCTATAGCGCCACCAGCAGTTCAAAAATTCAACATTGAAATGGTTATAACTTTTGAACCCTTTGATCTAGAAAAATGAAACTTAGTACACCTGATTCATCTCATCATGCTGATTAGAACCAATATCTTACATTAAGACTCCGCCCATTACAGTAGTGGCCATTTTGAAAAGTACAGTATGCAGTTTTTTTGCTACTCCTCCTTCAAAATTGGTCTAATTTTGTCCAAACATGTACTCAAATGATCTTCGGACTGAGCCGCATAAAAGTACTGTCCCCGATTTTTTTTATTCTTCTCTGATCAAAAGTTATGACGTCGCAAACTTAACGAGGTCGACCCAAAATTGGTTCAGAAGCTATAGCTCGGCCAAACTTTGATCAATCGAAACGAAAATTGGTACACTTCATCGGAAGCATGATCTGAGGTTCCATGCCAAAGTTGGGAACAGCGCCACCTACGGGTCATGAGATATGGAAAATGCATATTTTGGCCAATAACTTATGAACAGTTTGTCAGAAAATTATAAACTTGGTGTCTATCGATTCCTTGGGTCATGACAAATCCGTGGATATCGATTTTGCCATGATGGGATGTACCACGTGTCCGCCATTTTGAATGATGTCATAATTTGCAATATCTTTTAAACTATTTGAAATTTCTTCACCAAATTTGGTATGGATCATCATTAGCATGGCCCGAAGGTACCTGAGAAATTTGATCACAGCGCCACCTAGTGTTCCAGAGATATCATTGTTTTTTGAAAAAACGCTTATAACTTTTGCTAACATTGCTTGAAATTTGATTTCTTTATGTCAATATATTCCTTGGCTTATGCCGATTTCAACGATATCTCATATGTTATTTATCAACAATGTGACTGGCCGCCATATTGGAGTGAATGTAAAACAGTTTTTTCGCTACTCCTCCTTCAAAATTGGTCTAATTTTGTCCAAACATGTACTCAAATGATCTTCGGACTGAGCCGCATAAAAGTACTGTCCCCGATTTTTTTGCTATACTGGAAAAAAAAAGTTATGATGTCGCAAACTTAATGAGGTCAACCCATAATTGGTTCAGAGGCTGTAACTTGTGAACAGTTTGTCACAAAATCATAAAATTGGTGTCTATCGATTCCTTGCGTCATGTCGAATCTGAGGATATCTATTTTGCCAGCATTGGATGTACCACATCATAAGCTATATTAGCATTAAGTTAGCTTAGCATGCTAATCTCGTTAACATGATTTTGTGTGCTCATTCACACACTGAAGCCTCTCCTCTGCAGCTTTGTAAAACATGTCCTCTGGGTGGCGCAAGTGGTTCAACCATGCGTCATGAATCCCGAACCATTGTGGTCGTGGGTTCGAGACCAGTGTGGGGCGACTTTGAAATTGTGTATAAAATAATAATTTAAATTCCTTCCGGCTCTGCACTGCTGTTGGTGCTTAAATGCTAGCTGTGCTGCTGTAATTGATGTGCTTACTGTGCTTGATGTACATTAAATTTCTGATGTTTTGCTCTTCTGGCTCCGCATTGCGCTACAGCGGCTGTTGCTTGCTCTGCCTTGCAGGGCTTGGCCCCGTATTGCTGCTTGCAGCTATATTAGCAATTGTTATTGTCAGAATAACAATTCTTCTTCCGCAAATGGGAGTCTATGGCAGCCCTATGAACCGTACATAGGAAAATGATGAAATTTGGCACACTTGTAGTGATGGCCATGAATAGTAAATGTAGCAATTTTTGAGTCTCTAGGACCAACTCTATAGCGCCACCAGCAGTTCAAAAATTCAACATTGAAATGGTTATAACTTTTGAACCCTTTGATCCACAGAAAAGAGACATAGTACACCTGATTGCTCTCATCATGCTGATCACAAACAATATCATACATTAAGACTCCGCCCATTACAGTAGTAGCCATTTTGAAAAGTACAGTATTGCGTTTTTTTGCTACTCCTCCTTCAAAATTGGTCTGATTTTGTCCAAACATATGCTCAAATGATCTTCGGACCGAGCCGCATAAAAGTACTGTCCCCGATTTTTTTTATTCATCTTTGTTCTAAAGTTATGATGTCGCAAACTTAACAAGGTCGACCCAAAATTGGTTCAGAAGCTAAAAAAAACGCTTATAACTTTTGCCAACATTGCTTGAAATTTGATTTCTTTATGTCAATATATTCCTTGGCTTATGCCGATTTCAACGATATCTCATATGTTATTTTTCAACAATGTGACTGGCCGCCATATTGGAGCGAATGTAAAACAGTTTTTTCGCTACTCTTCCTTCAAAATTGGTCTAATTTTGTCCAAACATGTACTCAAATGATATTCGGACTGAGCCGCATAAAAGTACTGTCCCCGATTTTTTTGCTATACTGGAAAAAAAAAGTTATGATGTCGCAAACTTAATGAGGTCGACCCATAATTGGTTCAGAGGCTGTAACTTGTGAACAGTTTGTCACAAAATCATAAAATTGGTGTCTATCGATTCCTTGCGTCATGTCGAATCCGAGGATATCTATTTTGCCAGGATTGGATGTACCACATCATAAGCTACATTAGCATTAAGCTAGCTTAGCATGCTAATCTGGTTAACTTGCTTTTTTGTGCTCATTCTTACACTGAAGCTCTCTGCAGTTTGTGTTTGTACGTCCTCTGAGTAGCGCAATCTGCTAAACAATGTATCTAGAATCCCAAACCATGTATCTAGAATCCCGAACCATTCTGGTCGTGTGTTCGAGTCCCATGTGGGAAGACTTTAAAGTTGTCATTTAAATTCCTTCCGGCTCTGCACTGCTGTTGGTGCTTAAATGCTCGCTGTGCTTCATTTATATTTAATTTCTGCTGTTTTTGTTCTTGCGTCTCTGCACTGCTGTTGGTGCTTAAATGCTTGCTGCGCTGCTGTGCTTGATGTACATTTACATGTATATTCAATTTCTGCTCTTTTTGTTCTTCTGGCTCCGCACTGCTGTTGGTGCTTAAAATGCTTGCTGTGCTGCTGTAATTGATGTACTTACACTACTTGCTGTGCTTGATGTACATTACATTTCTGATGTTTTGCTCTTCTGGCTCCTCATTGCGCTACAGCGGCTTTTGCTTGCTGTGCCTTGCAGGGCTTGGCCCCGTATTGCTGCTTGCAGCTATTTAGGGGCCAAGCCCCGAAGGGGCTATGGCACCTATTGTATCTGTTAGTTTTCTTATTATTATTATTATTATTATTCTTCTTCCTCCTCTTGAAGTCTATGGCAGCCCTATGAACCATACATAGGAAAATGATGAAATTTGGCACACTTGTAGTGATGGTAATGAAAAGTAATTGTAGCAATTTTTGAGTCTCTAGGTCCAACTCTATAGCGCCACCAGCAGTTCAAAAATTCAACATTGAAATGGTTATAACTTTTGAACCCTTTGATCTAGAAAAATGAAACTTAGTACACCTGATTCATCTCATCATGCTGATTAGAACCAATATCTTACATTAAGACTCCGCCCATTACAGTAGTGGCCATTTTGAAAAGTACAGTATGCAGTTTTTTTGCTACTCCTCCTTCAAAATTGGTCTAATTTTGTCCAAACATGTACTCAAATGATCTTCGGACTGAGCCGCATAAAAGTACTGTCCCCGATTTTTTTTATTCTTCTCTGATCAAAAGTTATGACGTCGCAAACTTAACGAGGTCGACCCAAAATTGGTTCAGAAGCTATAGCTCGGCCAAACTTTGATCAATCGAAACGAAAATTGGTACACTTCATCGGAAGCATGATCTGAGGTTCCATGCCAAAGTTGGGAACAGCGCCACCTACGGGTCATGAGATATGGAAAATGCATATTTTGGCCAATAACTTATGAACAGTTTGTCAGAAAATTATAAACTTGGTGTCTATCGATTCCTTGGGTCATGACAAATCCGTGGATATCGATTTTGCCATGATGGGATGTACCACGTGTCCGCCATTTTGAATGATGTCATAATTTGCAATATCTTTTAAACTATTTGAAATTTCTTCACCAAATTTGGTATGGATCATCATTAGCATGGCCCGAAGGTACCTGAGAAATTTGATCACAGCGCCACCTAGTGTTCCAGAGATATCATTGTTTTTTGAAAAAACGCTTATAACTTTTGCTAACATTGCTTGAAATTTGATTTCTTTATGTCAATATATTCCTTGGCTTATGCCGATTTCAACGATATCTCATATGTTATTTATCAACAATGTGACTGGCCGCCATATTGGAGTGAATGTAAAACAGTTTTTTCGCTACTCCTCCTTCAAAATTGGTCTAATTTTGTCCAAACATGTACTCAAATGATCTTCGGACTGAGCCGCATAAAAGTACTGTCCCCGATTTTTTTGCTATACTGGAAAAAAAAAGTTATGATGTCGCAAACTTAATGAGGTCAACCCATAATTGGTTCAGAGGCTGTAACTTGTGAACAGTTTGTCACAAAATCATAAAATTGGTGTCTATCGATTCCTTGCGTCATGTCGAATCTGAGGATATCTATTTTGCCAGCATTGGATGTACCACATCATAAGCTATATTAGCATTAAGTTAGCTTAGCATGCTAATCTCGTTAACATGATTTTGTGTGCTCATTCACACACTGAAGCCTCTCCTCTGCAGCTTTGTAAAACATGTCCTCTGGGTGGCGCAAGTGGTTCAACCATGCGTCATGAATCCCGAACCATTGTGGTCGTGGGTTCGAGACCAGTGTGGGGCGACTTTGAAATTGTGTATAAAATAATAATTTAAATTCCTTCCGGCTCTGCACTGCTGTTGGTGCTTAAATGCTAGCTGTGCTGCTGTAATTGATGTGCTTACTGTGCTTGATGTACATTAAATTTCTGATGTTTTGCTCTTCTGGCTCCGCATTGCGCTACAGCGGCTGTTGCTTGCTCTGCCTTGCAGGGCTTGGCCCCGTATTGCTGCTTGCAGCTATATTTAGGGGCCAAGCCCCGAAGGGGCTATGGCACCTATTGTATCTGTTAGTTTTTAGGGGCCAAGCCCCGAAGGGGCTATGGCACCTATTGTATCTGTTAGTTTTCTTATTATTATTAGGGGCCAAGCCCCGAAGGGGCTATGGCACCTATTGTATCTGTTAGTTTTCTTATTATTATTATTATTATTATTCTTCTTCCTCCTCTTGAAGTCTATGGCAGCCCTATGAACCATACATAGGAAAATGATGAAATTTGGCACACTTGTAGTGATGGTAATGAAAAGTAATTGTAGCAATTTTTGAGTCTCTAGGTCCAACTCTATAGCGCCACCAGCAGTTCAAAAATTCAACATTGAAATGGTTATAACTTTTGAACCCTTTGATCTAGAAAAATGAAACTTAGTACACCTGATTCATCTCATCATGCTGATTAGAACCAATATCTTACATTAAGACTCCGCCCATTACAGTAGTGGCCATTTTGAAAAGTACAGTATGCAGTTTTTTTGCTACTCCTCCTTCAAAATTGGTCTAATTTTGTCCAAACATGTACTCAAATGATCTTCGGACTGAGCCGCATAAAAGTACTGTCCCCGATTTTTTTTATTCTTCTCTGATCAAAAGTTATGACGTCGCAAACTTAACGAGGTCGACCCAAAATTGGTTCAGAAGCTATAGCTCGGCCAAACTTTGATCAATCGAAACGAAAATTGGTACACTTCATCGGAAGCATGATCTGAGGTTCCATGCCAAAGTTGGGAACAGCGCCACCTACGGGTCATGAGATATGGAAAATGCATATTTTGGCAAATAACTTATGAACAGTTTGTCAGAAAATTATAAACTTGGTGTCTATCGATTCCTTGGGTCATGACAAATCCGTGGATATCGATTTTGCCATGATGGGATGTACCACGTGTCCGCCATTTTGAATGATGTCATAATTTGCAATATCTTTTAAACTATTTGAAATTTCTTCACCAAATTTGGTATGGATCATCATTAGCATGGCCCGAAGGTACCTGAGAAATTTGATCACAGCGCCACCTAGTGTTCCAGAGATATCATTGTTTTTTGAAAAAACGCTTATAACTTTTGCTAACATTGCTTGAAATTTGATTTCTTTATGTCAATATATTCCTTGGCTTATGCCGATTTCAACGATATCTCATATGTTATTTATCAACAATGTGACTGGCCGCCATATTGGAGTGAATGTAAAACAGTTTTTTCGCTACTCCTCCTTCAAAATTGGTCTAATTTTGTCCAAACATGTACTCAAATGATCTTCGGACTGAGCCGCATAAAAGTACTGTCCCCGATTTTTTTGCTATACTGGAAAAAAAAAGTTATGATGTCGCAAACTTAATGAGGTCAACCCATAATTGGTTCAGAGGCTGTAACTTGTGAACAGTTTGTCACAAAATCATAAAATTGGTGTCTATCGATTCCTTGCGTCATGTCGAATCTGAGGATATCTATTTTGCCAGCATTGGATGTACCACATCATAAGCTATATTAGCATTAAGTTAGCTTAGCATGCTAATCTCGTTAACATGATTTTGTGTGCTCATTCACACACTGAAGCCTCTCCTCTGCAGCTTTGTAAAACATGTCCTCTGGGTGGCGCAAGTGGTTCAACCATGCGTCATGAATCCCGAACCATTGTGGTCGTGGGTTCGAGACCAGTGTGGGGCGACTTTGAAATTGTGTATAAAATAATAATTTAAATTCCTTCCGGCTCTGCACTGCTGTTGGTGCTTAAATGCTAGCTGTGCTGCTGTAATTGATGTGCTTACTGTGCTTGATGTACATTAAATTTCTGATGTTTTGCTCTTCTGGCTCCGCATTGCGCTACAGCGGCTGTTGCTTGCTCTGCCTTGCAGGGCTTGGCCCCGTATTGCTGCTTGCAGCTATATTTATTATTATTATTATTCTTCTTCCTCCTCTTGAAGTCTATGGCAGCCCTATGAACCATACATAGGAAAATGATGAAATTTGGCACACTTGTAGTGATGGTAATGAAAAGTAATTGTAGCAATTTTTGAGTCTCTAGGTCCAACTCTATAGCGCCACCAGCAGTTCAAAAATTCAACATTGAAATGGTTATAACTTTTGAACCCTTTGATCTAGAAAAATGAAACTTAGTACACCTGATTCATCTCATCATGCTGATTAGAACCAATATCTTACATTAAGACTCCGCCCATTACAGTAGTGGCCATTTTGAAAAGTACAGTATGCAGTTTTTTTGCTACTCCTCCTTCAAAATTGGTCTAATTTTGTCCAAACATGTACTCAAATGATCTTCGGACTGAGCCGCATAAAAGTACTGTCCCCGATTTTTTTTATTCTTCTCTGATCAAAAGTTATGACGTCGCAAACTTAACGAGGTCGACCCAAAATTGGTTCAGAAGCTATAGCTCGGCCAAACTTTGATCAATCGAAACGAAAATTGGTACACTTCATCGGAAGCATGATCTGAGGTTCCATGCCAAAGTTGGGAACAGCGCCACCTACGGGTCATGAGATATGGAAAATGCATATTTTGGCCAATAACTTATGAACAGTTTGTCAGAAAATTATAAACTTGGTGTCTATCGATTCCTTGGGTCATGACAAATCCGTGGATATCGATTTTGCCATAATGGGATGTACCACGTGTCCGCCATTTTGAATGATGTCATAATTTGCAATATCTTTTAAACTATTTGAAATTTCTTCACCAAATTTGGTATGGATCATCATTAGCATGGCCCGAAGGTACATGAGAAGTTTGATCACAGCGCCACCTAGTGTTCCAGAGATATCATTGTTTTTTGAAAAAACACTTATAACTTTTGCCAACATTGCTTGAAATTTGATTTCTTTATGTCAATATATTCCTTGGCTTATGCCGATTTCAACGATATCTCATATGTTATTTTTCAACAATGTGACTGGCCGCCATATTGGAGCGAATGTAAAACAGTTTTTTCGCTACTCCTCCTTCAAAATTGGTCTAATTTTGTCCAAATATGTACTCAAATGATCTTCGGACTGAGCCGCATAAAAGTACTGTCCCCGATTTTTTTGCTCTACTGGAAAAAAAAAGTTATGATGTCGCAAACTTAACGAGGTCGACCCATAATTGGTTCAGAGGCTGTAACTTGTGAACAGTTTGTCACAAAATCATAAAATTGGTCTCTATCGATTCCTTGCGTCATGTCGAATCCGAGGATATCTTTTTTGCCAGGATTGGATGTACCACGTCATCATAAGCCATAAGCTACATCAGCATTAAGATAGCTTAGCATGCTAATCTGGTTAACTTGCTTTTGTGTGCTCATTCTTACACTGAAGCCTCTCATCTGAAGTTTGTGATTGTACATCCTCTGAGTGGTGCAGTCTGCTAAACCATGTGCTTCTAATCCTGAGCCGTTCTGGTTGTAGGTTCGAACCCTGTGTTGGATGAGTATAAAAATTGTGTTGATTCCTGTTTTGTTCAGGCATTTTTCTAATCTATTGCGCTAATGCTGCTTGTTTTGATTTCATCCATAAGTACTTCTGAACCTATCTGTTCTTCATGTACATTCTATTTCTGCTCTTTTTGCTCTTCTGGCTCCACATTGGCTAACCATAAGTTACATTAGCATTAAGATATCTTAGCATGCTTAACTGGTTGAGATGCTAAGTAATTCTTTTGTGTGCTTATTGTGTGCTCATTCTTAATCTGAAGCCTCTCCTCTGCAGCTTAAGCGTAAAATGCTAAACCATGTGCCATGAGCCCAAACCATTGTGTTACAGACATAGTGTCTTTCTGAAAAGTAACTCATTAGAATATGATATGTGGCACATTCATATAAAGATTAACGCTTGACTTGATTTATTGAACTTTGGCATCTTGGTAAAAATGTAAAAAAAAAACAGTTTTCCCAATGGTACTACTAGATGAGTAACAGTCACATCACCCAGAGGTTGTGAGTTCGAGTCCTGTCCAACTTCATAAAATGGTTTCTGTATTTTCCAGTTAAGTATTTTTTTAATCTTTCTTCTGGGATTAGAAACATTGTTTATTCTATGTTGAGTCTCACCTGAAGTCTTGAGTATTCAGAAAGTTTTGTGATCAAAAATGATTTCTATAGCAGTCCTTGACAATCTACTATTCTTGCAATGTAAGCATTTTCTTCATATTAATACTTTTTGCCTTTATGTGTTCATTCTCATGTCAATTTCCTTTTATGCATTGTGTGTAGTGAGCTAGAGAGTAGAAAGGTGTGATTTGATGTTGTCATGGTCTAAGTAAACCTATTTTTTTTTAATTAAGCTGGCTTTTATAAATTAAGTTAACTACATAAACTATTATACATGCATTTGTTTGGTTTAAAGCTTTAAGTATTGTTAAAGTTAAAATTAACATTCAGGTTGGACAACGTTTTAACTATTGTCCTGAAGACACTTACTAATTTTAGTATTTCAAAACAATAAAAACAACTGTTAAATAATAGCATACTACAAATTAAATGAAAATTATGTAAATGCTCTATCCACTAAGCTGTTTTATGATGCACTTTTTGTAAAAGACACCAAGTTTGTGTAGAATCAATTCATATACTAAATATAGTCTATATCCATTTAGTACAAGTAGAAAATCACTGACAGTAAAGTGAAGTAAATGGCTACAGAGACAAAGTATATTTCAATCATTTTATTAAAAAGAATCTTTATTACATATTTATCTTGAACATGTGCCTTAATACCCCAGTGAGCAAGCCAAAAGGCGACAGTGGCAAGAAAAACTCCCTTAGTAGGGTGGAACATCTTGGATCAAAGGGTGGAGCATAATAGTAGGGTGGAACATCTTGGATCAAAGGGTGGAGCATAATCAGCAGAGTGGTAAAGGAAGAAACCTTGGGAGGAACCAGACTCAGCCGGGGCAGGCCATCCTCTTTTGGCTGGCACATATTAAGTAACTGTACATAGGCCAAATATAATACAAGCCATCCATTCAACATTGTTACTGTGGAGATGTATTCAGTAGTAAAATAAATTAATTGACTGCCTGCATACGTTTAAAGTTCTTTCAGAACATTTTCTGAATTGATAGTTGACAAGACTGTTGTTGTCACTATTGCTAGAGGGGAAAAGCAATAAAGTTATCAAAAATCACAAAATTATATGTTTTCAGTAACACGTTTGAATATATTCATTGTATATTACCTTTTTTAATCAGTTGTATAATTTACAGAAGTTCATGCAGTAGAAAATCTTGCGATTGGTATATGGGAGGAAGTTATGACTTGTGCGTTTCAGATATCTGCAAAGTTTACATGCGTTTAACAAACTGCTTGGTGAAAGTAAAAGGTTTACACAAAAAACATAGCCATCAATGTAGAAAATGTCTGTTAGCTTACCTTTTTTCAGTAGTGAAAAATTGTTTATGGAGTTTATGGACCTCAGAATATCAACAGTGGTTTTTGAGTTGTTGCACAAATCTGAAAGTAGATTAACTAGGGCTTGAATGAAAGCGTTTCAATTTCAATTTTGCAGACATGCAATGAAATATACCTTTTTTATCAGCTGTGGGCTTCTTTATAGGAGTTCATGGATCAGAAAATCTTGTGATGAGTACATGGAGGAAGTTATGACTTCAGTGTGTTTCAGAAATCTGAAAATATTACATTCATTAAATGCTCCAAGTGAAGTCTTCACATAAAATATTTTGCAGCTAACATAGACATTGTATGTTAACTTACATTTTTGTTGGTAGTGGACATTTGTACAAGGGTTTGTGGACTTCAGAATATCAACAGTGGTTATTGAGTTGCTGCACAAATCTGAAAGTGTACCATTAGTAGATTAATCAGTGCTTGTATAAAAGTCAACAACTTAAATTTACTTCAATAAAATGTACCGTTTTATCAGTTGTGAACTTCTTTATAAAAGTTAATGAAGCAGATAATCTTGAGATGGGTATATGGAGGAAGTTATCTGCAAAGATGACAAGCATTGAACAAACTGCTTGGTGAAAGTAAAGGGTTAACAAACATTTTCTTCTTAATGGCAATGTTTTTGTTAGCTTACCTTTTTGTCAGTAGTGAAAATTTGTATAAGAGTTTATGGACCTCAGAATATCAACAGTGGTTATTGAGTTGTTGCACAAATCTGAAAGTGTACCAATAGTAGATTAATCAGGGTTTGAATGAAAGCGTTTCAATTTAAATTATGCAGACATACAATGAAATATACCTTTTTATCAGCTGTGGACTTCTTTATAGGAGTTCATGGAGCAGATAATCTTGTGATGGGTATATGGGAAATTATGACTTCAGTGAATTTCAGAAATCTGCAAATATTACATTCATTCAACAAAGTGCAATAAGTGAAGTCTTCGCATTAAACATTTTGCAACTAACATAGACATGGTCTGTTAGTTTGTATATGGGGACATTTGACATTTGTATAGGGGTTTGTGGACTTCAAAATAACAACAGTAGTTATTGAGTTGCTGCACAAATCTGAAAGTGTACCATTAGTAGATTAATCAGTGCTTGTATAAATGTCCACAACTTAAATTTTCTTCAATCAAACCTACCATCTTAATAGTTGTACGATTCTTTATAAAAGTTAATGGTGCAGATAATCTTGTGATGGATATATGGAGAAAGTTAGGACTTTGGTGAATTTCAGAAATCTGAAAACATTACATTCATTGAACAAAGTGCAATAAGTGAAGTCTTTACATTAAAAACATTTCGCAACTAACATACACATGGTCTGTTAGCTTACCGTCATTTGTATAGGGATATGTGGACTTCAAAATATCAACAGTAGTTATTGAGTTTCTGTACAAACTTGAAAGTGTACAATTAGTAGATTAATCAGTGCTTGTATAAATGTCAACAACTTAAATGTACTTCAATAAAACTTACTGTTATATCACTTGTGCACTTCTTTATAAAAGTTCATGGAGCAGAGAATTTTGTGGAGCAGAGAATCTTGTGATGGGTATATGGAGGACGTTATGACTTCAGTGTTTCAGAAATCTAAAAAAATACATTTGTTGAACTGCTGAAGTGAAGACTTAACAATATTTTGCTACTAATGTAGACACTATGTTAGCTTACCTTTTTGTCAGTAGTGGACATTGCAGTCTATAAATCTGAAATTATATTGTTAGTTGATGTAGTGCCTTAAATATTTTCTTTTTAAACTATTAAAATGTACATAATCATGTCAACTTACCTTTTTATGTGAAGTTTTCTAGATCTTTTTTAGATGTTTTCTTGAAATCCTATTAACTTAATTGCATTTTATAAGACAACTGTAGGAATGCAGGCAGTCTTTGTGGATGCTTCCTATGCTGATTGGAAGCATCCAGTGTTGTTTGGATGGCTTAGACTAGGGCAGAAATTAGATCAAAAACAATTTTTCAACTAAAAACCAGAGACATTGTCTTAAAAAGATCAAGACAAATCAGATACACAAATTGAACAAATGAAATGCATAAACAACAAAAACCTTGACTGGATGTAGCTTTGGAGCTCCAGAAAGAAGAGCAATTATGGGAGGTGCTGGGTTGTGCCCGATGAACAATGGATAGAACTTGGTATGGAATGGTCAGGACTGTATGGACCTTGAAATCTCAAGATGTGTGTCACATGGTATGGACAAAAAAAGAATAGACAGTGCAGTTATATACATTTCTTAGTTCAGCGTGCTGCATAAATCAGACATATTACCTTACATGACCAAACCTTTCTTGATAAAATACTAGTGGACTTGCAGAAATTACAACAGAAATAATTTTCTGAACACTTTAACTGTCATCGTCCCGTATGCAGATATACACTGTCCCGTTTACTCTAAAAAGTAGGATATGCATATTATCCCCTAATATATAATATTATCTTTTATATTGCCTTTTTTTTATTACATCACATATTTTAGTAGTTATCATAAATTAGGTATCATTTGAAAGCTTATGATCTCAGAATTCATCCTGTGAAAACGGTTTTGAAATTGGACATTGTGTTACCATAGAAATGGTACTCTAAATTATTTTATCAGGCTCCTCCACTTTTGGGCGTCATGTTTCATAATTTATGATAAAAATATTTTCTAATCTTGAGAAAACACATTGTCAGAAAGGTCTGAGCCTCAAGGTTCCATATTTTGTGACAGAAGTGATATTTGGACAGAAATTTATTAATTTGTTATGGTAGAATGCATACAGTTAAATTCAATGGAATTCAATGACACCCAGTGGCTATTTTTGGTAATACGCGTAAACATCTCATGGGAACTTAAATTTTTTTGATATCCAACTTCAAATTTGGAACACAACTTGGTTACATATGGCTTTGATTTATAGTAATTGTTTTGTAAAACATTTAGTAATATATATATATATATATATATTATATAAAAGAAAAATATTTAATAATATTTGATTTAATGTAAAATTAAACTTCAATAACTGCTTTCATTTCAGTAATAATCTGCTATTTTCTCCCTTTAAGACCAACTTGGGTCTATACTCCAAAACATTCTTGAATTACAACCACTTAAGCTTGAATAGTGCATTTTAATGTCCATTCTCAAAAAGGGGGGTGACAGGTAAGGGGTTAAGGCGAGACACTAAAGGGGAATAGGGTAAAATTTTAAAATAATAGATATCACCATGAAACTTCCTCAGTTGATTACTTAAAGTATATAAAAAAATGTATTACAAGTTTTAGAAATTTGTATGTTTAATTATGCAAATTAGGCATCATGTCACTAAATATGCACGATTTTGTATATATTTTCAGTAGATAGATCTGAACATATGATAAAGCCAGGTGCAAAATTATTTTTTCATTTGGTTTACACAAAAGATGAAAATAAAAACTTAGAGGGATTTCAGGATGCTTTCATTAACTAGGGAATCAAAATATACTGTCCATGGCCATAAAAAAAATAAATTTTCGCCATATTTTTTTATTAAAATGTCACATAAATCAGGCCAGGAATGATTTATTAACAAATCCCTCTGAAAATATCTTCAGAATACTGCTAAGTGTATAACTGGAAAGTTTGGTGTACATAGGTGCTACATAAGCGGAGAGGTTTCTACTGGAGAATGACAATAAAATACAAAAACTAATTTTGAGAAAACGGCAGTTAAAGATTTAATAGTTCTAAATGAGATTTCTTCGTTAGCTTTAAATCCCCCTTTGGACATTCACGATTGATTACTGATAGAAAGAAAATGCCCATATTTGGTTTACATGGCATTGTGCAGGAGACTCAAAGCTTTACAACTATCCCGGTCATGACAGACTTCAGTGAACAGACAGATCTCAGCATGTCATGTTGGAATACTAACTTCCTGGTAAATTCGGGAGAAACTTACTGCCGCAAGTAAACAAAATGTAATAAAATAAACATCTTCATTTTCAATGTTTTCTTTATAGCAGCTTGAAATAATACTTATTGAATTAGTAAACTAGCCCAAAATCTCAAAACTGACCACTGCATGAAAAATCGATGTTTTTGTCTGCTGTGTCTCACCTTAATGATATGATTTGAAATAAATGGTCTAATAACGTACCGTTTTCACTTGTGAACTTGAACAGACCTCCATGGACCTCAGATTAATTGTAGCATGGTAGGGGCACATAAAAGAAAAATGCAGTTATACAGTCTTCATTATGTGCCAGAAATGTCAATTACTTTACTGAAACTAGTAGCAATTGTTATTGTCAGAATAACAATTCTTCTTCTTCCCAATGGAAGTCTATGGCAGCCCTATGAACCGTAAATAGGAAAATGATGAAATTTGGCACACTTGTAGTGATGGCCATGATTAGTAAATGTAGCAATTTTTGAGTCACTAGGACCAACTCTATAGCGCCACCAGCAGTTCAAAAATTCAACATTGAAATGGTTATAACTTTTGAACCCTTTGATCTAGAAAAATGAAACTTAGTACACCTGATTCATCTCATCATGCTGATCAGAACCAATATCTTACATTAAGACTCCGCCCATTACAGTAGTGGCCATTTTGAAAAGTACAGTATGCAGTTTTTTTGCTACTCCTCCTTCAAAATTGGTCTAATTTTGTCCAAACATGTGCTCAAATGATCTTCGGACTGAGCCGCATAAAAGTACTGTCCCCGATTTTTTTTATTCTTCTCTGATCAAAAGTTATGACGTCGCAAAGTTAACAAGGTCGACCTAAAATTGGTTCAGCGGCTGTATCTCGGCCAAACTTTGATCAATCGAAACGAAAATTGGTACACTTCATCGGAAGCATGATCTGAGGTTCCATGCCAAAGTTGGGAACAGCGCCACCTACGGGTCATGAGATATGGAAAATGCATATTTTGGCCAATAACTTGTGAACGGTTTGTCAGAAAATTATAAACTTGGTGTCTATCGATTCCTTGGGTCATGATGAATCCGTGGATATTGATTTTGCCATGATGGGATGTACCACGTGTCCGCCATTTTGAATTTTGTCATAATTTGCAATATCTTTTAAACTATTTGAAATTTCTTCACCAAATTTGGTATGGATCGTCATTAGCATGGCCCGAAGGTACCTGAGAAGTTTGATCACAGCGCCACCTAGTGTTCCAGAGATATCATTGTTTTTTGAAAAAACGCTTATAACTTTTGCTAACATTGCTTGAAATTTGATTTCTTTATGGCAATATATTCCTTGGCTTATGCCGATTTCAACGATATCTCATATGTTATTTTTCAACAATGTTACTGGCCGCCATATTGGAGTGAATGTAAAACAGTTTTTTCGCTACTCCTCCTTCAAAATTGGTCTAATTTTGTCCAAACATGTGCTCAAATGATCTTCGGACTGAGCCGCATAAAAGTACTGTCCCCGATTTTTTTGCTATACTGGAAAAAAAAAAGTTATGATGTCGCAAACTTAATGAGGTCGACCCATAATTGGTTCAGAGGCTGTAACTTGTGAACAGTTTGTCACAAAATCATAAAATTGGTGTCTATCGATTCCTTGCGTCATGTCGAATCCGAGGATATCTATTTTGCCAGGATTGGATGTACCATGTTATAAGCTACATTAGCATTAAGATAGCTTAGCATGCTAATCTGGTTAACTTGCTTTTGTGTGCTCATTCTTACACTGAAGCCTCTCCTCTGAAGGTTGTGATTATACGTCCTCTGAGTGGTGCAATCTGCTAAACCATGAATCTAAAATCCTGAGCCATTCTGGTTGTGGGTTCGAGTCCCATGTGGGATGACTTTAAAGTTGTCATTTAAATTCCTTCCGGCTCTGCACTGCTGTTGGTGCTTAAATGCTCGCTGTGCTTCATTTACATTTATATTTAATTTCTGCTGTTTTTGTTCTTGCGGCTCTGCACTGCTGTTGGTGCTTAAATGCTTGCTGCGCTGCTGTGCTTGATGTACATTTACATGTATATTCAATTTCTGCTCTTTTTGTTCTTCTGGCTCCGCACTGCTGTTGGTGCTTAAATGCTTGCTGTGTTGCTGTAATTGATGTGCTTACAGAACTTGCTGTGCTTGATGTACATTAAATTTCTGATGTTTTGCTCTTTTGGCTCCGCATTGCGCTACAGCGGCTTTTGCTTGCTGTGCCTTGCAGGGCTTGGCCCCGTATTGCTGCTTGCAGCTATATTTAGGGGCCAAGCCCCGAAGGGGCTATGGCACCTATTGTATCTGTTAGTTTTCTTATTATTATTAGGGGCCAAGCCCCGAAGGGGCTATGGCACCTATTGTATCTGTTAGTTTTCTTATTATTATTATTATTATTATTCTTCTTCCTCCTCTTGAAGTCTATGGCAGCCCTATGAACCATACATAGGAAAATGATGAAATTTGGCACACTTGTAGTGATGGTAATGAAAAGTAATTGTAGCAATTTTTGAGTCTCTAGGTCCAACTCTATAGCGCCACCAGCAGTTCAAAAATTCAACATTGAAATGGTTATAACTTTTGAACCCTTTGATCTAGAAAAATGAAACTTAGTACACCTGATTCATCTCATCATGCTGATTAGAACCAATATCTTACATTAAGACTCCGCCCATTACAGTAGTGGCCATTTTGAAAAGTACAGTATGCAGTTTTTTTGCTACTCCTCCTTCAAAATTGGTCTAATTTTGTCCAAACATGTACTCAAATGATCTTCGGACTGAGCCGCATAAAAGTACTGTCCCCGATTTTTTTTATTCTTCTCTGATCAAAAGTTATGACGTCGCAAACTTAACGAGGTCGACCCAAAATTGGTTCAGAAGCTATAGCTCGGCCAAACTTTGATCAATCGAAACGAAAATTGGTACACTTCATCGGAAGCATGATCTGAGGTTCCATGCCAAAGTTGGGAACAGCGCCACCTACGGGTCATGAGATATGGAAAATGCATATTTTGGCCAATAACTTATGAACAGTTTGTCAGAAAATTATAAACTTGGTGTCTATCGATTCCTTGGGTCATGACAAATCCGTGGATATCGATTTTGCCATAATGGGATGTACCACGTGTCCGCCATTTTGAATGATGTCATAATTTGCAATATCTTTTAAACTATTTGAAATTTCTTCACCAAATTTGGTATGGATCATCATTAGCATGGCCCGAAGGTACATGAGAAGTTTGATCACAGCGCCACCTAGTGTTCCAGAGATATCATTGTTTTTTGAAAAAACACTTATAACTTTTGCCAACATTGCTTGAAATTTGATTTCTTTATGTCAATATATTCCTTGGCTTATGCCGATTTCAACGATATCTCATATGTTATTTTTCAACAATGTGACTGGCCGCCATATTGGAGCGAATGTAAAACAGTTTTTTCGCTACTCCTCCTTCAAAATTGGTCTAATTTTGTCCAAATATGTACTCAAATGATCTTCGGACTGAGCCGCATAAAAGTACTGTCCCCGATTTTTTTGCTCTACTGGAAAAAAAAAGTTATGATGTCGCAAACTTAATGAGGTCAACCCATAATTGGTTCAGAGGCTGTAACTTGTGAACAGTTTGTCACAAAATCATAAAATTGGTGTCTATCGATTCCTTGCGTCATGTCGAATCTGAGGATATCTATTTTGCCAGCATTGGATGTACCACATCATAAGCTATATTAGCATTAAGTTAGCTTAGCATGCTAATCTCGTTAACATGATTTTGTGTGCTCATTCACACACTGAAGCCTCTCCTCTGCAGCTTTGTAAAACATGTCCTCTGGGTGGCGCAAGTGGTTCAACCATGCGTCATGAATCCCGAACCATTGTGGTCGTGGGTTCGAGACCAGTGTGGGGCGACTTTGAAATTGTGTATAAAATAATAATTTAAATTCCTTCCGGCTCTGCACTGCTGTTGGTGCTTAAATGCTAGCTGTGCTGCTGTAATTGATGTGCTTACTGTGCTTGATGTACATTAAATTTCTGATGTTTTGCTCTTCTGGCTCCGCATTGCGCTACAGCGGCTGTTGCTTGCTCTGCCTTGCAGGGCTTGGCCCCGTATTGCTGCTTGCAGCTATTTAGGGGCCAAGCCCCGAAGGGGCTATGGCACCTATTGTATCTGTTAGTTTTCTTATTAGGGGCCAAGCCCCGAAGGGGCTATGGCACCTATTGTATCTGTTAGTTTTCTTATTATTATTATTAGGGGCCAAGCCCCGAAGGGGCTATGGCACCTATTGTATCTGTTAGTTTTCTTATTATTAGGGGCCAAGCCCCGAAGGGGCTATGGCACCTATTGTATCTGTTAGTTTTCTTATTATTAGGGGCCAAGCCCCGAAGGGGCTATGGCACCTATTGTATCTGTTAGTTTTCTTATTAGGGGCCAAGCCCCGAAGGGGCTATGGCACCTATTGTATCTGTTAGTTTTCTTATTATTATTATTAGGGGCCAAGCCCCGAAGGGGCTATGGCACCTATTGTATCTGTTAGTTTTCTTATTATTATTAGGGGCCAAGCCCCGAAGGGGCTATGGCACCTATTGTATCTGTTAGTTTTCTTATTAGGGGCCAAGCCCCGAAGGGGCTATGGCACCTATTGTATCTGTTAGTTTTCTTATTATTATTATTATTATTATTCTTCTTCCTCCTCTTGAAGTCTATGGCAGCCCTATGAACCATACATAGGAAAATGATGAAATTTGGCACACTTGTAGTGATGGTAATGAAAAGTAATTGTAGCAATTTTTGAGTCTCTAGGTCCAACTCTATAGCGCCACCAGCAGTTCAAAAATTCAACATTGAAATGGTTATAACTTTTGAACCCTTTGATCTAGAAAAATGAAACTTAGTACACCTGATTCATCTCATCATGCTGATTAGAACCAATATCTTACATTAAGACTCCGCCCATTACAGTAGTGGCCATTTTGAAAAGTACAGTATGCAGTTTTTTTGCTACTCCTCCTTCAAAATTGGTCTAATTTTGTCCAAACATGTACTCAAATGATCTTCGGACTGAGCCGCATAAAAGTACTGTCCCCGATTTTTTTTATTCTTCTCTGATCAAAAGTTATGACGTCGCAAACTTAACGAGGTCGACCCAAAATTGGTTCAGAAGCTATAGCTCGGCCAAACTTTGATCAATCGAAACGAAAATTGGTACACTTCATCGGAAGCATGATCTGAGGTTCCATGCCAAAGTTGGGAACAGCGCCACCTACGGGTCATGAGATATGGAAAATGCATATTTTGGCCAATAACTTATGAACAGTTTGTCAGAAAATTATAAACTTGGTGTCTATCGATTCCTTGGGTCATGACAAATCCGTGGATATCGATTTTGCCATGATGGGATGTACCACGTGTCCGCCATTTTGAATGATGTCATAATTTGCAATATCTTTTAAACTATTTGAAATTTCTTCACCAAATTTGGTATGGATCATCATTAGCATGGCCCGAAGGTACATGAGAAGTTTGATCACAGCGCCACCTAGTGTTCCAGAGATATCATTGTTTTTTGAAAAAACACTTATAACTTTTGCCAACATTGCTTGAAATTTGATTTCTTTATGTCAATATATTCCTTGGCTTATGCCGATTTCAACGATATCTCATATGTTATTTTTCAACAATGTGACTGGCCGCCATATTGGAGCGAATGTAAAACAGTTTTTTCGCTACTCCTCCTTCAAAATTGGTCTAATTTTGTCCAAATATGTACTCAAATGATCTTCGGACTGAGCCACATAAAAGTACTGTCCCCGATTTTTTTGCTCTACTGGAAAAAAAAAGTTATGATGTCGCAAACTTAACGAGGTCGACCCATAATTGGTTCAGAGGCTGTAACTTGTGAACAGTTTGTCACAAAATCATAAAATTGGTGTCTATCGATTCCTTGCGTCATGTCGAATCTGAGGATATCTATTTTGCCAGCATTGGATGTACCACATCATAAGCTATATTAGCATTAAGTTAGCTTAGCATGCTAATCTCGTTAACATGATTTTGTGTGCTCATTCACACACTGAAGCCTCTCCTCTGCAGCTTTGTAAAACATGTCCTCTGGGTGGCGCAAGTGGTTCAACCATGCGTCATGAATCCCGAACCATTGTGGTCGTGGGTTCGAGACCAGTGTGGGGCGACTTTGAAATTGTGTATAAAATAATAATTTAAATTCCTTCCGGCTCTGCACTGCTGTTGGTGCTTAAATGCTAGCTGTGCTGCTGTAATTGATGTGCTTACTGTGCTTGATGTACATTAAATTTCTGATGTTTTGCTCTTCTGGCTCCGCATTGCGCTACAGCGGCTGTTGCTTGCTCTGCCTTGCAGGGCTTGGCCCCGTATTGCTGCTTGCAGCTATATTTATTATTATTATTATTATTCTTCTTCCTCCTCTTGAAGTCTATGGCAGCCCTATGAACCATACATAGGAAAATGATGAAATTTGGCACACTTGTAGTGATGGTAATGAAAAGTAATTGTAGCAATTTTTGAGTCTCTAGGTCCAACTCTATAGCGCCACCAGCAGTTCAAAAATTCAACATTGAAATGGTTATAACTTTTGAACCCTTTGATCTAGAAAAATGAAACTTAGTACACCTGATTCATCTCATCATGCTGATTAGAACCAATATCTTACATTAAGACTCCGCCCATTACAGTAGTGGCCATTTTGAAAAGTACAGTATGCAGTTTTTTTGCTACTCCTCCTTCAAAATTGGTCTAATTTTGTCCAAACATGTACTCAAATGATCTTCGGACTGAGCCGCATAAAAGTACTGTCCCCGATTTTTTTTATTCTTCTCTGATCAAAAGTTATGACGTCGCAAACTTAACGAGGTCGACCCAAAATTGGTTCAGAAGCTATAGCTCGGCCAAACTTTGATCAATCGAAACGAAAATTGGTACACTTCATCGGAAGCATGATCTGAGGTTCCATGCCAAAGTTGGGAACAGCGCCACCTACGGGTCATGAGATATGGAAAATGCATATTTTGGCCAATAACTTATGAACAGTTTGTCAGAAAATTATAAACTTGGTGTCTATCGATTCCTTGGGTCATGACAAATCCGTGGATATCGATTTTGCCATGATGGGATGTACCACGTGTCCGCCATTTTGAATGATGTCATAATTTGCAATATCTTTTAAACTATTTGAAATTTCTTCACCAAATTTGGTATGGATCATCATTAGCATGGCCCGAAGGTACCTGAGAAATTTGATCACAGCGCCACCTAGTGTTCCAGAGATATCATTGTTTTTTGAAAAAACGCTTATAACTTTTGCTAACATTGCTTGAAATTTGATTTCTTTATGTCAATATATTCCTTGGCTTATGCCGATTTCAACGATATCTCATATGTTATTTATCAACAATGTGACTGGCCGCCATATTGGAGTGAATGTAAAACAGTTTTTTCGCTACTCCTCCTTCAAAATTGGTCTAATTTTGTCCAAACATGTACTCAAATGATCTTCGGACTGAGCCGCATAAAAGTACTGTCCCCGATTTTTTTGCTATACTGGAAAAAAAAAGTTATGATGTCGCAAACTTAATGAGGTCAACCCATAATTGGTTCAGAGGCTGTAACTTGTGAACAGTTTGTCACAAAATCATAAAATTGGTGTCTATCGATTCCTTGCGTCATGTCGAATCTGAGGATATCTATTTTGCCAGCATTGGATGTACCACATCATAAGCTATATTAGCATTAAGTTAGCTTAGCATGCTAATCTCGTTAACATGATTTTGTGTGCTCATTCACACACTGAAGCCTCTCCTCTGCAGCTTTGTAAAACATGTCCTCTGGGTGGCGCAAGTGGTTCAACCATGCGTCATGAATCCCGAACCATTGTGGTCGTGGGTTCGAGACCAGTGTGGGGCGACTTTGAAATTGTGTATAAAATAATAATTTAAATTCCTTCCGGCTCTGCACTGCTGTTGGTGCTTAAATGCTAGCTGTGCTGCTGTAATTGATGTGCTTACTGTGCTTGATGTACATTAAATTTCTGATGTTTTGCTCTTCTGGCTCCGCATTGCGCTACAGCGGCTGTTGCTTGCTCTGCCTTGCAGGGCTTGGCCCCGTATTGCTGCTTGCAGCTATATTAGCAATTGTTATTGTCAGAATAACAATTCTTCTTCTTCCCAGTGGAAGTCTATGGCAGCCCTATGAACCGTACATAGGAAAATGATGAAATTTGGCACACTTGTAGTGATGGCCATGAATAGTAAATGTAGCAATTTTTGAGTCTCTAGGACCAACTCTATAGCGCCACCAGCAGTTCAAAAATTCAACATTGAAATGGTTATAACTTTTGAACCCTTTGATCTAGAAAAATGAAACTTAGTACACCTGATTCATCTCATTATGCTGATCAGAACCAATATCTTACATTAAGACTCCACCCATTACAGTAGTGGCCATTTTGAAAAGTACAGTATGCAGTTTTTTTGCTACTCCTCCTTCAAAATTGGTCTAATTTTGTCCAAACATGTGCTCAAATGATCTTCGGACTGAGCCGCATAAAAGTACTGTCCCCGATTTTTTTTATTCTTCTCTGATCAAAAGTTATGACGTCACAAAGTTAACAAGGTCGACCTAAAATTGGTTCAGCGGCTGTATCTCGGCCAAACTTTGATCAATCGAAAACGAAAATTGGTACGCTTCATCGGAAGCATGATCTGAGGTTCCATGCCAAAGTTGGGAACAGCGCCACCTACGGGTCATGAGATATGGAAAATGCATATTTTGGCCAATAACTTGTGAACGGTTTGTCAGAAAATTATAAACTTGGTGTATATCGATTCCTTGGGTCATGATGAATCCGTGGATATTGATTTTGCCATGATGGGATGTAGCACGTGTCTGCCATTTTGAATTTTGTCATAATTTGCAATATCTTTTAAACTATTTGAAATTTCTTCACCAAATTTGGTATGGATCGTCATTAGCATGGCCCTAAGGTACCTGAGAAGTTTGATCACAGCGCCACCTAGTGTTCCAGAGATATCATTGTTTTTTGAAAAAACGCTTATAACTTTTGCTAACATTGCTTGAAATTTGATTTCTTTATGTCAATATATTCCTTGGCTTATGCCGATTTCAACGATATCTCATATGTTATTTTTCAACAATGTGACTGGCCGCCATATTGGAGTGAATGTAAAACAGTTTTTTCACTACTCCTCCTTCAAAATTGGTCTAATTTTGTCCAAACTTGTGCTCAAATGATCTTCGGACTGAGCCGCATAAAAGTACTGTTCCCGATTTTTTTGCTATACTGGAAAAAAAAAAGTTATGATGTCGCAAACTTAATGAGGTCGACCCATAATTGGTTCAGAGGCTGTAACTTGTGAACAGTTTGTCACAAAATCATAAAATTGGTGTCTATCGATTCCTTGCGTCATGTCGAATCCGAGGATATCTATTTTGCCAGGATTGGATGTACCATGTTATAAGCTACATTAGCATTAAGATAGCTTAGCATGCTAATCTGGTTAACTTGCTTTTGTGTGCTCATTCTTACACTGAAGCCTCTCCTCTGAAGTTTGTGATTGTACGTCCTCTGAGTGGTGCAATCTGCTAAACCATGAATCTAAAATCTTGAGCCATTCTGGTTGTGGGTTCGAGTCCCATGTGGGATGACTTTAAAGTTGTCATTTAAATTCCTTCCGGCTCTGCACTGCTGTTGGTGCTTAAATGCTCGCTGTGCTTCATTTACATTTATATTTAATTTCTGCTCTTTTTGTTCTTGCGGCTCTGCACTGCTGTTGGTGCTTAAATGCTTGCTGCGCTGCTGTGCTTGATGTACATTTACATGTATATTCAATTTCTGCTCTTTTTGTTCTTCTGGCTCCGCACTGCTGTTGGTGCTTAAATGCTTGCTGTGTTGCTGTAATTGATGTGCTTACAGAACTTGCTGTGCTTGATGTACATTAAATTTCTGATGTTTTGCTCTTCTGGCTCCGCATTGCGCTACAGCGGCTTTTGCTTGCTGTGCCTTGCAGGGCTTGGCCCCGTATTGCTGCTTGCAGCTATATTTATTATTATTATTCTTCTTCCTCCTCTTGAAGTCTATGGCAGCCCTATGAACCATACATAGGAAAATGATGAAATTTGGCACACTTGTAGTGATGGTAATGAAAAGTAATTGTAGCAATTTTTGAGTCTCTAGGTCCAACTCTATAGCGCCACCAGCAGTTCAAAAATTCAACATTGAAATGGTTATAACTTTTGAACCCTTTGATCTAGAAAAATGAAACTTAGTACACCTGATTCATCTCATCATGCTGATTAGAACCAATATCTTACATTAAGACTCCGCCCATTACAGTAGTGGCCATTTTGAAAAGTACAGTATGCAGTTTTTTTGCTACTCCTCCTTCAAAATTGGTCTAATTTTGTCCAAACATGTACTCAAATGATCTTCGGACTGAGCCGCATAAAAGTACTGTCCCCGATTTTTTTTATTCTTCTCTGATCAAAAGTTATGACGTCGCAAACTTAACGAGGTCGACCCAAAATTGGTTCAGAAGCTATAGCTCGGCCAAACTTTGATCAATCGAAACGAAAATTGGTACACTTCATCGGAAGCATGATCTGAGGTTCCATGCCAAAGTTGGGAACAGCGCCACCTACGGGTCATGAGATATGGAAAATGCATATTTTGGCCAATAACTTATGAACAGTTTGTCAGAAAATTATAAACTTGGTGTCTATCGATTCCTTGGGTCATGACAAATCCGTGGATATCGATTTTGCCATGATGGGATGTACCACGTGTCCGCCATTTTGAATGATGTCATAATTTGCAATATCTTTTAAACTATTTGAAATTTCTTCACCAAATTTGGTATGGATCATCATTAGCATGGCCCGAAGGTACCTGAGAAATTTGATCACAGCGCCACCTAGTGTTCCAGAGATATCATTGTTTTTTGAAAAAACGCTTATAACTTTTGCTAACATTGCTTGAAATTTGATTTCTTTATGTCAATATATTCCTTGGCTTATGCCGATTTCAACGATATCTCATATGTTATTTATCAACAATGTGACTGGCCGCCATATTGGAGTGAATGTAAAACAGTTTTTTCGCTACTCCTCCTTCAAAATTGGTCTAATTTTGTCCAAACATGTACTCAAATGATCTTCGGACTGAGCCGCATAAAAGTACTGTCCCCGATTTTTTTGCTATACTCGAAAAAAAAAGTTATGATGTCGCAAACTTAATGAGGTCAACCCATAATTGGTTCAGAGGCTGTAACTTGTGAACAGTTTGTCACAAAATCATAAAATTGGTGTCTATCAATTCCTTGCGTCATGTCGAATCTGAGGATATCTATTTTGCCAGCATTGGATGTACCACATCATAAGCTATATTAGCATTAAGTTAGCTTAGCATGCTAATCTCGTTAACATGATTTTGTGTGCTCATTCACACACTGAAGCCTCTCCTCTGCAGCTTTGTAAAACATGTCCTCTGGGTGGCGCAAGTGGTTCAACCATGCGTCATGAATCCCGAACCATTGTGGTCGTGGGTTCGAGACCAGTGTGGGGCGACTTTGAAATTGTGTATAAAATAATAATTTAAATTCCTTCCGGCTCTGCACTGCTGTTGGTGCTTAAATGCTAGCTGTGCTGCTGTAATTGATGTGCTTACTGTGCTTGATGTACATTAAATTTCTGATGTTTTGCTCTTCTGGCTCCGCATTGCGCTACAGCGGCTGTTGCTTGCTCTGCCTTGCAGGGCTTGGCCCCGTATTGCTGCTTGCAGCTATATTTAGGGGCCAAGCCCCGAAGGGGCTATGGCACCTATTGTATCTGTTAGTTTTCTTATTATTATTAGGGGCCAAGCCCCGAAGGGGCTATGGCACCTATTGTATCTGTTAGTTTTCTTATTATTATTATTATTATTATTCTTCTTCCTCCTCTTGAAGTCTATGGCAGCCCTATGAACCATACATAGGAAAATGATGAAATTTGGCACACTTGTAGTGATGGTAATGAAAAGTAATTGTAGCAATTTTTGAGTCTCTAGGTCCAACTCTATAGCGCCACCAGCAGTTCAAAAATTCAACATTGAAATGGTTATAACTTTTGAACCCTTTGATCTAGAAAAATGAAACTTAGTACACCTGATTCATCTCATCATGCTGATTAGAACCAATATCTTACATTAAGACTCCGCCCATTACAGTAGTGGCCATTTTGAAAAGTACAGTATGCAGTTTTTTTGCTACTCCTCCTTCAAAATTGGTCTAATTTTGTCCAAACATGTACTCAAATGATCTTCGGACTGAGCCGCATAAAAGTACTGTCCCCGATTTTTTTTATTCTTCTCTGATCAAAAGTTATGACGTCGCAAACTTAACGAGGTCGACCCAAAATTGGTTCAGAAGCTATAGCTCGGCCAAACTTTGATCAATCGAAACGAAAATTGGTACACTTCATCGGAAGCATGATCTGAGGTTCCATGCCAAAGTTGGGAACAGCGCCACCTACGGGTCATGAGATATGGAAAATGCATATTTTGGCCAATAACTTATGAACAGTTTGTCAGAAAATTATAAACTTGGTGTCTATCGATTCCTTGGGTCATGACAAATCCGTGGATATCGATTTTGCCATGATGGGATGTACCACGTGTCCGCCATTTTGAATGATGTCATAATTTGCAATATCTTTTAAACTATTTGAAATTTCTTCACCAAATTTGGTATGGATCATCATTAGCATGGCCCGAAGGTACCTGAGAAATTTGATCACAGCGCCACCTAGTGTTCCAGAGATATCATTGTTTTTTGAAAAAACGCTTATAACTTTTGCTAACATTGCTTGAAATTTGATTTCTTTATGTCAATATATTCCTTGGCTTATGCCGATTTCAACGATATCTCATATGTTATTTATCAACAATGTGACTGGCCGCCATATTGGAGTGAATGTAAAACAGTTTTTTCGCTACTCCTCCTTCAAAATTGGTCTAATTTTGTCCAAACATGTACTCAAATGATCTTCGGACTGAGCCGCATAAAAGTACTGTCCCCGATTTTTTTGCTATACTGGAAAAAAAAAGTTATGATGTCGCAAACTTAATGAGGTCAACCCATAATTGGTTCAGAGGCTGTAACTTGTGAACAGTTTGTCACAAAATCATAAAATTGGTGTCTATCGATTCCTTGCGTCATGTCGAATCTGAGGATATCTATTTTGCCAGCATTGGATGTACCACATCATAAGCTATATTAGCATTAAGTTAGCTTAGCATGCTAATCTCGTTAACATGATTTTGTGTGCTCATTCACACACTGAAGCCTCTCCTCTGCAGCTTTGTAAAACATGTCCTCTGGGTGGCGCAAGTGGTTCAACCATGCGTCATGAATCCCGAACCATTGTGGTCGTGGGTTCGAGACCAGTGTGGGGCGACTTTGAAATTGTGTATAAAATAATAATTTAAATTCCTTCCGGCTCTGCACTGCTGTTGGTGCTTAAATGCTAGCTGTGCTGCTGTAATTGATGTGCTTACTGTGCTTGATGTACATTAAATTTCTGATGTTTTGCTCTTCTGGCTCCGCATTGCGCTACAGCGGCTGTTGCTTGCTCTGCCTTGCAGGGCTTGGCCCCGTATTGCTGCTTGCAGCTATATTTATTATTATTATTCTTCTTCCTCCTCTTGAAGTCTATGGCAGCCCTATGAACCATACATAGGAAAATGATGAAATTTGGCACACTTGTAGTGATGGTAATGAAAAGTAATTGTAGCAATTTTTGAGTCTCTAGGTCCAACTCTATAGCGCCACCAGCAGTTCAAAAATTCAACATTGAAATGGTTATAACTTTTGAACCCTTTGATCTAGAAAAATGAAACTTAGTACACCTGATTCATCTCATCATGCTGATTAGAACCAATATCTTACATTAAGACTCCGCCCATTACAGTAGTGGCCATTTTGAAAAGTACAGTATGCAGTTTTTTTGCTACTCCTCCTTCAAAATTGGTCTAATTTTGTCCAAACATGTACTCAAATGATCTTCGGACTGAGCCGCATAAAAGTACTGTCCCCGATTTTTTTTATTCTTCTCTGATCAAAAGTTATGACGTCGCAAACTTAACGAGGTCGACCCAAAATTGGTTCAGAAGCTATAGCTCGGCCAAACTTTGATCAATCGAAACGAAAATTGGTACACTTCATCGGAAGCATGATCTGAGGTTCCATGCCAAAGTTGGGAACAGCGCCACCTACGGGTCATGAGATATGGAAAATGCATATTTTGGCCAATAACTTATGAACAGTTTGTCAGAAAATTATAAACTTGGTGTCTATCGATTCCTTGGGTCATGACAAATCCGTGGATATCGATTTTGCCATGATGGGATGTACCACGTGTCCGCCATTTTGAATGATGTCATAATTTGCAATATCTTTTAAACTATTTGAAATTTCTTCACCAAATTTGGTATGGATCATCATTAGCATGGCCCGAAGGTACCTGAGAAATTTGATCACAGCGCCACCTAGTGTTCCAGAGATATCATTGTTTTTTGAAAAAACGCTTATAACTTTTGCTAACATTGCTTGAAATTTGATTTCTTTATGTCAATATATTCCTTGGCTTATGCCGATTTCAACGATATCTCATATGTTATTTATCAACAATGTGACTGGCCGCCATATTGGAGTGAATGTAAAACAGTTTTTTCGCTACTCCTCCTTCAAAATTGGTCTAATTTTGTCCAAACATGTACTCAAATGATCTTCGGACTGAGCCGCATAAAAGTACTGTCCCCGATTTTTTTGCTATACTGGAAAAAAAAAGTTATGATGTCGCAAACTTAATGAGGTCAACCCATAATTGGTTCAGAGGCTGTAACTTGTGAACAGTTTGTCACAAAATCATAAAATTGGTGTCTATCGATTCCTTGCGTCATGTCGAATCTGAGGATATCTATTTTGCCAGCATTGGATGTACCACATCATAAGCTATATTAGCATTAAGTTAGCTTAGCATGCTAATCTCGTTAACATGATTTTGTGTGCTCATTCACACACTGAAGCCTCTCCTCTGCAGCTTTGTAAAACATGTCCTCTGGGTGGCGCAAGTGGTTCAACCATGCGTCATGAATCCCGAACCATTGTGGTCGTGGGTTCGAGACCAGTGTGGGGCGACTTTGAAATTGTGTATAAAATAATAATTTAAATTCCTTCCGGCTCTGCACTGCTGTTGGTGCTTAAATGCTAGCTGTGCTGCTGTAATTGATGTGCTTACTGTGCTTGATGTACATTAAATTTCTGATGTTTTGCTCTTCTGGCTCCGCATTGCGCTACAGCGGCTGTTGCTTGCTCTGCCTTGCAGGGCTTGGCCCCGTATTGCTGCTTGCAGCTATATTAGCAATTGTTATTGTCAGAATAACAATTCTTCTTCCGCAAATGGGAGTCTATGGCAGCCCTATGAACCGTACATAGGAAAATGATGAAATTTGGCACACTTGTAGTGATGGCCATGAATAGTAAATGTAGCAATTTTTGAGTCTCTAGGACCAACTCTATAGCGCCACCAGCAGTTCAAAAATTCAACATTGAAATGGTTATAACTTTTGAACCCTTTGATCTAGAAAAATGAAACTTAGTACACTTGATTCCTCTCATCATGCTGATCAAGACCAATATAGTCCATTAAGACTCCGCCCATTACAGTAGTGGCCTATTTGAAAAGTACAGTATGCAGTTTTTTTGCTACTCCTCCTTCAAAATTGGTCTAATTTTGTCCAAACATGTCCTCAAATGATCTTCGGACTGAGCCGCATAAAAGTACTGTCCCCGATTTTTTTGCTATACTGGAAAAAAAAAAGTTATGATGTCGCAAACTTAACGAGGTCGACCCAAAATTGGTTCAGAAGCTATAGTTCGGCCAAACTTTGATCAATCGAAACGAAAATTGGTACGCTTCATCGGAAGCATGATCTGATGTACCATGCCAAAGTTGGGAACAGCACCACCTACAGGTCATGAGATATGGAAAATGCATATTTTGGCCAATAACTTGTGAACGATTTGTCAGAAAATTATATCCTTGGCTTATGCTGATTTCAACGATATCTCATATGTTATTTTTCAACAATGTGACTGGCCGCCATATTTGAGCGAATGTAAAACAGTTTTTTCGCTACTCCTCCTTCAAAATTGGTCTAATTTTGTCCAAACATGTGCTCAAATGATCTTCGGACTGAGCCGCATAAAAGTACTGTCCCCGATTTTTTTTATTCTTCTCTGATCAAAAGTTATGACGTCACAAAGTTAACAAGTTCGACCTAAAATTGGTTCAGCGGCTGTATCTCGGCCAAACTTTGATCAATCGAAACGAAAATTGGTACGCTTCATCGGAAGCATGATCTGAGGTTCCATGCCAAAGTTGGGAACAGCGCCACCTACGGGTCATGAGATATGGAAAATGCATATTTTGGCCAATAACTTGTGAACGGTTTGTCAGAAAATTATAAACTTGGTGTCTATCGATTCCTTGGGTCATGATGAATCCGTGGATATTGATTTTGCCATGATGGGATGTACCACGTGTCCGCCATTTTGAATTTTGTCATAATTTGCAATATCTTTTAAACTATTTGAAATTTCTTCACCAAATTTGGTATGGATCGTCATTAGCATGGCCCGAAGGTACCTGAGAAGTTTGATCACAGCGCCTCCTAGTGTTCCAGAGATATCATTGTTTTTTTTAAAAACGCTTATAACTTTTGCTAACATTGCTTGAAATTTGATTTCTTTATGTCAATATATTCCTTGGCTTATGCCGATTTCAACGATATCTCATATGTTATTTTTCAACAATGTGACTGGCTGCCATATTGGAGTGAATGTAAAACAGTTTTTTCGCTACTCCTCCTTCAAAATTGGTCTAATTTTGTCCAAACATGTGCTCAAATGATCTTCGGACTGAGCCGCATAAAAGTACTGTCCCCGATTTTTTTGCTATACTGGAAAAAAAAAAGTTATGATGTCGCAAACTTAATGAGGTCGACCCATAATTGGTTCAGAGGCTGTAACTTGTGAACAGTTTGTCACAAAATCATAAAATTGGTGTCTATTGATTCCTTGCGTCATGTCGAATCCGAGGATATCTATTTTGCCAGGATTGGATGTACCATGTTATAAGCTACATTAGCATTAAGATAGCTTAGCATGCTAATCTGGTTAACTTGCTTTTGTGTGCTCATTCTTACACTGAAGCCTCTCCTCTGAAGTTTGTGATTGTACGTCCTCTGAGTGGTGCAATCTGCTAAACCATAAATCTAAAATCCTGAGCCATTCTGGTCGTGGGTTCGAGTCCCATGTGGGATGACTTTAAAGTTGTCATTTAAATTCCTTCCGGCTCTGCACTGCTGTTGGTGCTTAAATGCTCGCTGTGCTTCATTTACATTTAATTTCTGCTGTTTTTGTTCTTGCGCTCTGCACTGCTGTTGGTGCTTAAATGCTTGCTGCGCTGCTGTGCTTGATGTACATTTACATGTATATTCAATTTCTGCTCTTTTTGTTCTTCTGGCTCCGCACTGCTGTTGGTGCTTAAATGCTTGCTGTGTTGCTGTAATTGATGTGCTTACAGAACTTGCTGTGCTTGATGTACATTAAATTTCTGATGTTTTGCTCTTCTGGCTCCGCATTGCGCTACAGTGGCTTTTGCTTGCTGTGCCTTGCAGGGCTTGGCCCCGTATTGCTGCTTGCAGCTATATTTATTATTATTATTCTTCTTCCTCCTCTTGAAGTCTATGGCAGCCCTATGAACCATACATAGGAAAATGATGAAATTTGGCACACTTGTAGTGATGGTAATGAAAAGTAATTGTAGCAATTTTTGAGTCTCTAGGTCCAACTCTATAGCGCCACCAGCAGTTCAAAAATTCAACATTGAAATGGTTATAACTTTTGAACCCTTTGATCTAGAAAAATGAAACTTAGTACACCTGATTCATCTCATCATGCTGATTAGAACCAATATCTTACATTAAGACTCCGCCCATTACAGTAGTGGCCATTTTGAAAAGTACAGTATGCAGTTTTTTTGCTACTCCTCCTTCAAAATTGGTCTAATTTTGTCCAAACATGTACTCAAATGATCTTCGGACTGAGCCGCATAAAAGTACTGTCCCCGATTTTTTTTATTCTTCTCTGATCAAAAGTTATGACGTCGCAAACTTAACGAGGTCGACCCAAAATTGGTTCAGAAGCTATAGCTCGGCCAAACTTTGATCAATCGAAACGAAAATTGGTACACTTCATCGGAAGCATGATCTGAGGTTCCATGCCAAAGTTGGGAACAGCGCCACCTACGGGTCATGAGATATGGAAAATGCATATTTTGGCCAATAACTTATGAACAGTTTGTCAGAAAATTATAAACTTGGTGTCTATCGATTCCTTGGGTCATGACAAATCCGTGGATATCGATTTTGCCATGATGGGATGTACCACGTGTCCGCCATTTTGAATGATGTCATAATTTGCAATATCTTTTAAACTATTTGAAATTTCTTCACCAAATTTGGTATGGATCATCATTAGCATGGCCCGAAGGTACCTGAGAAATTTGATCACAGCGCCACCTAGTGTTCCAGAGATATCATTGTTTTTTGAAAAAACGCTTATAACTTTTGCTAACATTGCTTGAAATTTGATTTCTTTATGTCAATATATTCCTTGGCTTATGCCGATTTCAACGATATCTCATATGTTATTTATCAACAATGTGACTGGCCGCCATATTGGAGTGAATGTAAAACAGTTTTTTCGCTACTCCTCCTTCAAAATTGGTCTAATTTTGTCCAAACATGTACTCAAATGATCTTCGGACTGAGCCGCATAAAAGTACTGTCCCCGATTTTTTTGCTATACTGGAAAAAAAAAGTTATGATGTCGCAAACTTAATGAGGTCAACCCATAATTGGTTCAGAGGCTGTAACTTGTGAACAGTTTGTCACAAAATCATAAAATTGGTGTCTATCGATTCCTTGCGTCATGTCGAATCTGAGGATATCTATTTTGCCAGCATTGGATGTACCACATCATAAGCTATATTAGCATTAAGTTAGCTTAGCATGCTAATCTCGTTAACATGATTTTGTGTGCTCATTCACACACTGAAGCCTCTCCTCTGCAGCTTTGTAAAACATGTCCTCTGGGTGGCGCAAGTGGTTCAACCATGCGTCATGAATCCCGAACCATTGTGGTCGTGGGTTCGAGACCAGTGTGGGGCGACTTTGAAATTGTGTATAAAATAATAATTTAAATTCCTTCCGGCTCTGCACTGCTGTTGGTGCTTAAATGCTAGCTGTGCTGCTGTAATTGATGTGCTTACTGTGCTTGATGTACATTAAATTTCTGATGTTTTGCTCTTCTGGCTCCGCATTGCGCTACAGCGGCTGTTGCTTGCTCTGCCTTGCAGGGCTTGGCCCCGTATTGCTGCTTGCAGCTATATTTTTCTATATTTTGTTTTGAAAATTAAAAGCAAGGTATCAAATGAGGAATTTAACTTTAATTGATTATATTCTAACTTAAGATTTTCAGCCATAAGGTGAATTCAGTGTTACTGGTGGTGACTAAATTTGAATTTTTTTTTTTTTTTTCTTCAAAGAAACAATCAAATTCGAGTGAAACCTAGAAGGGAACAAACAAGAGGTTAGTGTATTAATTTGCATAAACAGTGTTTAAAAGACATGTGATTATACTTACCTTTTGAGTCATTTAGGGTATTTGAAAAAAAAGAGGTGCTTAAAGAATTTATTTTATTTGTTTGAGAAGTACAAATTGTATTTTTTTTTTTCTGTATGTTCTTATTTATTTATTTTTTTGTCTTATACATTCTAGTTATTGAGGTTTTTTATTTTTTATTTAACACAAACATAATACAATCAGTTAAATATTATACCTTGTGTGAGTGGCTCAATATTGTTGTGACATCCTTATTCTCTGCAGGCGAATTTAGTCTTCTGATCGAACTGGTACATACTCAGACATTGTGTCTGTACCAAATTGAGTGAAGGGTTACACAAAGGAATTTCAAAATCCAGCCGCTCTGATTTATTTCCATGTGCGTATGTGACCTCGATTTCAAAAACGAGCTCAATGTGCATTTGGAAACATGTCTGTATTTGTTACTGTAATGTTCTCCAAAGTAGGTTGATCCGAATCGGTGTCGACAATTTGCAGAATAATCATTCCACCCCTCTTTCACTTCTGACTTCAGGCCTATGAGCAACTGTCAAAGAAAGAAAATGTAAAAGTAAATAAAAGATCATAGATAGGTTTAGCAGCATTGACTCACAGTTACTTCGATTAATCTGTCAATGCCTACCCTCTTTTACTGCCCATGGTTCTCTTGGGTGGCCTGAGAGGATAGGCCTACAGGGCCAATGTAATTCTCCACTACAATATAAATAAACTGCTCTGGCTCTCTAAAGTAAAATATGTGTTTAGAAAAGCCTTCATCTGTATCACTGCTAGCAATACGAAATGTTTTATCAAAGTCCATATATTAAAAAAAAGGAAAGGTGACTATGGGAAAAATGGAACAATAAGTTGGGAAAAATACAGTGATCTAACTTTTATTTCTTTGAAAGTATCTTTCAAGTTGGAGCTTTTTAATACAATAAACATTAGAGTGTCTCATTCAGTCCCTCACACAGAATAAAAGAGCGGCTGGATTCCTTCTGCTGCCGTGTACTGACAGAACTGTGAATGAATTCCCACAGAACAGAACGACTCTTCTTCCACATTGAACTTTGGAATAAACGTTATACTGAAGGCACTGCATATCACTTTTTTTTCCTAGAGCCGAGGGATTATGTTTGGCGTGTCTGCATTTAACTACAACAGAGATGAGAGAAATTGTTGAACTGCGTGACTCTTCTCTTGAGGCAGTGCATGAAAGAGGCATCCACATTAAGTACATCAAGGTGCTAATAAATAATTGCATGGTTTTGATTAGATTTAAATCATCAAATCCTTATAATGGCTTTTTTCCCTGATAGAAGATTAGAGTACGTTTTTATTCTGTAGCGTGATTCAGAGGAGAGTAGTTGAGTGATGTGCAGGCACTGGGATAGCAGACCACCTGCACAGCAGGACAGATAACACACTTTGTAATCATTGTGTAGTGTATTCTGTCTGGAAATGTTTCCAGCTCCTGATAGCTTTTGTTCTTTAAATATAAGTGTGAGAATGGAGAGACAAAACTCAGACCTGACAGTGCAATTAAGCATGTGGCTTATATGAGTTGAGGTCATGGAGAGAGAGATGCTGCAGATGCATCATCTGTAACCCCATGATAAAATCCATTTTGTGGCTGTTTCAGGCTTATCTTGGACTTGCAGTCAAGACCTCAATGAGAATGAAGCAGAGGTATTACACATATGGGTTGTTAGTTTCACTCATATCAAATAGCCTATGCCAAGCTTGGACATTATATTTATACTGTTTTTTTTGTGTGTTTTTTTTGTGTCTCATAATAAATGATTTAAGGAAAAGAGAAGAAAACTGTGCTCTAAGTCTAACTTTATATACATTATCCCTTACTTATTACATGGCTTGGTTGAATTCTAATGTAGAATGCGGTCTGTTATTTCTTGATAACAGAACGCTGCTAAGTATAACACACCGTTGCCATGAGCGTTGCTATGGTAAATGGTAAATGGACTGCATTTATATAGCGCTTTCACAGACCTATGGCCACCAAAGCTTTACATATAGCCTCACATTCACCCATCCAGCTCGTCGGGAGCAGCTGGGGTTAGATGTATTGCTCATGGACACCTCAACACTTGGTCAGGTGGAACTGGGGATTGAACCACCAACCTTTCGGTTTGTAGACAACCTACATGAACCACTGAGCCACTGCCACCCCTACAATGCACTGTAAAAAAAAATCCCGTAAAAAAACGGTAAATCTCTGGCAGCAAAGTTTCCAGACGGGTTCCGTTAAATTACAGCAAATAACCATTTCACAAAATTACAGGCAAAAACCGTAAAAATACAGAATTGACTTTACGGTCAAAATTAATTAAATTACAGTACATTACTGTTAATAATGGCTTATTAAACCGTGGAAAAATTGATAAATTATGTCAAATTACATAAAAAGAACATTTAACTTTAAGGTTAAACTGTAAATTTAGGGTTTTATAAAGTTATTTTATAATAATGCTCTGTCTATCTACAGTAATTATCTTTTAATATATAGTTTTTCTGTGTAAAATAACTATGAATATATGTATAAAAATGTAATAAGTACATAAATTCAAATACAAAGTTTGTATATTTACAGTTTTAATTTTTGCAGATCCAGTTTCACAACTTTGACCAATCTCTAATTAAGTACTTAATAATAGCAAATGTACAGTCAATTTCTGTTAAATTAACTAAACGTACAAGTACAGAATACCTGCACATTTACAGTATTACTCATTAAACAAACACTGAACATCAAGATACGTGAATGATAGGAAATACAGGCTTAGTATATCATTTAGAACATGTAAAAATATCCACATTAAAAGACAATTGCGGTATGCCTTTATACTCTAATATAACGTATTTCAAACATTTACAATTACATTTTATCCAAAGTGACTTAAAATTAAGAGAACAATAGAAGCAACAAGTGCAGTGACAAGTCCCAGTTAGTGTAGCACAGTGCACAATTTTTCTTTTTTTTTATTAAAACAAAGATTTAGTATTATTGGGTCAAGTGTTTATGAAAAGATGGATCTTTAGCAGTTTCTTGAAAATGTGTTGAGTTGGGCAGGTCATCCCACCAGCAGGGAACAGTCCAGGTAAAGGTCAGTGAAAGTGATTTTGTGTCTCTTTGGGATGATGGCACCACAAGGCGCCGTTCACTTGCAGAACACAAGCTTCTGGAGACACATAGATCTGAAGCAGTGAGTTTAGGTCTTGCTGCAGCATCTGGATCAGTTGCAGAGGTTTGACTGATGCTGGAAGGCCTACCAGGAGAGCATCACAATAGTCCAGTCTGGATAGAACAAGAGCTTAGACAAGGAGTTGTGTGGCTCCGATAGGAAGGGCCGGATCTTTCTGATGTTGTATAAGGCAAATCAGCAGGATCACACAGCAAGGATGGTTTGGCTGAAACCATAAGCAGTTCTGTCTTGGCAAGGTTGAGTTGAAGGTGAAGGTCATTCATCCAGCAAGAATTTTCATTGGAAGATCCTCTGGCTGTAATGAAAGGTAGAGATATGTGTCATTAAGTGATAGGAAAAGTCATGTTTCTAAATGACAGAGCCTAGTTACACTACCAAAAAAAAAAAATAATTTAAATAGATGGGTGGAATCTAACACAATTGTGGTCTTACTGTAGCAAAACCAAACCTTGTGCAGCTACAGTGGCCTCACATGATCAAATGAATATTCACAATATATTTTCCCATGTGAATATTCATTTGATCATGTGAGGCCACTAAAAAAAAAAAAAGCACTAAAAGTGCAGAAAATTTAATTTGTTTTATACTGTATGTATACAGTATAAAACAAATTAAATTTTCTGCACTTTTAGTGCAATCATATGGAATCAGAAGACTCGGCCATTACAATATTTTAAATTACTTCTTCCCATACCTTGTTTGCCATGATCATTCTGCTTTCCACTTGACCTGAAATCACAAAAAAAAATATTTTTTAACAACTCAGTATTACATTTACACATGTCAGAATATGTTCCACTGGGACAATGTAAAACCTCAACTGACTATGATCTGGAAGCTGAGCAGGAAAGGCTAACAGTGAAGTTTTGAGCTGAGACAACTAAATTAGGGGTGCAACTTTCTGTTCATCTGGATCAATGCAATTTTCATAACCAATGATCAAAAGTATCCTATGAAAAAGGCTACTATGATGACCCCAGGCCATCCAAAATGTAGATAAGTTCATTTCTTCATCAGAACACAAACATTCTATCAACTTTTATTTTATAAGCCTAATATATGCACATGTATGCATTCTATAGCTAACGTTACGTGTTGGCAAGCAGATGCAGCCAGAATATGCAATTTATCATGTTGTGTTCATATTCTAGTCTCATGTGCTTTTCTGTATCATCAAGTACAGTATTTACTGAATTCGTTTTCTTAACAGTCTTGATAGCCACGTTAACCCTTACGAAAATTAACTATGGTTTAACCACAAAGAATAAAGAAACATGGTAGGCCTATTTGTAATATAACTGTGGTTATTAAAAATGGTAATAAAAATCCGCCAAAAACGTGGTTACTATAATTTTACTATTATTAAAACCAAGGATATTTTTCAGCTTCCAGACAGTGTTTCAAAATGTCCCGCCATTTAAGAGATTGATTTACTGACAGATAGGCTACTATCGCGTATTAACGAAGATTTTATACACAATTAAACGGACTTTGATATGTATAACAAGTCTACGAAAGCTCGTTTTAGGTCTTTTGAGGTGTGGGTTCAACTGATCTTTCTTAAAACAGATGGAAAGTGTAAAGACGCATGATGCATTTTCAGTGTTTTGCCCTCCAGCTCTTGCCAGTTAACTGAACATCATTTAAGAATGCTAACATTAGCTTGAAAACTGTAAACTTAACAATGTAATATATTATAATGTAATATAAAATATCGTTCACATGTAACGTTAACATTAGTATAATGAGACTCTTACCTCAGCCGGTGATCGGTTGGCATGATGTCCGCTGTGACGAACAAGGCTCACTGAAAAGGGCGTTATCTCCAAAAAATCCAAACGGACTGACTGACAACATGGCTCCTGCTCACGGCTGCTCTTGACGAATACAATTGCTTTGAAACACTGTTGATCTCACAATCCACTTCACGAGAGTAGACTGAATTCAAATCTCCCGCTTGCCCAAACTCGACTGATCAGCTACAGCTAACGTTAACCGCTGTGGGCGGGAGTAAACAGCGGAAATGAATTTGAATCTGCGTCATTCAACGCAGACGCCCTGTCACACACACAACGCCCTGAATGTGAAGCAACGGAGATTTGGAAAAATATTTATAAAATATACATGAAATTATGGGAGAATAAGACAATGAAATAATGATCAAAATGAGTATAAAATAAAATGTGAAATAAAAAATAATTCAATACAGGCCTACTGTAGCCTATGTAGGGTACTGTATGTACAAATACTATTATTTAACCTTAAAAAAAAACTAACTTTAACCCCCACATGCTTAATAATCTGTAAGGAAAACATATTGAATAGATGCTGATTTCCGCAGTTATACCTTCTTTTCTTTGTTTTCTAATTTCACAGAAAAAATCTGTAAAATATTACTTAATAATTGCTGTAAAATTACACATAACTCTGTAAAAATACAGACAAGTTCCTTTTAAAAAACGTAAAATTGCTGTAAAACCAAAATACAAGCAATTACCTGTAAATTTAACAATGGACCTTTAAATTACAGCAAATGCCTTTTATTTTACAGATATTTGCTGTATAATGACAAAACGTAAAATTCTGTAAAAAAATACAGACAATTTTTTTTTACAGTGTGCTATGGACGCAGGATTCTAACCGTAGAGATGGAACAGACTATTTTCTTTAGCGGAAGCAATACAATAGTTTTTAAATTAATAAACTCCTTTTTAAATCAATATTTTGTGTAAAATTATTGATTTATTTGGTAGGTAGCCATGTAATAAGCGGGATAATGTAGAGCGAGGCGGTTGTTATAGCGAATACAACCCCTTCAGGCTGATTCAAGACCCTTCCACTTCGCGTCGGGGTCCTGATCAGCCTGTCGGCTTCGCGTCGGGGTCCTGATCAGCCTGTCGGGGTTGTATTCGCTATAACAACCGCCTCGCTCTACATTATCCCACATATTATCTCCATATCCATTATTTCTCCATATTCTTAGAGTTCCAGGGGATCTGGGGCAATTCTCTTTTCAATGTGACTATGTGTGTGACATGGTCAAGAGAAATATGTATAAGATAGTTACAATGGCTCACAATTAGGGTGACCAGATGAGATTGGCTGAAATTCTGGACAGTGTTCGGGGGGGCTACTATGGTATCATAGTCCTACTATGATATTAGACGACATAGCCTATAATAAACTCAAATGTCATTGTGAAAAAAAACAAAAAAACAATGACTGTTGTAACAGTGTGTAAATCAGACCTTTCAGGCTATAGCCTAAAGGCCTTATTAACGCTAATAAGCCTTATGCCAAAATTAATATTACAAATAAATTGTCGGTCATTAAATAAGAAAACTAAATAATTGTGTAGATGATTTGCTTTGTGTAACCCGACATCAGATACTTCAAGAAAATCTGAAGTATTTTTTTGCAAACAGTGCAGCGACCAATCAATCACTCCTTTACAACTGCGGCTAGCAGAATTTTTTTACTTTTTAGCGGCGTGTTGGGGTTCCGGTACCATTACACCAGCCATGTCAACGAAGAATGAATGAAAATTAGCTTATCAATGCATATCTAAATTCGTGCCTACGGTATCTTTGTAGAACTTCAAAAAAGAAACAAAAAAGATGCTGCAGCCAATGAGTAGCCAGCGGGGGCTGGCTACAGGACGACTCAACCTCCATGGACAGTTTTTAATGTTTTATCAGACAATAGGCCTTTATCTCATTTCCTGGTTTCGGAACGTTCGAAATCGCCAAGCAGTGTACTCACACTTCCGGTGGTTACTTAGTTACACATTTAGATGAAAAGTAGGGCAGTAAACTTAAATAAAATCGCGATATAGACCAGTGTCTGTCAATATTAAACCGCATAAAGACTATTTAAATAGGAATCGTGCATGTTCTGCGTGTCTCTGTGAATGAATGGCACCGACGCGTTTCATTTACCACACACACACACACACACACACACACACACACACACTGAGGCACGCATGACGCTCGTGATTTTTTTTCAGCCTTACTTATTAACATTAATGCACTTCATCAACACAGCCGCTCTGAGAGTCACTTCAGCAGCATTTTTTGGCTTAATTTGAGATAAACTATCATCATAAAACACAGAGAGAAGGTCTACACGGCAACCCGTCAAAATAAAAGTTTGGTTAACCTTTGAAGAAATTTTTGCTTAAATCATTACATTTTAAACAATTGGTTATAACAATTTAATTAAACCATTCAAATGGAATCAAGAAAACAAAAAAAAAATGAAACTTTTGGGAGACGCGAGAGCGAAGTAGTCCAGTGATAATTAACATGAAGCCATGGTGAATGCAATAACCGGAAGACGCTGTACACTGCTTCGCGGCTACTTCCGGCGTTCTATTGTGTTGTGATAAAGGCCTATAACTACTCAAGATTTTGGTTTAGTGATGAATTTCAGAACTGATTTGCACACTTTTTTTTTTTTTTTTGCTGTAAAGGTCATACATGTAGCTATGATACAGGACACATGGTTCGCCATATTTTAATTTTCACAGTGGGCTTAACAGTAATAGAATATTCTGATATATGATATAAAGTGACCAGACGTCCGAGATCAAAACTGGGAACATAATCTCCGAAAAGAAAACCGGAGACGTCTGGTCACCATATGATATGTGATGTAGGCTATGATAGGTATTTTTGCAAATCACACACTATAAATATGATAGAGAAGCAGAAACAGATAGTGGCAGTAAAGTCAGATATTTTAATAAGTTGAATAAACAATTTATGATTATATTATATTAGAGTTTACTTGAAGCTTTTTATATTTGTCTTTCTCTGTCACACACACACACACACACACACACTGTACTACCACGTTCTTCTGCATCCATCTCCTCCCAGCCCTTGACATTTAGCAGCCCCCCACCCAACACACACACACACGAAAGCTTTGCATGAGCTAAAACCCCTGAAACAGGACTGTTTTGCAGAGCTTCTTTCTTGTGCTCCCTTTCTGCAGTTCAAGAGAGGTGAGTTTGGCAATGTGGTGCAGCCTTATCTTGAGAAACACAGACACAACCAATGACAACAAGTCAGAATGAAGGTTGTCGATGCCAAACTGTGTCTCCTCAATGTGTTCCCCAAGCAGAAAAACATCCTCCGTTCCAATCTCCTAATAGAATATTTACATTTATGAATGCTAATAGCCTTATGATGATACACCTACTCTTTGGAGGTGAACCAGGAAGCTGAAGACGAATGGAATAACACCATCTCGGAGTCGGACAATCTGACCCGTCCTATCAAAATCGCCCTGCTTAAAATGTTGACAGCAAAGCACTGATGAAACACTTGCAGTGCATCCTTCTCTCCTCAAAGCCACTTCCCACTTCTTCCTCACATCTTTGTTCTTGGGAAACCTTCAAAATGAAAACGGAAGATTTGGGAGAGTCTACACAAAAACATTTCACAAAGGAGGTTAAACATATTTTCTTCCTTCACATTTCTTAGAACCTTTCTTCAACAAAACTCCTATTTTGATGCATATCTGTTGATAATGAACCAAAGTTGCTGAAATTGTGAATAAGTTTGTTTGTAAACCAATTTGCAGTCAGATGTTCTTTTGCCTTTATTTTAAGTAAGGGGAGTGGGTATGAGACATGAGAGGTATCTTACTTGTGTTAGAGTGAATTACATGTGAATAACACACAGTGTTGGGCAAGCTACTTGGAAATTGTAGTGAGCTAAGCTATCAGTTACTCTGCCATGAATAAAGCTTCACTACACAAAAGCTACCATCCTGTCAAATGTAGCAAGCTAAGTAACCAAACACAGCAGTAGGCTAGTTCACTACATAGGAAGCTACTTTAAGTTGTGCTAATTTCACATGACAAGAAAAGTGTAGCTTGTGTGGCCAAGCTATTTGATAAATTAAGGAGTTAAGCTACTGAAAAGTTACTTGATTCAGGAAATAGTGAAGCTACCACTAAAATACTAAGTTACTAGCTAAGCTACAAGTAGCGACTGCCCAACACTGATAATACAGTCTGTGCCACGTGTAAAATTCGCTGACCAATGTTATACCAGTAATATTTGTTTTATTTCTACAATAGCATTCTTTTGTCAGTTGTAATCTAAGTCAGTGTTATGGAATATGACTTATCAAGTCTCAGTTCATAGCCGGGTGAACACTGGCCGGTCCAGTAAACATAGCCTAGCTAGCTGGCTACGATTTCAGTACAGTGATATCAAAGATCCTTGCTCCTTCTCAACTCTCTGGTAATATTCTATTCACAAAATACACCCAATAGTACGGTAATGTTAAATCTTACTTGTGAAAAGTAATCCCCCGAGCCCTGTTTGCAGTGGTCCGCTGATTTGAGCAGGAATATGCTGCACAGTGCTCTGGCATCTTGTTTCTTCTGCTGCTACGTAACTAGGAGTATGACCGGTCCAATTCTTGCACCCAGCAGCCAATGTGGCGTCTACTCTCTATTATGTCTATGGGCGGGAATACAAACAAAGAAACACAGGAACTGATGAAATACAAACTAAAAGTCAGTGAAAACTAAAAGTCTATGAAAACTGAACATAATGGTGACATGACCTCACTAAGCCAGAGAGTTTTTTTTAAGTGATATGCACTGACGATGAAATAGATTGACCACACATTCTGCTGTATTAAAGTAAACCCTTAACACTTTACAATAAGGTACATTAGTTAACTACCTTAGTTAACATGAACTAAGAATGAACAATACTTCTTAAGCATTTATTAATCTTAGTTAATATTAGTTTCAACATTTACTAATACGTTATTAAAATCAAAGGCTGTATTTGTTAACATTAGTTAATGCACTGTGAACAAACATAAACAATGAACAGCTGTATTTTTATTAACTAACATTAACAAAGATTAATACATACTCATACTGTAACAAATGTATTGCTCATTGTTAGTTCATGTTAGTTAATACAGTAACTAATGTTAACTAATGAACCTTATTGTAAAGTGTTACCAATTAATTATTGTTGATCTCACTGCAAGCACAAAATCATAAGTGACTTAAAGCTGTCTTGCTGGTAACAGACAGTTTTAGAGACCATTGACTTCCATTGTATGGTACACAAACCCCCATAAAACATAAAGTGTGGTGGGGGTGAAAAAAGTAATTAATTCTATTAATAATTGAATAGTTATTTAATTCCAACTAGTTCTAACTAGTGCTTCTACGTCATGTGTCTGCCTTCTACATATGATTGCAAACTACAAAACCAATATAAAATAAATACAATCTTTGAGATTTAATAGGCCTAAGTACATTTATTTTGACAAACCTCGTTCTAATTTTCAAAAGAAAGTAGTTTTTTGGGGAAAAACAGTCTCTCTTTGTGCAACCTTTGAAATAAGCTCCCTTGGTCTCTGTCTTTGTATCTAATCTTTTTACAAAGAGTTTTGGCATGCCATTTGAAGTGCCGATTAAAATCAGTTAATATAATCATGCTTTGATCCCAGCAGGCAGGGTTTCCAAATGAAAGACAAACACATTCACCATAAGTACATAAGAAGATACTGTCAAAACAGATTCTAATTTGATTCCTTGCTTGGACAAATATGTCTCTAAGAGCAGGGTGATTGTAAGTACATGGGAAGCCAGGGGAAGAGGAAACAGCCAATCATTGTCGAAAACAGCACAGATGAAATCATGTCATGTCACCGCCATACAAAGTTGTCACAATGGATTGATGTTCCAGCTGCATATTCCAGCCCTATATGCAATCTATCCACATGTTGAATTTGAATTATTATTTTTCTTTGCCCTTGCGAAGATAAACCATGAGCAACAAAGGGTTATGTTGCCCTTTTGTGTGATTGAAACATTCCCATGATACAATGATTCTGTGTTGTGCCAAATTTTATGTGCAGCTTAAGGCAAACTCACACAATATGACTTTGGGCTGGATTTTGTTGTCAGATTTCCAAGGTCTGTAACAAATTCTTCGGATCGCAGACAAATCGGTGCTCGTTGCGATCGACAATGCTTGTCAAATATAAGCATATCAGTGACGTGACCTGAGCCTGTCTCAAGCAGTCACAGACACTGCGATATTTTCAAACTTGTTTGATATCATGGCGAAGTGATCTTGTAGTGTGAGCAATGAAGCGGTAATTGTAAACTGCTCTAATTATATCATGCACCTGATTGTACATTAATACAAGGCGACAATTTGATCATAATTGTTTTATACTAATAAACTAACAAGAAATATATTTTTAAAATCTAAATAAGTGGCCATTTCACCATATTAACATTATGATATATTTTAGATATCCTCAGTTTTTGCTGAACAGACATGAACAGCCAAGTCTCTGTTTTTTAACGATCTAAACGCATGGTCTAAAGCGCAGGCTCAAGAGCACTTAGGGCGTGTCCAAATCCACTTTTGCTAGTTTAACGATGGGAAAAATGTTCGGCACACCCAGCGCACAGTCTAAAAGGGTTGTCTCTATTCTCTTAATGAGTAATGGGTGTGTTTTGGGCATAACGTGCAAAAAAACAATCAGAGTCTCATCTCCAATTCCCTTTAAAAGACAGTTGCGCTCACGCCATGGCGGATTCGCGATTTACATGGCGGAATTTGCAAACAGAAAGACTGAACACGTCTCTAGAGGTCAAACGGAACTGCTCATGCGCGAGGTTAAAGTGCGCGACCATACCATCTACGGGACAAGCCGGATTCCACCATATCTTTATGTACACAATAATAATCTTTTACATTGTAATCCTTTAATTATTATTTGCCATGTTTGTGTGCTGTTGCACACCCCTGTGTGTGTAATAAGCAGAGTGTACGCACATGGTGGACCCGCTTATAGGCGCACATTACTAACGCGCTCTTTAAATAACAAAAATAAATAAATACTGCGCCATTGACTTTAGACCAGGTTTCAGTTGGTCAATGGCGCAGTCTATTTCATTTGCCTCAAAATAGCAACGCGCCAACAATGCGCCTGAACACACCTCTTTTTTAAACCAGCACGCCCATGGGTGCACAAATGGGCGCAAATGCATTTGCTATTTAAACAACGTGGCCCAGGACGTGAAAATGATAACTGCGTCTGGCTGAAAGTAGCAAAAAACACTTGTGTCGCGCCTAGCGCTGCCTTGGCCAGAGATCTTGTAGTTTGTGCAAGTTCTTTGCGTTGTTCTGTGTAGTATTACACATATAGAGCTTTTTTTCTTGGCAAGCTCTAGTTCTATTTTAGTTTCTTAATTTTGTTTCCTCTAGTCAGTTTTTATTTTCCTCCTGTTTTTATTTTTTTTAATCTCTTGTTTTCTATCCTGTAGTCTTGAGTGGTGTGTGTGTGTGTGTGTGTGTGTCGTTTTGTTTCCTCCATGGTCACTGAACTGGCAGCCAGCCCACCCAAGCTCATTCTGCGTCTGGGTCCTCTCTCTCAAAAGACTGTGATAATAGTTTACCAAAAAAAGAGAATTTTGTCACAATTTACTCAACCCTCATGTCGTTCCAAATCTGTATGACTTTCTTTCTATTGTGGAACACAAAATAAGTTATTTTGAATAATGTTTAGGCTGTCTTCGTCCAGACACTGAAAGACAATGGTGTTAACCCAATTGACTTTCATTGTGACATTTTTCAAAATATAGTCATACTGGTTTGGAACGACACAAGGGGGAGTACATACAATTTCCTTTTTACGTGACTGATTATTTTAAGTCAATGTCATCTAACCTCTAAAGCTGCCTTTTCACTATCTCCAACATTTGCATATATTTTCCCCCCTAATGGCAGTCACATGGAACTTTCAAACTGGTTGTGAAGCAGCCGTTACCCCCTGCTTATTCACCATGGTACAATTAATGAACAAAGAATGTATGAATATATCCACACAAAACCAGAAAGAAAAGAAAAACAGAGTAGGTTTTCTTGGACTAATCATAATTATTAAATCAAATTAATATTTAATCATTATAATTCAGTATCAATTGAGTCTTCCTGGCAGAACTTGCGCTAAAGCTTTAATTTCTACCAGAAATACTCAGGAGGCAAAATGACGTAGCAAAGCATAAATTTATTAACAGCCCAGCAAGCAAATATTGAGTTATAAAGTTATTTGGCGTAGGCGTAGCTCGCGATCTGAGGGTAATGGAATCTGCATATCCTGCCTGAAGATGAAGGCAGGGGCGCAACCGACCCCCTGGGAGGTATAGGAAGGGACCATCCTGGTGGTGGTTGGGAGGATGGAGGTGAATGTTGGCGTCAGCAGTATTAGATCACGATTGGTTAGATGAGAAAGTGATAAGTTAAGTAACAATTGAGTCTTCCTGGCAGAACTTACGCTAAAGCTTTCATTTCTACCAGAAATACTCGGGAGGCAAAATGACGTAGCAAAGCATAAATTTATTAACAGCCCAGCAAGGAAATAGTGAGTTATAAAGTTCTTTGGCGTAGGCGTAGCTCGCAATCTGAGGGTAACGGAACCTGCATATCCTGCCTGAAGACGAAGGCAGGGGTGCAGCCGACCCCTAAAAATGGGTGGAGGAATTATTTCCACCGGAATGAAGCCCACTCCCAAAGAACTGTAAAAAGAAATATATACCAAGGCCCAATGCCACGAGACCACGATAGGCCACACAGGACAAGGCCGCTATAGGCCACACAGAGACAAGGCCACAAGGCCACATAGAACCAAGGCCACAAGGAGCCATGAGACCACTATAGGCCACACAGGACAAGGCCACAATAGGCCACAAGACCAAGATAGACCACACAGAGACAAGGCAACAATAGGCCACACAGTACAAGGCCACGATAGGCCACATAGAGACAAGGTCATGTTAAGCCATGCGAGTAATGCAAGCTAAAGGCTAATCGAACAGACAGATGAGTGATATGTGAGAGCATGACACCACCACCAGTATTTGCATGAGGATTACCTTAATCATTACTGGAAAGAGCTCGCTGAGCTTCGTGAATGATTTTGGAAACGGGTCTTATATAGAATTTGAATGCAGAGGAAGACCTTCTGCCCAGGATGTTGATTGCTGACGTGGAGGCTCCATGTTCGGCCGCTGTGGTAGCTGCGCCGATCCTGAAGGAATGTCCGGTATAAGGAGAGGGAGATTGACTGCAGCTTTTGAGGACAGTAGCTAAATGAGTCCTGAACCAGGCCTTTGAGAGAGGTGCTCCATTAGATAAGATAAATAAGGGGGTGTGATCTGAAGTTCTAGGACGGACTTTAAGAAATGTAATCATGGATGTGAAGGGACAGAAACTATTATTCATTTTTAAAAGTGTTAGTGTGACACCAGGTCCTTGAGAGCCATTCTTAGAGTGCTTAAGAAAGAGAGTAAAGAAATTCGGTGAGAATCGTAAATCAGAAAAGGAAATATCACGGGCAGGATCGAATTGTTTAGTTTCTGAGGTGAATTCCCCAGGACGCATGAAGCCGTAAAAGGCAGATAAAAACACGCCTTCTAGCAGAATATTGGTATATGGAAAAGAGACCGTTGCGGACAGAGATGGTTAATCTTTGTAGTAAAGGCAAGGTAATAGGCAGGCGTTTATCTGAGGGTTTACTAGAGGATTTAGCTATGCCTTTGAGTAATAAACGAACGGAAGTTGCATAAGAAAGACTTGGAAAATTAGGATTGAACTATTTTGCGTAAAATTGAATACCAGCGAGCAGTCTGCGAATGGAAGAAATTTTTAAATTGCGATTGTCGAAATTGAAGACGAGGACGGAGCAAATTATCGTAATCAAGATGGGAAATAAAGGAATCTGAAAGGAAAAGCAAAACATTAAAAATGCGGACCAAGCGGAAGTATAAGCTTTAAATGTAGAGGGAGCCACGCCTTTAGAGATATAATATCTAGCCAAATTAAGGTGTTGGATCCGGGTTGGCTGAAGGGCAAAGCTGTCTGAAAGCCTGAAAACAAAAGCGAGAGAGCACATCAGCATTGATGTTGCAGTGGCCGGGGATATGTGCAGCCTTGATTATAAAGTTAAAAACGACTGATTGCCAAATTAAACGTCTCAAGAAAGGCATAATCTTATGGAAAGATGATCTACCTTTATTGATGATGGCAACTGTGGCTTCGTTGTCACAAAACATCATGATGCGTTTCCGCGACCATGGCGGACCCCAAATAACGCTAACTACAGCTAGAGGATAGATCTCGTAAAGCGCGGATGAAACGGAGCCGGAAGCTGTCTTGGGAAAATCATTTGGCCATTTTTCGGCGAACCATTGCCCTTGAAAGAATCCCCTGAAGCTGATGGAAGGGGCGGCGTCAGTGAATAGATGTAATTCTAAAAAATAAATTCCGTTCTAATCATTTAACAAGAGAGTTCAAAAAAGCTTAAATTTGGCACGGAGTGGGCCAATGTTAACAAGCGAGAAATAAAAGCCCTGCCTTGAGGGATAATGCTCATGGCAAAATGTATGTGGCCGAGCAGAGAAAGCATGTCACGCTTCGATACGACGCGTAGAGAGGAACAAAATTACAAAAAGGACCTGATTCTTAGAAGCTTTTCAAGAGGAAGAGAAGCTTACATGTTAAAACTCTGGGGTCTAAGGTGTTTTTGGGGTCCTTGAGATGTTCTGACATGCCCTGACATTTGTGCTTTTTTCAGTTGCTTATAAACATATTAATGGCAAAGGTGTAATTACACTCTATTTAGCACAAACAGGACTACCATAATATGTGAGCAACATGTATGCATGTTTGTATTTTTGAGAGAATAATGTTTATGCATGGTTATTGAAAAAAGTAATAACTAAAGCTTCTGAAATAAGGCCACAAAACACATAGTAAATATGTGTCCATAAGACTTCTGAATAATGCATTTTGTCGCCTAGAGTTTTTTCTTCAAAATGATGTGAAAATCATCCTGCCTAATCATTCACATAAAACAATACATTGATTTAAATTTTGTAAGACACTTTTTGTTTGGAAAGGCAATATGCGCAGGGGCGTCAACGATCCAACACCATCATGCATATTTAGTGGTTCACACCTGAGGAGACAATGGGGCCCGCATACATAATGAGCCATTCATTCAGGTGTGTCACTGAGCCACAAGAAAGAATGCAAGAGCATATATATATATATATATATATATATATATATATATATAGGAAAATACTTATTTTCCTCACTGTATATATATATATATATATATATATATATATATACAGTGAGGAAAATAAGTATTTGAACACCCTGCTATTTTGCAAGTTCTCCCACTTGGAAATCATGGAGGGGTCTGAAATTGTCATCGTAGGTGCATGTCCACTGTGAGAGACATAATCAAAAAAAAAAAAAAAATCCAGAAATCACAATATATGATTTTTTAACTATTTATTTGTATGATACAGCTGCAAATAAGTATTTGAACACCTGTCTATCAGCTAGAATTCTGACCCTCAAAGACCTGTTAGTCTGTCTTTCAAATGTCCACCTCCACTCCATTTATTATCCTAAATTAGATGCACCTGTTTGAGGTCGTTAGCCGCATAAAGACACCTGTCCACCCCATACAATCAGTAAGAATCCAACTACTAACATGGCCAAGACCAAAGAGCTGTCCAAAGACACTAGAGACAAAATTGTACACCTCCACAAGGCTGGAAAGGGCTACGGGGAAATTGCCAAGCAGCTTGGTGAAAAAAGGTCCACTGTTGGAGCAATCATTAGAAAATGGAAGAAGCTAAACATGACTGTCAATCTCCCTCGGACTGGGGCTCCATGCAAGATCTCACCTCGTGGGGTCTCAATGATCCTAAGAAAGGTGAGAAATCAGCCCAGAACTACACGGGAGGAGCTGGTCAATGACCTGAAAAGAGCTGGGACCACAGTTTTCAAGGTTACTGTTGGTAATACACTAAGACGTCATGGTTTGAAATCATGCATGGCACGGAAGATTCCCCTGCTTAAACCAGCACATGTCAAGGCCCGTCTTAAGTTTGCCAATGACCATTTGGATGATCCAGAGGAGTCATGGGAGAAAGTCTTGTGGTCAGATGAGACCAAAATAGAACTTTTTGGTCATAATTCCACTAAACGTGTTTGGAGGAAGAAGAATGATGAGTACCATCCCAAGAACACCATCCCTACTGTGAAGCATGGGGGTGGTAGCATCATGCTTTGGGGGTGTTTTTCTGCACATGGGACAGGGCAACTGCACTGTATTAAGGAGAGGATGACCGGGGCCATGTATTGCGAGATTTTGGGGAACAACCTCCTTCCCTCAGTTAGAGCATTGAAGATGGGTCGAGGCTGGGTCTTCCAACATGACAATGACCCGAAGCACACAGCCAGGATAACCAAGGAGTGGCTCTGTAAGAAGCATATCAAGGTTCTGGCGTGGCCTAGCCAGTCTCCAGACCTAAACCCAATAGAGAATCTTTGGAGGGAGCTCAAACTCCGTGTTTCTCAGCGACAGCCCAGAAACCTGACTGATCTAGAGAAGATCTGTGTGGAGGAGTGGGCCAAAATCCCTCCTGCAGTGTGTGCAAACCTGGTGAAAAACTACAGGAAACGTTTGACCTCTGTAATTGCAAACAAAGGCTACTGTACCAAATATTAACATTGATTTTCTCAGGTGTTCAAATACTTATTTGCAGCTGTATCATACAAATAAATAGTTAAAAAATCATAAATTGTGATTTCTGGATTATTATTTTTTTTAGATTATGTCTCTCACAGTGGACATGCACCTACAATGACAATTTCAGACCCCTCCATGATTTCTCCATGAAGTGGGAGAACTTGCAAAATAGCAGGGTGTTCAAATACTTATTTTCCTCACTGTATATTATGGCAAGCCGTTCAGGAAATAATTATATTTATAATATGAAGTCTGAATATATAGAATGAATGTCTGAATATATATAAAACGAATGTCTGAATATATATGGAATGAAAGTCTGAATATATATAGAATGAAAGTCTGAATATATATAGAATGAAATATATAGAATGAAAGTTTGAATATATATAGAATGAAAGTCTGAATATATAGAATGAATGTCTGAATATAAAATGAAAGTCTGAATATATATAGAATGAATGTCTGAATATATAGAATGAAAGTCTGAATATATATAGAATGAATGTCTGAATATATAAAATGAAAGTCTGAATATATATAGAATGAATGTCTGAATATATAGAATGAAAGTCTAAATATATATATATAGAATGAAAGTCTGAATATATAGAATGAAAGTCTGAATATATAGAATGAAAGTCTGAATTTATAGAATGAATGTCTGAATATATAAAATGAAAGTCTGAATATATATATATATAGAATGAATGTCTGAATATATAGAATGAAAGTCTGAATATATATAGAATGAAAGTCTGAATATATATATAGAATGAAAGTCTGAATATATATAGAATGAAAGTCTGAATATATAGAATGAAAGTCTGAATATATAGAATGAAAGTCTGAATATATATAGAATGAAAGTCTAAATGTATGTGAAAGTGTGAATATGTGAAAAGAAAGTGTACATTTGACAATTCTCACTGAATAATGTGTAGTTTAGCCTTTTGAATTGTGATTCATTTAAAAATGTCATTCCCTGAAATTTTCCAATACTTTGGTGAGCTACAAGACTTTTTTGCAACAGTTGGTCATACTCTAAACAACATGAACAATTTGGAGTCTACATCATGTCATCTCGAGGATCATATTTCCATTCTTGCAACATTCTTAGCGCTTATGGTCAGTCATGTTCAACAAAATGTTGCTGAAAGAACATTATGCATCATTCTCGAAGGAATTTATGAATCTTATGAATTCACCGCATTGCTCTTCCGCGATGAAATAGCGAATTCATTTCTTCATCAGTAGAACGATGTTGAGTACGGTTGCCAGTATTTTGGCCCGTACACGCATTCGCCAGGGTGTTAATTAGATGATCGTTACTTAAAATTGCTGCTACTAAATTTCGTGCGGACTCGCTCATTGTTCAAAATGTGTATAAAAAAATAGTAGATGAATAACACAAGATGGCGCTGATAACATCAGATTTTCATTCCATATATTCAGACATTCGTTTTATATATTCAGACTTTCATTCTATATATATTCAGACTTTTCATTCCATATATATATATTCATACTTTCATTCTATATGTATTCAGACTTTCATTCTATATATATATATATTCAGACTTTCATTCCATATATACAGACATTCGTTTTATATATTCAGACTTTCATTTTATATATTCAGACATTCATTCTATATATATATATATATATATATATATATATATTCAGACTTTCATTCTATATATATATATATATATATATTCAGACTTTCATTCTATATATTCAGACATTCATTCTATATATATTCAGACTTTCATTTTATATATTCAGACATTCATTCTATTTATATTCAGAATTTCATTCTATATATTCAGACTTTCATTCTATATATTCAGATTTTCATTCTATATATTCATATTTTCATTCTATATATATTCAGACTTTTATTCTATATATATTTAGACTTTCATTCTATATATATTCAGACATTCGTTTTATATATTCAGACATTTGTAGCCGCACTGGGTAGTATGTTAACATTAGCTCAAATGATGTATAGGGAATTTTAATAATTAATCATGAATATGATTAATATATTGCATATTACAGTTACATTAAATTATCGAAGTTGAAAATAGATCGATTATATGAATATATGAATAATCAATCACAACGAATTATAATTCCTCATTCATATATCAATAATCTTATTTCAGATCGATTATGAGATAACCCTCAATGGAAATTAATGTAATTATCAAACAGCTGTTTGTCCAGCAAAACGGCCGTAAGATTAACTTATCAACTTCTCAATAAAGTTATCACTTCTTATAAACTCCAAGAAATATTAACTTTCTGGCCGTGAACATTAATTTTCCTGTGTTTATAAAATTAAACTACTCAACGTAGTAAATAATAAAAGCTTGTAGCTAGGATCAGCATCTCATTGACTTTGTAATACGAGCAGACAGACAGAACCAATCAGGAATACATATTGGATTTTAATAATTGAACTAATAATACATCGAACTAAGGAATACATGTATATACAACCGAAACAAACAAAACGAAAAACATTACAAACACGAATTAAAATAGGATGAGAGAGGATGAGAAAAATGAGAGAGAGGGAGAGGAATGAACGAGAGAAAGTGAAACTAAAGGTCAGGATGAGAGAGATCACCGAGATGATCTCAGCATGGCAAAAATCACAGGCAATGTAACCTTGAGAGAGACAACAAGAAATCACATCAATCAAATCAAATCAATACTTGCGTATGGTTCTCTTTGTATTTGCGAAAGACGAGCGTGCGTGGGTCGTCCTTTTGGATCTGTGCGTTCTTTCGTGTCTTCCGGTGCGAGCAGACTCGCGCAAAGTTTTAAAGGTTCACCGAACGTGAAGTTACCAAATAAATGATTCAGAGTTCATTTCCCTTGTGGAGGGAGAGGCGAATATGAAAATAAAACTTAGTAAAGAAAAGAAAACGGAGATGAAAGCTCCCTAAAGAGCCATGGAACCGGAAATTCTCTCAGACGCAGTGCTCGTGCGTGTGTCCTTCAGGAGAAGCGTGCGCAGGAATTTCAAAAGAGTCTTTTTCTTTGAGTTGACCTTACCGGCTACGTTCACTTCACTGAATGTAGGTAGAGTCCGAAGACGAAAATAAAGAAAAGACTTAAAGAAAAGAAATGAGAAACGGAGAACGCTCCCTAAACGGGAGCCATGGATCTTCTCACAAAAAGTGCTCCAGAGAAAGTTCTTTGTCCGTCTCTTATGGAGAGGATGGGCTCACGCCTGCTTCGTGTGCGTGAACCAATCATCTTAGAGCATCTCGGGCAGGAAAAGTTCTTCTTTGTCTTGTCAAGAGAACTTATTTGCATATGCAACGCCGGTATACAATTTCGTCATTTCTACCCAGAAAGATTGTACACACAGAACAATACATTTTACTGTAATCTCCTATGTATGACTAGTTCAGTCAAAATACGACGGTCAAACAGATACCAAGGATGGCAGGTACAAGTAGAAGAAACATAAAGTTACATTCATATGCAGAATTACACACATTTAAAGTTTTGATTAACACACGATAAAATTGCAGATACACAAATTTGATATGGGAAAATCTCATTGTTTATACATTTCTTAAGTGGTTATACATATAAAAAAATGTAGGATTAACACTTTATTCCTATCTCTCTCCTAGAATCTCAGCTTGCTTGACATTCCGTTAGGGCAATAAAAAACCAAGTGGGGGGGAAGGAAATTGCCAGAGAACGTTGGTGACATTCTCAAAACTAAAACACTTTTGATTCAAGATTACACATTAGAAAACTACACCTCTATTATAAAGCAACAACTAATCACACATACATATCGGAGTGTACATACGTTAAAGGGATATATCTATCCTAAGTTACACACAAAGGTGTGTGTGTGTGTGTGTGTGTGTGTGTGTGGGATGATGACTCAGTCTCCCGGGGGTGTTGTAAAGTGTTATCCTATAGCAGGGGGGTCAGATTACAAGACCATGTTTCTATTTGAGAACATTACTTAGGAGAAACACTTCCAAGTTACAAATCAGAACTATGGCATGAAAGGGCTAACCAAACATGCAGGCCTTAATACATCATCTTCGGTTCTGAATCATTCTAAATTAAATGCAAGGTAAGTTTTTGTGTGTTTGGAATGTCTATAGACAGTTTTGTTATCTCTTTGGTGCAGAGAGAAAGGGGGTTTGGAATGCAGAACGTTAGGGGTGTAATGGTACGCAAAAATCACGGATTGGTACGTACCTCGGTTTTAAAGTCACGGTTCGGTTTATTTTCAGTACAGTAAGGGAAAGAAATGCAAACATTAAACTGCAGGTTGTTTATTACTATAAACTTTTTTTTAACAATTTGTTTACACTTTTTTAAACACTTTTTAATAAAATATAATAAAATATATATAAAATAAAAAAAAGAAGAAGAAATAAAATACTGCTGCAAAGTTCTCCACTAAATAAAATACTCTCAGTCTCAAACCAATATCACATAATAAAATATAATGAAAAATATAAATAAATAACTGATTACAGTGCAGCATTACCAATCCCAGCTTGTAGGCCTGTTCATATTTAAAAATTAAGGCTGGGAATCGACTAAAAAAAATGAACTAATTAATTGCACAATTTGCTGTAATTAATTGCATTTCCTCCAAGCTTGTAATCATCAATAATTAAACTTAGAATCACCTAATTAAATGAAACACCGGTAAAAAAGGAACAGAAAATAGCCCTATATTAAAATAATATTAAACATAGATATATCAATGTATTATTATTTTTCAATAATCAATCAACATAATCAATTTAAGATTTTTTTTTATTATTTTTTTTTTTTACTAATTATCAAAATAAAATATAGCCCTACAAAGCTATTATTACCAGAGCATGTGATCAGAGCAGGTCATTTTACCATTGTTGCCCAGCATGATTATACCAGCTCAGCAAACAGAAGTCTACTACTGAGAAATTTCACCTTATTTGAGCGGACTTTGCTTTTCCAGTGCGTGATCGGTAGGCCTACATGATTGGAGTGTTTGGGCCGTTAACGACAGAGCAGAACGCGCAGCGCAAACACGGAGTCGAACATTGAGCAGAGAGCGCAGCGCGCCGACACACACACACACGAGCGCGGAACGGAGAGTGCGGCGGCGCACACGGAGCGGAAAAGCCCCGCTCATGAAACCCGATCGCCATATTTTCGGTCCATGGGCTTGTCTGCATTGGCCATGACGCTAGCTAGCGAGAGGCTGGGCTAAAACGTGCCGTGTATGTTGTTGTACAGTGCGGTGTGCGATTTATTTTTTATTTTTTATTTTTTCCGCCCTGCAGTCGATTTCATTGGTTTAGGTTACAGTGACGACGGGTAATACTTTAGAATCAGCTGCAGGGCGGGATTTGCGCTGCACGCGGAGACTTCCGCCACTTAATATGTTCGTGTGGAACGTATGCAAAATATTGCATTCAGTCATTCGGTACACACGTGCACCGTACCGAAAGCCCTGTACTGAAACGGTCCGGTACGAATACACGTACCGTTACACCCCTACAGAACGTTGTTCTGAAGTGTGTCTAGGGTGCTATAAAGTGTCGCGAAAGACCATTTGTTGCAGACTAGCTGGAGCCAACATAAATGATTTGCATTCGGGGGGTACAGAGTGTGAAAGCAAGAAGGAATGTGCATTTGTGTTCAGATTCAACGAGCCACGATTCATGAATTCAGAACCAAATGAAATGAATGATCTGCTCATCTGCTACACATTCATTATATATATATTTAATATATATATTATAATTAATTATATTTATAATGTGAAGTCTGAATATATAGAATGAAAGTCTGAATATATATATATATATATATATATATATATATTCAGACTTTCATTCTATAAATGAAAAGTAGCCAATCTGAAGGGTGGATTGGCATGGTCTTGAAAGCGTCTGTGATATCAGCTTTAACTAACCAAACACCTTGACTGGCTACATTTTTTTGATCATATTCAGAGAAATTGACACTATAATCCGACAGAACAACATAAATAAGGTGGTTTTAGAAAAAACCCGAGCTTCTAACTCCACCTGGAGCGTGTTATTTGTTTTGCAAAAATCCACCGCTCCCGGATCATCGGGTCCAATCAGCGCAGGGGGGTGTGAGATCTGACTGTCAATCACAGGTCGTACACACGCCACAGATCCCCCCTCCCTCGCGCACGTTACAATATCACATGTACACGCCTGAAGTTCGCCTGAAGATTGCATGAAGCGTGATGGCGGAGAGAAAATCAACTAACAAGCTTCCAATTCCTCGGTTATTGCTATCTATGGATAGATTAGCCAGGGCAGCCAACCTCCGACTCCATGGTGTTGATCGATGCTGAAGAGACGGAAGCGTTCACAGAAAATCAGGTGCACACGCACAGTGACGCACTGACGAGCACGACCTCGATGGGAGGGTGCTCGCTGGTAGTGGGGGAGGGGCATGAGAGTTGTAAACATTAAAAATTTTGGCTAAGTCGACCCAATCTGCCAGACTTGCCGACTGCAGCTTTAAGTGTATACATTCGTTAACGCTTGCTGTGTTGGAGGAATGTGGAGAAGACATGTTGAATATAAGACGTTTTTTACCGGAATATTTACGTGTTGTGACGCCAATGGAATTGATGCGAAAAGGAGAGAAAGGAGGAGAAGCGAAAGGGCCAATAAGATATCCATTATTAACTTATTTTTCTAGCAGGGCTGAAACCGCATCTGGTTCTGTTAAAGCTGATTGCAAGTTTTTTGCTATTAAAGAGGTAGTGAGATGGGAAGGGATGCCCACCCGAAACCCTTGAGACAAACCGGTGATTAAATAGTCGACGAAGGACGGATCAGGGTGAGAAGACAGGTAGCGTGAAAGATTTGGAACGTTAAAGGGATAGTTCGCCTAAAAATGAAAATTCTGTCATCATTTACTCACCCTCAAGTTGTTTCAAACCTGTATGAATTTCTTTTTTCTGCTGAACACAAAAGAATATATTTTGAAAAATGTAGGTAACCAGACAGTTGATGGACCCCATTGACTTCCATAGTATTTTTTTTTTTCTACTATGGAAGTCAATGGGGTCCATCAACTGTTTGGTTACCGACATTTTTCAAAATATCTTCTTTTGTGTTCAGCAGAAAAAAGAAATTCATACAGGTCTGAAACAACTTGAGGGTGAGTAAATGATAACAGAATTTTCATTTTTGGGCGAACTATCCCTTTAATGGGAGTTGAAGGTTGTCTATTCAGAATTTTTTTTCGGATTGAGGCTTTCCCGCGGGTTGCAGGTCTGTACCGGCGTGGGCAGCCTGATTTTGGGTGCGGATCCCTGCAAAAGATACAAACATGAGCAAATTTACAATTAGGGAAAGAACAAACAGACTCATTCAAATTTATACAAAGGGGAACACCGTTGAAACCTGCAACAGAACAACTTCTGCCGTTGTGGGGGAGTCTTACATTTTCAGCACCACGGACAGCGGGCAGAGCTTGGCTAGCAAATGCTTTAGGGCATGAGAGCTACAAATAGCCCAAGCCAATATCTTTTGGACGGACGAGCAGTTCAGTGTCAGTAACAGACCAGTCTAGTCTTGAGTTAAAAAGAGTAATGAAGGAGGCAGATTTAGCAGAGAATGACTTATGTTATTCATAAAGTAAGGTGCCCCTGTATCTTTGGTTGAAGTCCGCCATCATAGCTAAATAAAGATCTAGCTCTTCCCTTCGGTCTGGAAAAACTTGGCACAGGATGTTTCTGAAAATGCTAAAAGCAATTACGAATTCGGCAAACGAAAGATTACGTGGGATCGGATGTTTTGAGAAGGACTGCCACGTCGCCACAGTCAACCATTTTACTGTCAGCTGCAGGCGAAGGAAGCAGTAATGTAGCCAAGTTTATGTCCTTATCTTGGATTATGTTAGCTCTTAGATGGGGAGACACTGTAACGGCGGCGGGTGAAACAAAACACCTACCGAAAGCTTGAGCTTGAGCTGCTGTAGAGAGATTGAAGTTTGAAGTTGCAAGTGGAGTGGAAACATCCTGGAATGGCGTCTGGACCATGTGGTGAGAAGCTGGCAGAGTAGATGTCGAAGGCACACTTGGGGGATCGTTTAATCCGATAGGAGGAGGACAAAACAGGAATTGCTGGAAAGCTCGTAACTGGATTCGAGCTGAGGTTAGGATTAGCAAAGGAATATTCGAAATTCGACATTTTTGATTGTAAACCTTTAACGGTTTTGGAAAGGCTTTTGGACTGCTTGAATGAGCTGAGAATTCACGTCAGCAGGATCGGAGATATGCATAGAAGACGGTGCCTGTGCAGCCAGCGAGGATGATTTGGCAGTTCTCTTCCTGCCGGCTTGTTTTGGCTGAGCTGTCGTTGTTGAAGTTGATGGGGTAGTAGAAATTTAATCTGGTGGATAACCCAGGGTGTTTTGGACCAGAAGAAGCAGATCCTCTCTTGACAGTCCTTGGCTGATAGGTACATCAGTGGCCTCGAGAGTGCTGCTCAAACTCTCCGAAGACCACTGCGCCCATAAGAAGTCGCGGCACTAGATGTGCGAACTGCGCCGTGCAGCAGGAGGAGATGGTGGGATGAATTTGTTGTAGGAATCTGAATAGTCGGAAACAATATGCGTATCCTGAGCAACTGAGCTAGGATTAGCGAAGGAATATTGATTAGCAAATGAATGTTGGCGTTAGAATCTGTAAACTCAGACATGTTTAAGTACCGATCTTTTATACTACGAGTATTATATCATGATTGGTGTTACGGCCCTTAATCTAATTTGGCTCTTTTAAAACACACAAAAGACAAGGACCGAACATATCAAAAATCACAGACGATTGGGTAGCGTTTCTGACGTCAACAACGCCATAAGCTTTAATGAGAGGATAATAAAGCACCTCAAGAGATGGACAAACAATAATCATAAATCAACAACACAGGTAGGGCAGCTACAAGAAAACAGGAACCCTTAACTACACCTATTGTTCCAGGAGAGATCTTACCTAGCTCCCGAAAAGAACTGTAACGGGTGAATCTTCCGGGCAACTGCTTACCTTCACTGTACTAAATAAATGACAAAAAGTGTACTAAGAAAATAACACCACTACCTGGTTTTAAAGAATAAAATAGAATTAAAAAAAAACAATCGTAAGGATCGCTCCAGCATGGCGAGGTGAAGCGAGAGTGAGCTCGCCGCAAGGCGAGAAACCCCCAGCTGGCAATCAGGCGAGAGAGGCGGAGAGAGAGAGAACGCCATCAACACCGTCACGGCTTAAATAGCAGGAACTCCCATGACGTTACTTCACTTCCGCGGTGCAGGGAAAATCCCTTCTCAAAACTCCACCTACGAACTCAAAGGAAATAAATCACACACACTAACGGTTCAATATTATACCCACACGTAACAATTGGTTAGATGAGAAGGTAATAAGTGACGAAACAATTGAGTCTCCTTGGCAGAACTTACGCTAAAGCTTTCATATTTACACAGTCCATCTGGTCTGGAGGTCGCATACAATCTAACCACAAAATTCATAACTAAAACACAACTAAAGCTTGAATCGGATCCACATCTGGGATTCCACATACAAATATGGTCGTAATTCCATGGAGTTTCTGTACTTTCTTTTTGAAATGAATGACTTCCAGGAGCCAGAAATTTCATTTATCTTGGTTGGGTGCATTTATTTGGAAGTTAAAGTTTCATCCCAACAAACCACTTGCACTTAAAATATGTGTATTTCCCCAAACAGCAACCATATGTTGTACACTGTCTCATACTGTGCAACACATCTCACCTGTCTGACAGACACTGCAGGATAAACCTCAGAAATTGTGAATAATATATTGCACAATTTGATTTTGTGTCTTTGAAGCGGGTTCCAATGTATTAGCACAAACAGTGGCATGAGCCACCTCATGCTCTTTGTGCTGTGGTGCAGGTAGGAGAGCTCTATGAACTGAGGTCATCAGCTCAGTTATGAATTTTTCATCAGGTGCTATCTGGCTTCCATTTGCGCAGGGTCACATTTATCAGGTATTGGATGTCCTCATGCTAAATTATTCAGACCTGCTTGTCAAATTCATGATCACGGAGACCTATGATGACTTTTTCTATAATGCCTAACTCATGAGTTACCAGTGTTGGGGAAGCTACACTAAGCTACAAGCTACTCAAAAGTAGTTACGATACAGTCAAACTACCCTTCTGAAAAAGTAGTTAGCTATACTACAAGTTACTATCAAAAAGTATAGCTATATTGAAACTACTTTTATTTTTATTTATTTATTTTTACAATGACGTATATGACAAATAACTGAATAATTGTTAATGAAGAATGTTATAAGTAATTAAGATTTTGGGTTTAAAACAACAATGCAATTCAATTATGATTTCAAAGAATAGTCTATTGTTTTATTTTGTAAACTCTACAAAGATACAGACAATAGTCAAATATAGCCTATATCTCAAACTGACTGTCAAAGTGCAAAATTGCTACAAATGTAACATCAATGCAAGAACAAAATGTAAATTAAATTGGATACACAGGATTAGTCAAAATTGCAGGTTATCCACTTTCAACCACTTCTGTCTTGATTTCTTCAAAGGGTCCACAGGTGGGTAAATGAACAGGCTTTTTTAGATATTTCGATCTAATGGACAAAATAAGCTTGCGCAATTTAGAAAGTTTAAATCCCATCTGGCTAGCACACTTCCCGTAAAGTTTATGCGTTAGGTCAGTTGGCGGAGGGTTAAAGGGATAGTTCACCCAAATATGAAAATTCTGCCATTAATTACTCACCATCATGTCATTCCAAAGACTTTTGTTTATCTTCGGAACACAATTGACCGTTCGCAAAGACCCGCCCCCCTTAGTTACTGTCGCTATGTCCGACAAGCTACGCCGTTCTCACGCCACACCATGTTCTCACGCAGTGAAAAATACATTGCGGAGCAGAGAGGAGACTGACAACACGCTGACAGACAGGACAGACCAGGTTACTTTTCGGTTACGTTTGATATTAAACATATTAAACAAAGTCTCACCTTTCAAATTTGGTCATTTTTTAAAAGAAATTTAAACAATAAATACCGTTTTGTGGCTCTTTAAAGGGGACATATCATGCCAAATGCACTTTTTTAGCCCTTAAATGCATTTTGTTGTATATTTGGAGTGTTTAGAAGTACAGAAAATATGAAATTATTCTCTTCAGGTGCTTCGTTGATATCTTTATATTCTGTTTTGGTCATATTTTTCAACCTGTTCTGATTTTTCTGTTATCTATGACGTTTTTTTAACTATTACGTCACAGTATTTGCAGCGGAACTGCCAAATAAGGACATTGACTTCCGGCCCAAACACTTCGAGCAATCCGCCATTTTTATTTCTCGCTGCAGTTTTGTAGTCCAAGCTAAAGGATGCAGAAGTTACGAGAGGGTAAGTTAAAATGTTTGGTTGTTGGATGTAGTAACCCACACGCTTCATTACACCGTTTAATGTAGATAAACTGCAGCGCTTGTTACAGGACGCATGTTTAACTGAAAGAACGAGCAGAGAGAAAGACCCGGTCGCGCGCTAACTCTCTCTCTTCAGAGCCAGGCGAAAGTGTAAACAAGACATCTATGGAGCTTATAATATATGGAGCTTATAATATGACAAAATGATTTGAATTTGAATTGTGTAAATTTTAATTATTTGCAAGTGAAATCTAACAAAATTGAATTTTAGGTGGTAGTTTAAATAGTTCTGAATTTGATTTTTTTAAACGAATATTGAACATTTGAAATTTAACAAATTGAAATGTTTTTATGGCTGAATTTTATAGAATTTTTTATATGTATTTTCAAACAGCTAGTTTTTTTTTGTTCTGAATTCCTATATTGCAAATATTCAGTTTAAAAAAATACAGATTCAAGTTTTCAAGATGAAGAAATTCGGAACTTCAAATTCAGTTTTCTAAAATTCATGTTCAAAAATTCAAGTTCAAAAATTCAGATCTTACAGAAAGTAGGTCACAGGTCATCCACAGGGAAGAGTAAAGGATCTCAGATAAGTCGAACAGAGCATTTTGGCTGCAGTAGTTTTCTGCCGCAAACACGGTGGTGGTTCAAGAGAATCCATGTATCTTTCGTTTTTTTTATTTAATATTAAGAGTAGAAAAATGAGAAAACAGCTTGAGTATTAGATTTCTAATATTCTAGTCCGCTGCACTGCAGCAGTTGCACGGAGCTTACAAAACGCGTGTATTGCAACTAGTGTTGTCAAAAGACCCGGTACTTCGGTACCAAGTCGGTACTAATTTTTTTTTAAACGTCACGGTACCAGGTTTTCTCAAACCCAGTACTTGATGCGCGTGCATGCCCGAAGCGCGTGCAGTTGCGTCCTCTTCATAAAAGCGCTGATGGCGATCGGCGGTGCTGCTGCTGATGTGGTGCTACGTTATTTCAAATGGCGCGCGGTAAGCGCGCTCATAATAGAAGCGGCGCGCTCGCTTTTCCATGCGCGTTCATGGATGCATAGCAACGACAGACGCCACGGGAGTACAAACGCTTGTGCGAACTGCGCTCTCCATGACGACGAGGAAGTGTGACATAGGCCTATTAATTGATTTCTAGCCCTTGCATTAGCTTTACTACTAGATATATTTATGGAGATGAGAAATAAAAAGCTGTCATTAATATCAGTCCGTCAGAAAAGCAGTTCTAGTCTTATTCTTGGCTGGATAACTCTTAGCAGGTTTAAAAAGCCCTTTTAAAGTTAAATATGAATACAGTTTTGGATTAAATAAAAGTATAGTCAAGTCAAATAAAACATATTTTATCTCCTGTATAGTTTGGTAATGCTACAATAAGATACCATTCATTAACATCACTTAATGCGTTATCTAACATAACACATTGAGTGAACAATATATTTTTACAACATTAATTAATGTTTGTGAATGTTATTTAATACAAACACTTGATTGGTCATGTTTGTTCACTTCATTCATTGTGCATTAAATAATGTTAACAGAAATAATGTTAACTTTTGATTTTAAAAATGTATTTTTAAATTAACCCCTAAAGGAGAATAATTGCGACAGTATATAACTATTGTTTTTTTGTTAGGTCATTTTATCTAATGTTATCTAACAAATGGAATCTTATTGTAAAGTGTTTTTAATACTACAGTCTCCATCTTTGTAACTGTGATATACACTTTAATATAATTATGTAAATTTAATCTAAATTAAGCTTTGGTACCGAAATTGGTACCGAGAACCGTGGATTTTCACTGGTATCGGTACCGAATACTGAAATTTTGGTACCGTGACAACACTAATTGCAACTATAGGCTACATTTAATTTTCTCATCAAACAACTAGACTAACGAATGGCTCGGTACAACAGAAGAGCCTAGAAAGGGCTTTTTCTCTGTGTAGACCAACAGTTGGTCTGAATTTGCTATAACCTATAGCCTATTTTCTGGACTGTATAGGCTAAGTCACGTTTATCATGAAACACGCTGTGATTTATTCCAAAGTGACTCGGGCATATATAATGCATTTAACGTTAAATAATCTAAATGTTGACTTTCAAAAGTAGGCGCGCCAAGAAGGCGATTCTCTGTATTTTGGTTCATTTTTGGTGTGCGCCAGAAAGATCTAAAGAGACCGAGACGCGCTAAAGCAGCGCATCATGTTGTTTTATTTATTTTTCAATGACATGATATTTTGTAGTCATTTTGAATGTACACAAATAATAAATTTTACTGTATCAGATGATGTCATATTATCTGTATGACTATAAATAACAGAGTATTAAGTTATTTCCCAGCAATGGAACAAATCCAAGTGATGGCGCTCGCGCATCGCGCTCTCACACAACATAGTATCAGTTCTGGCGTTGCTTCATATCGCAGACTGTTCATTATCAAAATGAAACACAGTCAACCAAACATATAAAAAGTTATTCTGCCTAATTTAATTGGTCTGTTGTACAATATAAAGGGCAAGCTGTGCCGCACACAGTCCTACTTGTTATTCCAAACATTTCCCTTGCTGTGAAGATGCTGATTTAGCCTATAGCCTACGTGTATTTTGGGACTCGACTGAAGTATGACGCCTTTTTATTTGTATTATAATATAATATATTAAAATACATAATCTTCTGAGTTTTATGATGTAGGCCTTGTGTGTTTTATTAAAATGTATTATAATTTACATCTCAAAAGGATGCGCTTTGTGCATTCTCTGACATTATATTTATTTATTTAATTAATATTGAGTATCAATTGATGTTAAACAAAACGGTGTGTTATTTTGTTATTTTCTCTGGCAACTAAACTTCCCAAAAAAAAAAAAAAACTTCCAAAGCAAAGCCATTGTGCGTTCTATCCGCGCTCCGCAGCTTTTCCACACAGATTTTGAGAATTGGCCAGCAAAAAAAAATAGGCCAAAGAAGTAGACTAACGGCTAGTGTCCGGGAGATGCGAGGTACGTTCATATTTATAAATAAACATAACTGATTTTGTCTACACCTAAATACATGTCCTAATAATAACAGTGATAACCAAATGTGGGTGGGGGTAATGAACACAATATGTTTGTTTGGTTTTTTTTGTTGCCCAAATGGTCTCCACTCTATGCATTTTGTAATAATACAGCAACATTTTTTAACTGACCGTATTTGCCAGAAAATAAGTTGCATGCACATGAGTGCAAGTCACACCGGATCATGTTGAGAGAGAAACGCGTCATAAAAAAATTCAACATTTACATGATAAACACTATTAACATGTAGGCTATGTGTTGCCTATTTTACTTTCCCTTACTGTATGACAAATGAATGCAGAAAACAACAAGAATGAAAAATAAGTAGCCATGTATAATAAAATAATATAGGCTACATAGACTATAAAAATAGCCTATATTGTGCCCTTTATTACAAACAACATTTAGCCTATTTTAAACGCCAAGCCTAAACAAATTTATTTAAATCGAAACGGTCGCTCATCTCTCATTCAGTCAAAAGTTTTCATATTTGCAATGTAACATGTGGATGCTAACTATTAATATAAAGAAGGCTTCATACTTCAGTCGAGTCCCAAAATACACGTAGGCTATAGGCTAAATCAGCATCTTCACAGCAAGGGAAATGTTTGGAATAACAAGTAGGACTATGTGCGGCACAGCTTGCCCTTTATATTGTACAACAGACCAATTAAATGAGGCAAGAATAACTTTTTATATGTTTGGTTGACTGTGTTTCATTTTGATAATGAACAGTCTGCGATATGAAGCAACGCCAGAACTGATACTATGTTGTGTGAGAGTGCGATGCGCGAGCGCCATCACTTGGATTTGTTCCACTGCTGGGAAATAACTTAATACTCTGTTATTTATAGTCATACAGATAATATGACACCATCTGATACAGTAAAATGTATTATTTGTGTACATTCAAAATGACTACAAAATATCATGTCATTGAAAAATAAATAAAACAACATGATGCGCTGCTTTAGCGCGTCTCGGTCTCTTTAGATCTTTCTGGTGCACACCAAAAATGAACCAAAATACAGAGAATCACCTTCTTGGAGCGCCTACTTTTGAAAGTCAACATTTAGATTATTTAACGTTAAATGCATTATATATGCCCGAGTCACTTTGGAATAAATCACAGCGTGTTTCATGATAAAACGTGACTTAGCCTACAGTCCAGAAAATAGGCTATAGGTCAGGGGTGGGCAAACTACGGCCCGCGTTTAATCCGGCCCGTCGAGTATTTAAAAAATTGTCTTAAGATCGCATTCATTTTGCCTTTTTCTTGCAATACTTTGCGTTTTATATATATATATATATATATATATATATATATATATATATATATATATTGCGTTGCATATATTTGACAATCGGAATATCAGATATTTCATGCCATAGCTAACAAATGTAAAAAAGGAAAAAATGACAAAAGCAGATCATCATTCATTCAGCGCTGTTGTGGCTGCGGTGCGTCACGTAACAAGCAATGACGCGTCACCATGGAAACCAAACAAACAGCGACTTAAGCGCATAGACTTGTTGCACGTTAATGTTTTTTCCTTTTTTGGAAACTCACAGAAAAAAAAAAAATGTTTGGAAACCGATTGCACACCTGTTTAGTTTTTCCTTTGATTTGTCTGCTATTTGCTCCTCTGGATTTGTGGATGTATCCTGATTCCGTTTACTGACCTTTATCGCATGGCTTTCGACTACGCTCCCGTCTGCCATAGAACCCGGTTTTGTTCATTAAATGTTCTGATCTGCCTTTGCTTTTTATGTTTTATTTTATTATTCTTAAAATAAATTTGTATATTCGTTTATTTCGTTTTTTTCCACAAATGTATGACTTTTGGAAGTGCAAATTGATTGCCATGCAGTTTTAATAAAGTTGAATTAACGTAACCATCTGTCATTTTTACTCTTCTAAGTGTACACTTGCAGGTGTTTTGTTTCTAATTTACTGTTAGGCCCATTAAATAATAATGATAAACAATTTTTTAAAAGTATAGGCTATAATTATCTAACATCTGACTAATTAAAAATTAACCTCAAAACATGACTAAATGGGGGATATTTAGCATAAAAAATGTAATGTCAGAATGTCATCTCTCAGTTGTTGAATTTCGCGCAGACGTTGCCACAACGTGAATGTGTTTGCTCAGCCCGATCTCATGAAAGTGCGAATTACCACGAATTGTATTTGTAGTGCTTATGAAACGCAGTTTTCGTGTGCATATGATATGCACTTTATGGCGTGTAATAGGCACGCAGCCACGCACTCCGCACCCCTAATCCTAACCAAGGGGTTTACAGTGCGCAGCATATGCACGCAAAAAAAAAATATTTTTGGCGTATAAATGGCACGAGAAATAAAATTCGTGGTATAGATATGCACTTTCATGAGATCGTGTTTCATAATCTGCTACTGGGCCGGCCCTCTGTCAAATTTTAAAACCCAGTGTGGCCCTTGAGCTAAAAAGTTTGCCCACCCCTGCTATAGGTTATAGCAAATTCAGACCAACTGCTGGTCTACACCAAAGAGTATAGAAGCCCAAGAGGCGAAACTCAATAGAACGCTCCATAGCAACAGTTGCCCCCATGACGTGACGGCGCGGCCGCCATTATGGACTGAAAACTGAAGGAAAACGCCGAAAAATAATGGGAGTCAATGCCACTGAAAAACTTAACAAAACAAAAACTTAACATAACTTATTTTTTTCTGGCCGTCATATCTAAATATGAAAACAATTTAAAATACATTAATGAGGATGACCGACGTTAAATGACGTTAAATGACAGAAAATATACGTCTATGTGTTGGTTATACATGGCCTAATTACCCTTAGGAAAATAGTAGAAGTACTATAAGACTACTATAGAAATACTATAGCGGCTCTAGGATATTATAGAGGTATTACAGAACATAACATACTTCTGTGATGTTCTGTAATACCTCTATAATATTTTAAAGCTGCTATAGTATTTATATAGTAGTCTTATCGTACTTCTGTAGTATGTCCCAAATTACTATAGTATTCCTATAAGATTACTACAATATTTTGTCCCAAAATACTATAAGATTCCTATAGTACTTTTTAGTAAGAGTATGTCCCCCACCGAATCGGCTTCATTAGCCTACCACTTACGGTTTGCAAAGATACAATTATAAAATTATTGCAAAACTTTAATCTATCAATATTTATGTTCTATTATGCATTTTCCTTGTTATATGAATAACAGAAATTCAAGAAATAATATAGGCTATAGGCAGACACACAGTAATTAGATATAAGTAATAAGATATTTATTCAAATGTTGATTTTGAAATTAGTGAACATCACCATATATATGATTTGGAAAAATAAATAAATAAAATTTATTGCAGCAGTTGAAATATTTAAGACAGTTAATATTTTACATAGAATATCACAAAAATATGAACAACTTGTTTTTTCAACATCTTCAGTGAAAGTGCACACAGTGAACGTTTCAATGGCAAGAACAAAAACAATCTGTGAATGTCCTATTACAGGCGGAAAGGTACAAAAAAGATGTGCAATCTAGCAAGTGCACACATGAACTATAAACACCTACTAAAATGGATTTTGCCATTGACTGGCGCTAACGATTGCAGCAGCTTTCAGTCCATAATGTATATGAGAATATGCTTAACTGTTTAATGCCTTGTATGTTTGTAATTATTTTCATTTAATAATAAAAAAAAAAAAAAAAAAAAAAAAAAAAAGCTTTCAGTCCATAATGGCGGACGCGCCTCCGCAGCGCCATCTACAGACTGTTACCCATAACACAACAGAGTTTCGCCTCTTGGGCTTCTATACTCTTTGTCTACACAGAGAAAAAGCCCTTAGGCTCTTCTGTTGTACCGAACCATTCGTTAGTCTAGTTGTTTGATGAGAAAATTAAATGTAGCCTAGTTGCAATACACGCGTTTTGTAAGCTCCGTGCAACTGCTGCAGCGGACTAGAATATTAGAAATCTAATACTCAAGCTGTTTTCTCATTTTTCTACTCTTAATATTAAATAAAAAAACGACTGAACGAAAGATACACGGATTCTCTTGAACCACCACCGCGTTTGCGGCAGAAAACTACTGCAGTGCAGCCAAAATGCTCTGTTCGACTTATCTGAGATCCTTTACTCTTCCCTGTGGATGACCTGTGACCTACTTTCTGTAAGATCTGAATTTTTGAACTTGAATTTTTGAACTTGAATTTTTGAACTTGAATTTTAGAAAACTGAATTTGAAGTTCCGAATTTCTTCATCTTGAAAACTTGAATCTGTATTTTTTTAAACTGAATATTTGCAGTATACGAATTCAGAACAAAAAAACTAGCTGTTTGAAAATACATGTCTATAAAATTCAGCCATAAAAACATTTCAATTTGTTAAATTTCAAATGTTCAATATTCGTTTAAAAAAAATCAAATTCAGAACTATTTAAACTACCACCTAAAATTCAATTTTGTTAGATTTCACTTGCAAATAATTCAAATTTACACAATTCAAATTCAAATCATTTTGTCATATTATAAGCTCTGTAGACATCACCGTCTCCAAACTAGACGCTGTCTTGCTCTCTCTCCCTCGCACATATTAATCAAAATAAATCGACACGGTGGTAAAAGGTCGGAAGACCAAAGTTTCATGTGTAAATACAGTACACACCATTGCGATACATCCATATGAAGACGTTGTTCTACAGGTTCGTCGTCTTCATTTTCATCTCGGTCCTGCTCCGACTCTGGCTCGAACATGTAAGGCTGGCTGGACAAGTCTTCCGTTGTTGACATTTTGTTAATAACGTGTGAATAAAAAGTTTCTGTGCCGCTAGATAATCGTATCTCTGCTATCAAACTACAAAAATGGCCGAACGGGGTGGAGTTGAACCGAGTGTGGGCGGGGTATGAAGTGTCTCAATTGTATTTAAAGAGACCGCACCAAAACGAGTTGCTCTCAGACGCACATCAGAAAAGGGGTAGAAAAGGGGCCTGTGGAGCTATAATAATGAGGAATTCAGACCCAAGCATTGCAGTTCCGCTTTATATAGACTACAAATGTATGATTTATATGTAAAAAGGAACAATTTAAAAGCATGATATGTCTCCTTTAATGTGTCGAGACAGATCGCTGTAGAGCATCAGTTAAAGCTGCTCGTGAACCGATCATCTCTTCCTTCTAGTTAATTTATAGCCTCAAATAAACATGAACAAACATAAGAAGGAATGTTGTTTTAACCACGGATAGATGTCAGTACACTCCGTTTTTCAAGTTCAAATCCTCCCATGTTAATCTACTAACTCTCCTGACTGCTTTGTCGGACAAAATGGCGGATGGCGAAGTATGATTGGTCAGATCACCTGTCAATCAAGCTTCCTGCGAAGGGTCAATTGAAGATCATTTTGATGTAATCTGAGTGCATTCTGTCCATCCGTTGAGAGCTATGCAACTACCACTTTGACACTTTAAAAAGTTAATTAAGAGATTGTAAAACTAATCAAAATGAATTAAGCAGTTTAGTTAAAATTTTCTTAAGAGAGTTGATCGCTATATATGAACATATTTAATTTAGTCTTCAGAAACAGACATATGGTATAAAGTACGATAAAGCACGCTGGATAATTAATCAATTTAAAAATGCTATAATTCACCTGCATGTGCTTTAAGTCTTCGACGCAAATAGCATTTTAATGTTTTATTTACATAAATTACCGTGGGTTCATGTGAAATATCAACCCATTCCTGTACGTCCTTTACATAATCATCAGACGATCTCTTCTCAGTGAACTATAAAGCTGCAAGATGCGTGATAAAACAATAGATGGAAATAATGTACAATTTTAGTTTGTGATCTAATAAGAATGTCCTGCGCTGCTTCAGTGTCTTTGGTTATGTATGTAACCATGGTTCCCTGAGAAAGGGGAACGAGACACTTTTGGGGATGCCTCTAGCGGTGTCTGAAGCATGTTTAAATGTGACAATGTCACTGGCCGACAACAGTCTGTGACATGACTACTGGTGCGACCTTGAGTATAAAAGAGCACCTGTATTAGACGTCATCAACTTATTTGTCTGAAGGAGACATAGACAGGCAGACCCGATGCATAGCAGAGAGATGCAGTGTCTTGTTTCCCCTCTCAGGGAACCATGGTTTGATGCATAACCCGAGACATTCCCTTTCGAATGGGAACTCGCACTGGATCCTCTAGAGGACGCTTTGGGGAACCAATGTGCCTAATTTGAATGACTGCCTAATTGGCTGATAAAGTACAAACAAAGACTTAACGGATATATATGCCAGAGTCAGATTCCCTCACTCAGGTCCGTGGAACTGTCAGTGACACTATTCCCCACAGCCACCACCTCAGCTCCAAGCCCTGAGACAAGCGGAGCTCAAAAGTCTGGTAATGTCAGCCTCTACGCCAGACATTATCTTTAAGGGAATACTGGCACAGGAAAACAAAGGTTCCCTCACCTGTCACTCATGACCTGAGGGAGCTGTTTCCTTAAGGGACCCGCTATCAGGGGGAGACAACTTCAACCTTATTATTGACTCATAAAGGGGCCATCTGCTTGGAAACCTAACCAGTGGGGAGGCAGCTGCGGCTTTATGAAACATAAGGAAGCTGCCTTAACATAAGAAACCCGCCATAAGGGGGATGCATAAACCTTATATATATTTTAGTTGCAAAATGCTTCACCCTGTCTGACCTAGAATCAATATCTCTCAAGGCTACCACTCCTGAATTAAGGGTGCTCAACCAGTGAGAAGGGATGCAAAGCTCAGGCAAAACCCACTTCTCATCAGGGCCCAAAGATGGGTTCTTTGGGGAACTGAGGACTCAGCAGAAAGACCCTCACTCACCCAAGACTATGATCCCCAACTTAGACTAGGCTAGAACCAGGGATGATAGACCCTAATAAAGAAACCTTACAAGGGAATTGTACACTACGCCCACTAGAGGAAACTAGAAAATGGCTGCAAAATGTTAGCCGTGCTATAGTCTCCGAAGTCTGCCTGAGCCGGAAAAGAGCGTGGAAGACCCAAGAGGAGGAATCCCAGTAATGGGGAGGGTATACTCCATGGTAGCGCCTGCAGTCTGGGGATCATCTCAAGCTCTCTTGTGGGAGCAAAGGACCTGAGGAAACTGCCTGCTTAGGGGCCCCGAGTGGGGGAGGCAATTTCTACTTCACTGCTAACACAAGGGAGTCGGCTGCTTAAGAACCCACTATGGGTGGGAAGCAGCTACGACCTTGCAAATATGCTAAAGTTTGCATTCTAGGGAAGCTGCCCATTAAAAGAACCTGAAATAGGGAAGGCAGTGTCCTCTAGATAAATAAAGTAGCCTTCTGCTTAGGGGACCCCGGTTCTTGGGGATGCAGCTGCGACATCATTACCACAAGGGAGCTGCCGGCTGATATAACCTCACATCAGGGGGAGGCAGCTGCAACCTTGAAACTTCAGCATATTAAAAAAGGAGCTGCCTACTAAACTAACTTAAAAGGAGGTGGCTGCCCAAAAGTTATTATAAGGGAGCTATCTCTTTCTTAAGGGAGCCCACACAGAGGTGGCAGGAAGCTCACCTTTTCTTGGAGATGGATGTTGCTGCTAAATGGAGCTCAGAAGAGCAGAGGCCTCAGCAGTACGACTCTCCTTAGTGAGAGGAGGCCAAACTGCGCTTGACCTTAAAGACAGATTATCACATCGGCTCACAGAGAGCCAACACACTTGATGCCACTGTCAAGACAGAGCTCAGGTGAGTGGAGGCTTCAGCAGAACGATTCTCTGTATAGAGAGGAGGCCAAACTACACTCAACTTTAAAGAAAGCTTATCACAGCGGCCCACAGAGAGCCAACACACTTGATATCACTGTCCAGACAGAGCTCAAGAGAGCAGAGTATGGAGTTAACATTGTGCCACAATTAAACAAACAAATCCAGCATTTTGCAAACAAACTCGATCTGCTTTGCAAAGGAAAACTCGACTCGCAAACAAACTCGATCTGCTTTGCAAAGGAACCGTTCTACTGTTTTAGAAGAGGAAGTTGCTCATCTGCATTTGTGAGAAAATCTGCCTGGACACATTTGTAAGAAAATCGAGCCAAGAGATCTCATAAAAAGCCAAGTGTCTCACAATCATAACAGACAGATATTGTATGCACTAGATTTGGTATTTGTTCAAAGGTTACATGCAATTTGTAGGATGGTTTGTATTTATTTGTGAAATATGATCTAGGCTCATTTATTTCTATTTGCAAAACACAATAGATATGTTACTCCACTGCATTTTTGCTCAAATTTACCTTTGTACTTGCACATTGCTTTCTGTTTGTTTGCGAGTCGAGTTTTCCTTTGCAAAGCAGATCGAGTTTGTTTGCAAAATGCTGGATTTGTTTCTTTAATTATGGCACAATATTAACTCCACAGCAAAGGCCTCAGCAGAACGACTCTTTTGGCAAGAAGAGGCCAAACAACGCCGATCTTGAAGACAGGTTACTACAACGGCCCACCGAGGGCTGACACACTTGATGTCGCTGTCTTAATGGAGCTCAGAAGAGCGGAGGCCTCACAATAACGACTCCCTAGAGTGAGAGGAGGCCAAACCATACTCAACTTTAAAGACAGATTATCACAGCGGCCCACAGAGAGCCAACAGACTTGATGTCACTGTCTAGATGGAGCTCAGGCGAGCAGAGGCCTCAACCGAACTAACCTCTAGAGCGAGAGGAGGCCAAACTGCACTCAACTTTAAAGACAGTTTACCAAAGTGGACCACAAAAAGCAGACACACTTGATGTCACTGCCTACAGTAAATTCGTTACATTTATATAGCGCTTTTCTAGGTACTCAAAGCGCTTTACATGAAAGGGGGAATCTCCTCAACCACCACCAATGTGCAGCATCCACCTGGATGATGCGACAGCAGCCATATTGCGCCAGAATGCCCACCACACACCAGCTTACTGGTGGAGAGGAGATGAAGCCAATCAGTATATGGGGATGATTAGGAGGCCATGATGGACAGAGGCCAAGGGGCAAATTTGGCCATTTTTAATGACCACAGAGAGTCAGGACCTCGGTTTAACGTCTCATCCGAAGGACGGTGCTCTTTGACAGTATAGTGTCCCCATCACTACACTGGGGTGTTAGGACTCACACAGACCACAGGGTGAGCACCCCTACAGGCCTCACTAACACCTCTTCCAGCAGTAACCTGGTTTTCTCAGGAGGTCTCCCATCCAGGTACTAACCAGGCTCAGCCCTGCTTAGCTTCAGTGAGCAACCAGTCTTGGGTTACAGGGTGATATGGCTGCTGGCAAAAATGGAGCTCAGGAGAGCAGAACTCTCAGCCAAACGACTTTCTAGAGCGAGAGAAGGCCAAACTACGCTTAACCTTAAGGACAGCTTATAATAGCGGCCCGCAGAGAGCCTACACACTTGATTTCACTATCTAGCTGGAGCTCAGGAGAACGGAGGCCTCAGCAAAACACTCTAATTTAAAAACTTATTAAGGAGCTGCCTGCTTAAACCCCAGCCTCTGGGGGAGGTGACAGCAAACTCAGAGAGCATAAGGGAGCTGCCTACTTAAAGGACCCGAACTGGGAGGCAGCTTCAACCTTAATTCTGTGTCTAAATCCTCAGAATTAGATCTAGAAAACTAATCAGTGCCAGAGCTAGCAAGAGGAGTTTAAACAAAAATATACCTGTTCGACTCCTCCCGTGCTCCGTCTACAACCCTGTGCTCGATCCTGCCTCACCGCTATGGCGGCCACGTGACCAGAGTCGCAGAGAGTAGGTTCTTAACCCTCATCTCTCAAGAGAGAGAGAGTCAAGCCTGGGTCTAACCGATCACAGTGACCACATCACATAAAATTTAACTCCCTCGGAAGTTAAGCGTGCTAAGTCCAAATGCCAGATTCTGTCACTCTGAAAAGAATTATAAGAGAACAGCCACGAATGTATCACTATGAGAGTCTTCAACTCCCTCGAGAGCCAAACACGCTCATGCAAACGCTAACTACTATCCCTCAGCAGAGAACAGAAAAGACAAAGCTTCTTAACTGTCTCTGTAGATATTCTGTGAATGCATCCTACCCAGCACATCCAGCCTCTTCCACGAGTTGAAGGCATTCCACCCAAACGCACGTCACTTGAGTACGCAGTGTGAGTTCATTTGAAAGGGAACAGAATGTAGCTTTTGGTCGTGCTACACTGCTACTTGCTGTAAAATGTAGTAAGCTACTCTAAAAACTACACTGTTTTAAAAGCAATGAGCTTTTGTCAAGCTAATGAAAAATATAGTTAAGTTAGTAATGTCGCTACTTGCAGTTGGCCACTCCTAAACACTGTGAGTTACTATCCTCTTTTTCTCTCCTCCCTCTCTCTCTGTCTTTCCCAGTGTCTCTTTACACTGGAATAACGGTATTTCTGTAGTGTACAAAGCATTCTATAAAAATAACCAAGTCGACAACAATATTAATATTTACAGATCCTATTGTTTCCATTTTTAGAATGAGTTCATTAATCTCCAACCACACTCTCACGGAGGATGTGAGTGTGTGCAGTGCTTGGCAGTAAATGAAGCGGAAACCATCCAAACATTAGAATTGTTAATATTATTCTTTTTCATGCTATATTCCTTACTTTGTTTATGGCAGGGCAGAAAAAAATTGACTTTTCAGTGAATTACTCTTGTAAACAAGTCGAGGGCTAATATAATGTGGACAGTTTCAGGCTACCCTTATGAAAAAGAAGTATACTTCAGGTTAATTTTATGAAGTATATTTAAATGTTTTCTGAACATTCTAAAAATCTAGTTTTTAAAATGTTTTAAGAACGTTTTGTCCTAACATTTATTCATAACTTTTAAAGAACGTTTGTGAAAGTTATGGGAACGCTCTCTTTAGGTTATAAAAAAATAAAATAACCTGCAGGGAACGTTCTGGGAAGGTTTTCTTTGGGTTACAATATACAACCTAAAAATAACCTGCAGGGAAAGTTCTTAAAAGTTCTCTTTAGGTTATAAAAAATGAACCTACAGAGAACGTTCCTAGTACGTTTGGTTACACTTTATTTCGATATAGTCCACACTTTAGACATTCTACTAACTTTAAGTCAACTACATGTCAACTAACTGTCATTAGAGTATTAGTAGACTGTAGTAGACTGTTAGGTTATGGTTAGGTGTTAGGGTACGGGTTAGTAGAATAAGTTGACTTGTAGTTGCCAAGTTACTTATAGTCAGTAGAATGTCTGTTGGGGGACCAACAAAATAAAGTGTTAGCAGATATTAAGCAGACAGTCTACTAATCCTCTAATGACAGTTAGTTAACATGTAGTTGCAAAGTTACTTATAGTTAGTAGAATGTCTAAAGTGGACTATCGAAATAAAGTGTTACCGAACGTTCTTATTTGGTTCCTAAAACAATAACAAAATGGGAACCATATGGGAACGCTAGGGGGTAAGTTCTATGTTTGTTGGGTTGTTAATAATAATGTAACTTAATGCATTACACTAATCAATCAGGACTTTGAATTTCCCTTCAGTAACAGCATTTCATCTAATTCTGAACTAAATTATAGAAACAGGGCAGTGCAGTGGCTCAGTGGGTAGCACTATCACCTCGCAGCAAGAAAGGTCCCCGGTTCGAGTCCCGGCTGAGCCAGAAGTTAGCAGGTTCTCTGTGATTTCCTTCAGGTACAACAGTTCAAACACATGCAGCATAGGTTAATTAGCGATATTTGAGTGTCTGTGTGTAAGCCCGTTGATGGACAGGCCATCTGTTCAGGGTGATGTGAATGTCCAGAAAACATTCAAAAATAACATTTTCATAACATTTCCAAAATGATAGAATGGAATATTCCTGTAACGTTCACATAAACCAAGAAAAAAAAGTTCTTAATACATTAAAAAAAAAAAAAAAAAAATGATCTCAATGTTTAAAAAACATTCAGAAATAACATTTTCCTAACCTAATGGGAATGTTAGCAAATCGTTCTGACAACTTATTTGTGTTAGCTGTGAATATCTATTTGGACTATCGGAAGAAAGTGTAACCTAAAATCATCCAAACAAAAGAAAGAACAAAAGCAAATCTCCCCTTGAATATAATGTTGTTTGTCCTGTAGATTTTTATATATATATTCTTTTTTCAAAAGTTATTGCCATACTTGCCTACATCCGCTTGCTCTACCCCTAAATGAGGATGATTATATATTTTCCGGGCCATGTGTCCAGCCTATAATTTCCATTAAGCTTTGCGGTTACAAATGCTTGAATAATTTCTGTTATAAGTCTGTGGTTATTGTAGCAGGCGTAATTCAAAGTAAAATGCTTCGTACAAAAGGAGCTTATAGCAATTACAGGACTATAATTTACAATAGATTTTAGCTTATAAAGTATGTACATGGTGCATGTACAATTTCTGGTACTTTCTTTTATCGAATGAAAAAATATTTCAAACTAAAAATATGGCATCAGGAATTATTTATGAATCAGTCCTCTCTTCAAAAATAATTTTAATGTTAAATAAAAAAAAAAAGAAATGAATGAAGAATATCTATATCTAGATATATAATAATTAATTCTGCAATATATAATGACAATGACTTTTCCTTATCAGACATGTGCCACGGTAGGTCGTTGTCAAAGCATTCCCTATCTGCAAACAAACAAAAGAATATTATCCTGGAAAATGACATTATACCTTGACAGGTCTCCTTGCAGGTGGGAGCTACGTGTAATGTCACACACAGACTGTTTTCTTAATGTGTGTTTGACTCTAAAAGCACAAAGCAAAGATGTTATCAAAGCATAAAAAGCTTAGCTTCTTATCTGAGAGAGCACAGCAGCTTTGAGAACATGGAACAAAAGATACAGGAAACACCACTCCAGTAACACAGTATGCATGTATTATTGTCCCGCAACACAACAGAGGTCTGGATAACGGTTAATTGTTTTTGTAATTGCATGCTGTCAAGCCAGAAAGCAGCGTGACACTATCATGTTGAAATTAACTGAGGCATTTGGTGAAATCCGTTTACACATGAGGTGACTGAACAAAATCTCATTTTCATCAGTGGAGTTGGTGGCAGAAACCTCACAGATGTTCTGTTTAATCTGGAAGCAGTGCTGTCTAATCTTTCGTAATCCTCTTTGCACGTTTTGCATAGTTACATTTATATACAGCCATTGTGATGCAATACTGGTAAAAAAAAAAAAAAAAAACTATTTTTTTTGGTTTTGCTATGCAAGCAAATATTATATTAAGCTTCAGGGATGCTGAAATATTCATGTAGTTTATATTTAATATTAACTATAGATGCTGTGAGTCCTGTTCATGCAAGCGAGCCAAAGGATATTAAGAATAGTGTAGGTATAGAGGAAAACGTTCATGTGAGCGGTCCTTCACAGTGCACTGCTTAGAGCCAGAGAGTGAGCGAAGAGATCATATGAGCAAATCCAGCCAGATATTAGTTGACCCGACTGAGCCAGAGGTTTTCTCCTTTTCCCTCTGGCATGAGAAAGTTTGTGAATGTAATACAAATGAATGAATTCTGACCTTTTTAATGAAAAGAACATTTTAAACAACCAGTTTTGTTTCTAAACCTGTGTAATTCTGACCTTTTTAATGAAAAGAACATTTTAAACAACCAGTTTTGTTTCTAAACCTGTGTGCGTGTAGAGGAGCATATGACACTTACTCTGTTAATGTTAAATAATGTCGCTTTTATTAGAGTGCATTTTGATTTTGATGGCTGAAACACACTCTAAAAAGGTTGCGACAGAGGAATGTGTACCACTGTGTCACATCACCTTTCCTTTTAATTAAACTTTTTAAATGTTTGGGAATTGAGGATACTGATTGTTGAAGTTTTGCAAGTGAAATTTTTGCCCAATTTCACCTGATACAAGACAGCTGCTCAACAGTCTGTGGTCTTCGTTGTCTGATTCTCCTTTTCATGGTGTGCCATATATTTTCAAAAAGAGACAGATCTGGACTGCAGGCAGGCAGTCAAGCACATCTCTTCTACGGTGTAGTGTCTAAACCACTCTGTTTTAGCATGTGCAGAGTAAGGCCTGGAATTGACTTGCTTCCCATGAAAGATGTCATCTTGATGCCATTAAATGTCTCTGTACAAACCCAATATATGCCTCCTCGTCAGTGGTACATTCACACACACGCAAGTCACCCATACAGTTTGCACTGATGCACCCCAATACCATAGCAGATGTTTGCTTGTGTAGGCTACCTGTTGCTGATGAAAGTCTGTATGGTCCCTTTTGTCTTCAGGACTGAGAACTCGATGTCTGTTTTTTCCCCAAAACAGGCTGAAACGTGGACTCATCTGACCACAGGAACAATTTCCACTGTCTTTTAGATCATCTGAGATGAGCTCGGGTCCAGAGAACTTGCTGGCATCTCCACATAGAACAGATGTATAGATTTCTCATTGCGTGACAGAGATTCAAGTGGCATTCCTTGATGCACCAGCAGACTGTTAAGTGAAAACGGTTTTCCAAAGAACTCCTGAGCCCATGTGGCTGTATTTAACAGAGTAGAAATATGGTTCCCTTTCGTGGTCACTCCGAGTTACGTCGGATGACGACGATTGGGGTTTCACCTAGAAGCCTATCATCTTCGAGTATATAAAACGAGCCAATGGCAATGAAATGCCATGGGTCTGCGGAATTTGCATAGCGTATCTCCGCCCACCGCAGGGGGTATATAAGGAAGTACGCTGCAATATTGCAGATATGTTTTCGCTTCGGAGCCGAGAACTTCTCCACTCCTGCAAGCCATTCTGAGTTAGTCTTCTCAATCCCTTCGAGACGAGCGAACTCTCCGGTGTTGGTGTGACGGCGATTTCAGCGAGTGCTCACTACCCTGCTGATCTGTTCAGTGATCTGACAGATAGTGTGATTTCTCCCTGTTCGCTTCAGCATCCGCAGAGTTTTCCTCTCACAAAAAGAGCATTGCACGTGGCACGTCTTTTTAAAGATGCCTCGCCCGTGCACTTCTGGTTGCGGTCGCGACATATTTTTCTCTGATGGGCACGATCTCTGCTTAGCGTGTTTGGGTGTTGATCACGCTAGAGCAGCGTTTGTGGATGACTCATGTTCTCACTGCGGGAACATGACCATCTCCATGCTGCGGTCGAGACTCAGTGAGCTCGTTAGAGTGAGAGTCCCCTCATCCACACCCCGATCTACGGTCTCCCCGCGAGGCTGTACTTCGGCTGGTGGCCAGGGTGACCTGAGGGTAACTGTGTGGGACATACCGCCGACACGTCCACGGTCCACACACCCCTCTTCAGCAGCAGGACCCGCGAGTGTCCAAACTGAGGCCGCTGGTCCCTCTACGGAGGCCCCGCGGGTTTCGTTTGGCGCTCCAGAGGAAGATACGATGTCGATCGCTGCATCACAAGGTGGGCGTGAGTCCTCGGGAAGTGAGGATTCGGCTGTGTTGCCGCCCTCGGGCGCGCCAGCATTGTCCGAGTCTGATCCCGAGCTGACTGCCATGCTTTCCCGGGCAGCCGCGGCCATTGGGCTCGAGTGGTCCCCGCCACCCGATCCAGTGCGCTCGCGGCTGGATGATTGGTTTTTGGGAGCGGCCGCTGACACTCGTCGCCGCCCAACCCCAAAACCATTCTTCCCGGAAGTGCATGAGGAAGTCACGCGGTCCTGGAAGGCTCCCATGTCTTCCCGTGATCGTTCGTCGGCTTTCTCCGCCTTTCCTCCCCTCGATAAGGCTGATGCTTGTGGGTACACTGGGATTCCCACGGTTGAACGTTCTGTCGCGATGCAGCTGTGTCCGACAAGCGCTTCATCACGCGGTGATCCTAAGCACCCGTCCAAAGCCTGTAGATTCTCATCCACCATGGTGGCGAAGTCTTACAGAGCGGCGGGACAGGCAGCTGCCTCTTTGCATGCCATGGCCATCTTACAGGTCTATCAGGCCAAGGTGCTCCGTGACATGCACGAGGGTAGGACAGACCCAGGGCTCTTTGATGAGCTGCGCGCCACCACCGACCTCGCTCTCCGGGCGACGAAGGTGACCGCGCGCTCCCTGGGTCTGGTGATGTCCACAGCTGTGGTCCAGGAGCGACATCTATGGCTGAACCTGGCTGATATGCGTGAGCCCGAGCGGACTCGTCTGCTCGACGCTCCCATATCCCAGGCCGGCCTTTTCGGCGGTGTGGTCGAGGATTTTGCCCAACAGTTCTCGACCGCCCAGAAGCAGACTGAGGCGATTAAGCACATTCTGCCCCGACGCTCTGCTGCTCAGCCGTCGGTACAGAATCCTCAGCCTGCTCGCCGCCGAGGGCGCCCTCCCGCGGCTCCCGCCCCTCCCGCAAGGCCCCAGCAGCAGCCTTCATCTGGGCCGCGTCGTGGAGGAAGCCGTAGGAAGGCGCCACAGCCCTCTCCAGCCCCGCAGCCCGCTAAACGCCAGGCTAAGCGGCGCTCCTGAGACGGGCCGCTCAGGATTGGCATTCCCTTCTGATCAGGAGCTGGTAGCAGGGCCACTCCTTCCCCCGGTGGAGGGCCGGGGGAGAATCTTTTGTTCTCCACTCCCCGCTGCTCGTCCAATGACGGGCAGCACCCTAATGTGGTTAAAGACAGAATCGAATTCCCCAATCCTGAGCCCACAGAGCCCCAGGGCCGCAGTGCGCGCCACCCTCGGGTCCCGCCACTGCCGCCCTCCTCTGTTCCAGAGGTGCGGCATGACAGCACGCGCCGCCCACGGGCCACGCTCCTCTCATCCCCCTCTGTCGCCAGACCCCTGCCAGAGCACGCCCCCGTGGGACGCGCGCCCTCCCCTGGCCTCCTCTGGCAGGACGCGGTTAATGACCATGCCCCCGCACAGGGCCGCTATGCCGTCCTCGCCGGTGCTGGTCATTCCGCCTCGCTGCCCCACCGACGGTACGTCTGTGGTTCGTATGACCCCGCTGGTGCACTTTCTGGAGGCCTGGCTAGAGCTTCCCAGTCTGTCCCGCTGGGTCGCGAGAACCATCAGATTCGGCTACGCGATTCAGTTCGCGAGATCTCCTCCCCGCTTCAGGGGAGTCCGCTTCACTATGGTCGGTGGCAATGCCCCTGTCATGAGAGCGGAGGTCGACACCCTACTGGCGAAGGGTGCGATCGAGATTGTCCCTCCAGCCGAGATGAAGTCCGGCTTCTACAGCCCTTACTTCATTGTACCCAAGAAGTCCGGTGGGTTACGGCCAATCCTCGACCTGCGCGTCTTGAACCGCTCCCTTCACAGGCTGCCGTTCAAGATGCTAACGGCCAAACACATCCTCCAGTGTGTGCGGCCGCAGGATTGGTTTGCAGCGATCGACCTGAAGGACGCCTACTTCCATGTCTCCATTTTACCTCGACACAGACCGTTTCTACGGTTTGCTTTCGAGGGGCAGGCATACCAGTACGCGGTTCTCCCTTTCGGGCTAGCCCTGTCTCCTCGCGTCTTTACGAAGGTCGTCGAGGCAGCCCTTGTTCCCCTCCGGGAACACGGGGTTCGCATCCTGAACTATCTCGACAACTGGCTGATCCTAGCTCACTCTCGAGATCAGGTTTGCGAACACAGGGACCTAGTGCTCCGGCACCTAGTTCGTCTGGGCCTTCGGGTCAACTGGGAGAAGAGCAAACTCTGCCCCGTGCAGAGGATCTCTTTTCTCGGTATGGAGATTGACTCGGTCGCCATGTGCGCGCAGCTTACGAGCGAGCGCGCGCAGTCACTGCTGACTTGTCTTCGCCAATTCGAGGGCAAGAGTGCGGTTCCACTGAAATTATTTCAGAGGCTCCTGGGGCATATGGCATCCGCAGCCGCAGTAACGCCGCTGGGATTGCTTCATATGAGACCGCTTCAGCTTTGGCTTCGCGATCGAGTCCCGAGGTGGGCATGGCAACACGGCAGTGACTTCAGCCTGCCGTCAGACCTTCACCCCGTGGACGAACCTCAAGTTTCTACGGGCCGGAGTGCCCCTAGAACGAGTTTCCCGGCATGTTGTTGTATCAACAGATGCCTCCACCACGGGCTGGGGCGCCATGTGCAATGGTCATGCTGCCGCGGGCTCCTGGACAGGACCCCAGCGCCTCTGGCATGTCAATTGCCTCGAGTTGCTGGCTGTACGTCTCGCCCTGCACCGCTTCCATGCGCTGCTCAGGGGTCAGCACGTACTAGTCCGATCAGACAATACCGCAACAGTAGCGTACATCAACCATCAGGGTGGTCTACGCTCCCGCCGTATGTCGCAACTCGCTCGCCACCTCCTCATATGGAGTCAGAAGCATCTGAGGTCCTTTCTCGCCATTTATATCCCGGGACACCTGAACCAGGCGGCCGACGAGCTGTCTCGAGTTCGGCCTCTCGCTGGAGAATGGCGACTCCATCCCCAGACGGTCCAGCTGATTTGGGATCAGTTTGGCGACGCACAGGTAGACCTGTTTGCCTCCCACGACTCGTCCCACTGCGACCTGTATTATTCCCTGACCGAGGGCACGCTCGGCACGGATGCACTGGCGCACAGCTGGCCGTGGGGCCTACGCAAGTACGCGTTTCCCCCAGTGAGCCTTCTTGCGCAGACCTTGCGCAAGATCAGGGAGGACGAGGAGCAGGTCATTTTGGTTGCCCCGTATTGGCACAACCGGACCTGGTTCTCCGAACTGGTACTCCTCGCGACAGCACCTCCCTGGCCAATTCCTCTGAGGAAGGACCTTCTTTCTCAGGGACGGGGCACCCTTTGGCACCCTCGTCCCGATCTTTGGAACCTCCACGTGTGGCTCCTGGACGGGACGAGGCAGGTTTGAGTACCCTACCACCAGCGGTGGTGGCTACCATCACTTCCGCTAGAGCATCGTCCACGAGACATGCCTATGCGTTGAAGTGGAACCTCTTCGTCAACTGGTGTTCTTCTAAACATCAAGAACCCACGAAATGCCCCATCAGTGTCGTGCTTTCCTTCCTGCAAGAAGGGTTGGAGCGAAGGCTGTCTCCCTCCACCCTGAAAGTGTATGTTGCCGCCATTGCCGCACATCACGACGCAGTCGATGGTAAGTCTCTGGGAAAGCACGACCTGATCGTCAGGTTCCTGAGGGGAGCGAGAAGACTGAATCCTCCTCGTCCTCCCCTCGTACCCTCTTGGGACCTCTCAGTGGTTCTAACTGCCCTGCAGAGTGCTCCATTTGAGCCTTTGCAATCAGTAGAGCTTAAGTCCTGTCCATGAAGACAGCGCTCCTGGTTGCATTGGCCTCCATCAAGAGGGTAGGGGACCTGCAGGCATTTTCGGTTGACGAAGCGTGCCTGGAATTCGGGCCGGCTAACTCTCACGTGATCCTGAGACCCCGGCTTGGATACGTGCCCAAGGTTCCTACCACACCCTTTCGAGACCAGGTAGTGAACCTGCAAGCGCTGCCCTTGGAGGAGGCAGACCCAGCCTTGGCACTGCTCTGTCCAGTACGCGCCCTTCGTGCTTACGTAGACAGGACGCAGTGTTTCAGGACCTCAGACCAGCTCTTTGTCTGTTATGGTGGGAAGCTGAAGGGAAAGGCTCTCTCAAAGCAAAGGTTATCTCACTGGATAGTGGATACCATTGCTTTGGCATACCAGCAGCAAGGTCGTCAATGCCCCCTTGGTGTGAGAGCCCACTCCACTCGTAGTGTGGCTTCCTCTTGGGCTCTAGCGCATGGTGCCTCGCTAACAGACATCTGTAGAGCTGCAGGCTGGGCGACACCAAACACATTCGCGAGATTCTATAATCTCCGCGTAGAGCCAGTTTCTTCTCATGTACTCGCTTCAACCAGCCGGTACTAGATTCTGCTCAGGTGTCTTCGCTTGCTCGCCATTCCTCTCCACGGACGGGATACGTGCGATTATCTTCTCAGGTGAGTCTGATAAGCTCTGAGTTTCCTCCAGCACTGGTTACGTCAACGCCTGAGTTATGCCTATCTGCCATAACGCAGCTTTTGCGCTTGACTAGGTGCCTCCATGTGCATGGTCCCTCCTCTAGCGACCCCCACATGTGTATTCCACTGTAAGTCTCTTTGAGCGTGTGTCTTTCCCTTGGCAAGCCACCTTGCCACCCCTGGGGTTGAAATATTCCACCTGCGGCTGGACACCTCAGTGATACTCCATATGCATCCCTCTGGGTCATATGTGTCTCCCAAGTCCCCCCCTTACGGTTGGGCATAATTGCATATTTCCTCTGGGATATGCTTCCCAGTGTACCTTGGTATTCCTGTGCTAAGTAAGACTCCTTCGTTCGTGCTAGTCTCACAACAGGGAGCTCAGACTTGCGCAGGGCACTGGATGACAGCCGAGGTGGCGTGATTAGACTGGAACCCCAATCGTCGTCATCCGACGTAACTCGGAGTGACCACGAAAGGGAACGTCTCGGTTACGGATGTAACCCTCGTTCCCTGAGTAGGGAACGGAGACGTTACGTCTTCCTGCCACTTCCGCTGTATCGCTGAAAAACACCTGGGGCCAGTCTCGACTCCTCAGCGAAGACATATCTGCAATATTGCAGCGTACTTCCTTATATACCCCCTGCGGTGGGCGGAGATACGCTATGCAAATTCCGCAGACCCATGGCATTTCATTGCCATTGGCTCGTTTTATATACTCGAAGGTGATAGGCTTCTAGGCGAAACCCCAATCGTCGTCATCCGACGTAACGTCTCCGTTCCCTACTCAGGGAACGAGGGTTACATCCGTAACCGAGACGTTTCTCATGCAATGCCATCTGAGGGCTCAAAGGTCACTCACATTCAACAGACATTTCCTGCATTGCCCTTATACAACAATATTGTGTATGGTAGAAGGTGAAAGACCTTAATTCTTTGCAATCTTGCATTTAGAAATGTAATTGTTGAGTTGTTTTGACAATTCCCTCATGATATGGCACAGAGTGATGAGCCATGACCCATATTTGCTTGCAAAAAGTGAGATGCTCCTATTACACTCAATCACGATACCTATTATACCACTATTACCAATTCACCTTCTTATTGTGGACTGTTTTAAAGAATTTACTTGGATATTCTATAAACTTTTCACTTTTATTTTGCCTCTGTCCCAACTTTTTTTGGAGTGTGTTGCAGCTATCAAAATCCAAATGTATTTATACTTACAAAATACAATTAAGTTGGTCTGTGAAAATCTTTTCTTTTTGCTTTTCTCAGTTAAATAAAAGTTAAAGAGAATTAACAATTCACAGATTCTGAATTTTATTGCATTTTTATTGCATATTTTCTGGATTTGGTGTTGTATGAAATAGTATTACAATTTTAAATAACTATTTTATATTTAATATTTTCTGTCATGTTAAAGCTAAAAAATTCAGCAGCCATTACTCCAGTCTTCAATGCCACTGTCACGGATCTGCCAGGCTTGCACCAACAGCCAATCACAATGCACACAGCGTACTAACCACTCACACCTGCACCTCATCAAGCCATCATCAAGCCAGCTACAAAAGCACACCCCTCGTCTCACATCATTGTCTGGTCTCGTTTCTATGAAGTGGACTACTTACCTATTCTACAGTGTTAGTACTCCAGCGTCTACCTCTCCCTTGTATGTCCTGTGTTCTCCTGTCATCAACCTGCAAAGGACCATTACCACCATACTCCCCAAACATGACGAGGTGTGGGCATCCATCCATCCAGCTATCCACGATCTCCTGCACCTGTAAAACAAGTTAAGTCTTAGTTATTAAGAGTTACTCATTCTGCAAAGTCTATATGTGACCCTGGATGACAAAACTAGTGACATGGATCAATTTTTTGAAATTGAGATTTATACATCACCTGAAAGCTAAATAAATAAGCTTTCCATTGACGTATGGTTTGTTAGGATAGGATAATATTTGTCCGAGATGCAACTATTTGAAAATCTGGAATCTGAGGGTGCAAAAAAATCAAAACATTGAGAAAATCTCCTTTAAAGCTGTCCATTTATGTTTGTGATTGTGCTGCATTCACTCACAAAAATAAATGTTTTATATATTTATGGTAGGAAATTTACAAAATATCTTCATGGAACATAATCTTTACTTAATATCCTAATGATTTTTGGCATAAAAGGAAAAATCTATAATTTTGACCCATACAATGTATTGTTGGCTATTGCCACAAATATACCCGTGCTACTTATGACTGGTTTTGTGATCCAGGATCACATATTAACTGCATACTCACCTGTACTCTCCATTCTTCTCAGTGCTGTTAATAAAGCTAACTGTTCACTGTGTCTGAGTCTGCATTCTGTAACAGTCACATAATTCTTCAGGTATATATGTGTTTGGTAGGGAGATGATTGTATGCATGCAGTGAATCTCAGCTTGCAGACAGACAGATTTCCCTGGACAATTCCATTTAGCCTGCATTTTTGCCCATTCAGGTCACACAGTGTCTGACCAAGGTAGATGGCAGAGTAGAGAGAGGGGAAAAGAGGAAAAGGAGAGTAAAACTGAGAGCAAACACCCCTCAGATACACATTCATCCACACGACTCTGCTCCACTGCTCCTTTCGCTCACAGATAATTAAAGTCCCATGGGAGTTTCCAGAAGGACTGCATCCGTAAGTCCAGCAGCCCTCCTGAGCTGAACACAGGGCAGGAGAGAGGTAAGCCTGAATATAAATTCAGCCTCCCAGACAGGCACTGTCAGACAGGAGCCATTTTTTACTTCTCTAGTCATTTTGCATTGCCCATAGGATGTTAGGAGAAGAGTGGTGAAAAACTAAGCCTGGGGTCAGTCAGGCAGCAAAGCAAAGGGCCATAGTCATCTCCTAATATAATTATCCAATCATTATGATTTGTGATGTGCCTGAGTTATTTTAGGCCTAGAGAGTCTGAGTGTGGCTGGAACTTGAAACTCTAGAGCAACTCTCTGCCCTGCAGACTGTGTGATCTGAGGGAGGCAGAGCATGACGGCATCTGTCTGCAGTGTGCTTGCTAATGCTGATGGTTTTTCAGTCTGGAGCAGTGGAGTAAGACATCAGGCTATATTGAGAGGTATAAGTATTCAGCGAGAGTGAGGGGAAAGGGTGATAAACATACGACAAAGCAGGGGACACTGGTGTGATTAATTTCGAGGTTTGATGGATACAAAGAAGTAAACAATGAACAAACAAAGAGTTTGTCCCTTCTCAACTGATTCAGCACTATTTTCACCAGACTTCATCTCCAAAGATATTACAATTAAGTCAGAATTTGCTACTGTATCAAATACATTATTACAACTTGAAATTGTTTTGTCATTTATGCCTGTAATGGCAAAACTGAATTTTCAGCAGTCATTACTATAAAATATATATAGTAAGTAAATATAAATATAAATACAAATATAAAATACATATCCTATAAAATATTATATGCTGATTTGGTGCTCAAGAAACTATTATTAATATTATTATTATTATTATAAATATTGAAAACTGTTGTGCTGCTTAATATTTTTGTGGAAACCATATCTTTTTCCAGTATCCTTGAACAAAGTTTAAAAAGCATCTTTTTAAAAATTATTATTATTAGAAATTCTAATCTTTTGTTAAATTATAAATGTCTTAGTTTCACTTTATTTTTTCATGTTTTTTGGTGGTATTTTGATCACTTTATTTTGAAATTTGATTTGATGGTTAACATTCTGTTGACTGTAAGTAACATTGCATCTACATGTCAACTAACTCTCATTAGAGTGTTTGTAGAGTATTAGTCGACTGGTAGGATTAGGGTTCAAATAAATTGACAGTTGCGAAGTTGCTTATAGTTAGTAGAATGTCTGTTGGAGGACCATCACAATAAAGTGTTAGCAGATATTAAAGGAGAACTCCGGTCAATTTTAGAACACAGTGAATCTGACTGCAGTAGATGTGAAAGATATGAATAAAAATGAAGTTAATTCGGCCAGCGCACATACCTGTATTTACATCCTGTTTTCGGTCGAAGTCCACAGTAATCGATGGTCGAGTTCACGCGCGTGATCATAGGTAACTAAACCTATGCGCGTGAACTCGACCATCGATTACTGTGGACTTCGACCGAAAACAGGATGTAAATACAGGTATGTGCGCTGGCTGAAATAACATCATTTTTATTCATATCTTTCACATCTACTGCAGTCAGATTCACCCGTGTTCACTCTGAAGGAATCACTCACATGACCTGTGCACTTGTAATGACACATCAAGGATGTTAAGAGGCTAAAAGCAGGTTTAAAACTTGCCCCATTGAAATCAACAGGGTGCAAATTTTAAAAAGAGGATAACACGGTGTAGGCAACACCGATTTTTGTCATTGTTCTCTGTACTGACAGCACTCCACATTTACAAAAAAATGAGTTCTCCTTTAAGAGAAGGAGAGTTGTTGGCGTAATTAATTAATTTAATTTGTTTATTTATTTTGCACCTCTGCGTGTTATTAAAGAGAAAGACATAGACTTTTCAGCTTGCCACTATAAATCGCTATTTTTCTGCACTAAACTAGTGAATTTTGCCAATATATGTATTCAGAGATGATAGACAAGGTTATAGAATAATAAATTAATGAAAACCCAATTTTGACAAAAATGACATTCAACCTATTAGACATTTTAGACCGACATCCGATGGGTTTTCCCAGATTGCATCATATTGTCTTTGAACTTCCGTTTTTGTAGTCTCTGTATATCTCTGTGGCATCGCTGTCGAGGAGTAATTCGCTGGTGAAGTGGATTTAGGCTACTTATTGTAAAGTTGATGAAAGTTATCATGAGGATTGTAATGTTTAAAGCAGATGTCTTAACAAATGTCAGTAGACCGGGAAGATTTTAAAATGAGCCGTTCATTCATAAATACGTAAGATCGCTGTGAAAATACAGACTGGAAAACAAAAGACAATGAGCGCAGCGCAAAAAAGGGGCGGGGCTACATAAGGTCTATGCAGCATGAGTTAACCTTCACACAGATTTCAGTGTTGTCCTGGCCTGGTCCTTACACTTTTTACAGCTTGAGGTCATACAGTCAGCTCAGCTCAGCTGTCTGAAGATATATATATATATATATATATATATATATATATATATATATATATATATATATATATATATAAAAACACACTGATGCTATTCAAATGGTGATTTTCCAGAGGAATGTGGCCCTCTTTGTAGAAACCCTCCTGGGAGTGTTATGGTTTTTGTTTATTTTATTTTTTTCCCCCAGGAGACAACATGTCACATGGTTGAGACTCAAAATCCTCTACATGAGCCTAAACCTATAAACATTTTTAGTTGAGAAACATCCAAGCACTACAAAAGTGTATTGAGACAGCTTGATGAAAAAGTTTAGAAAATAAAAATAATTTTTAGTAAACAGAAGCCATTCATCCATTCTCTGTGTTAGCTTATACAATGTAGCCTCACATAATTTTACAAAAACAAAATCAAGATGATATATAACACTTTATATAAATAAATAACCCCCTAAAAAAATTGTAAAAGTTTAAAACATGTGGATTGCAATATGGCATGGGCATTGGATAGGAGCTGTACCTTGTCTTTGTCTTATTTACAAGACCATTTTATTAACTGTGTCTTCTTTAATGGCTAATCATTTTTATTGCCTCATTAATAAAGGCTTTTCATCTGTGCCATAGTGTCTCTGAATTGCCTTTTTATCAAAAGTGTCTTAACATGCCTCAGTCTCCTGCTTTTCCCCACTGGCCTGAGAAGAGAGAGAGACAGAAGCAAGTAGGGAGTAAATCACTGATGTGCTGCGGCTGTTGATAAAACCTGATTGGAAAGGTCAAAACAAGGTTTTTGTCAGCTCAAATATCCAAGAAATGCTGGGAAATGCTTGGTTGCATTTTGATAGTGAAACCATCAAAAACACAAATACAATCAGACAAATAATAGGTAGGAGGAAAAAATGGAAACAACTGTTTTTCAGCTTTGCATCCATGAATCTGCAGTCATGACATGGTTAATTGACACTGTTTGTGTTTGACTTTGTGTGTGGGCTTGTGTTTGACTATTTATGTACTTGTATTCAATTCAGTTCACATTTATTTGTATAGCACATTTCACAATACATAATTTTAAAGCAGCTTTACAGAAAATGCATGTCTACATTACAATTTAGAGTGTTCTGTTATTAGATGTGACTGTGTATTTCAGAAATGTACATACAAATCACACAATTAGCTAACATCATGTATTCATAGGCAGAAACAATGATCTCATTGAAGTAATTATTACAAGTTGTGAACATAATGATTACAATTTATAGAATGTTGTCAGAGTTTGCCATCTGAAGTCATCTCTTCACAGGTGTTGGGGCATCTGAAGTCTTCGTAAGAGGCTGTATCCAAACTGGAGCTGGTGTAGTCTTTAGTTACCTCAGGATGGGCATCCCAAGATAAAACAGAAAAGCAAATGGAAAATTATTATTTAACATTTCAAGCAAAGATAATCACATACATTTGATCTGATATAACTGAAGTACAAAGTTATGAGATGTATTATGTGAATGCTTGGCTAAAGAGATGTATCTTTAGTCTAGATTTAAACTGAGATTGTGTCTCTAAGCCCCGAACATCTTCAGGACTGCTGTTCCAGAGTTTAGGAGACAAATTCTGAAAACTATCTCTCTCCTTTAGTGGACTTAGATATCCTGGTACTACCAAAAGTCCAGTTTTGTGATCTTAAAGATCGTAATGGATTGTAGGGCGATAGAAGATCAATTAAATACACAGGAGTTGAATGATTTAGGTCCTTATAAGTCAGTAGCAATACTTTGTAATCGATAAGGACCTTATGTTGAACTTATGTTGAAACAGATAGCATGTTCCGTAGCTTAGCGACGTTTCTGAGGTGGGAGGCTGTTTTTGTAACATATGAAATATGATTTTCGAAAGACAAGTTGCTGTCAAATACACCAAGGTCTTTTACTCTGGATAAAGTAACAGCATATCCTTCTAGATGCAAATTAAAATATTCTGTGTACATGTCCAGTAAGTAATACCTCAGGCTTATCTGAATTTAATAGAAGAAAATTAAAGGTCATCCAATATTTTATATCTTTAACACACTCTGTCAACTTGGATAATTTAGAAATTTCATCTGGTCCTGATGAAATATATAACCGAGTATCATCAGCATAACAGTGGTAACTAATTCCATGTTTTCTTATAATATTACCAAGTGGCAGCATTTATACTGAAAGAAATAGGGCCTAGTCACAGCTAAAACTAATAACTAAACACAAACCTTGACAAAAACTCTCCTCTGCCATTTCTTTTTACAAAATCCAGTGAATTACTTGTTTCCTGATAGTTTTCAGTATTCTGTGTTCATGCAAATGTGTCTTGAAAATATAGCATGCTTTAATTTTGCAGATGACATTTTATTTAAATGCACCCTTCATTGATTTGCACATACTATACGTGCATGCTTTTGACATTTTTGGAAATATCCTTTTAACTCTCTCACTGGCTCAGAACCAAAGCAGGAAGCAGTCTTTTTTTTTTTAGAATAACGTGCACTGAATTATGCCTAATAATATCAGAAACGTATTAAAATAGTAAATATGGACAATTTTGATTTCCTGCAGACATGGTATGGCCACTCTGATATTTTTTCTATGTGTGCACATGCATGTGTCATGATCCCAGCCTGTGTTCCCCTTTTCTTGTGTTTTTTTTTTTTTTTTTTTTTTCTGTTTCTGTGCTCTCTTCCTGTGTTTAGTTCTCTTTTCCCTTGTTGCTTTGTCTACCTTATTAGTTTCTATAGTTACACTTATTTGTCACCATAGTAACCCTAGTTAATTTATTTCTCCTGTCCTGTGTTAACCCCTTGTTATTTTGTGTATTTAAACCACAATGTTTTCCCATGTTCCTTGTTTGGTGTTGCTCCTCATGGATGTATTGTGCGTGGTTGTTGTAGTTTCTGGTTTCCCCTGGGTTATTTGGTCCTCGATTTGTTGCATGTTGTTTTGTTTAAAGGTCCCATGTGAGTGAGTGAGTGAGTGAGGATTGAAATCACCTTTATTTACAACATAGGTAAAACCAGCCTGTGTTACCACTAACAATCTGCATTACAAAGTCTCAAATTATGAAAAGCACACAAAAAAAAAAAAAAAAATAAATAAATAAATAAAAATAAAGATAAAGAAGACAACAAAATGACTTAAAAAGTCAACATTAAATCATCATTTTCATTAACTGTACATAACACTCCATTTATGGCCCAAGTATTCACAAACACTGGTAAGCACCCAACCAATTTATAGTATGCATATTCTATCCTAAGCCTTGATGCTACCAAACCCTTGAACATCAAAGGATCTAAAGTATCTTATTTTTCCTTGTTTTCCAAATAGTGAGTTTGGCAGTTCCAAACACAACATTTAGTAAAAACCAAAACATGTTTACGACTGCGAAATACTTTGGCCCAAAAATAAACAATTGAGGAGATAAATCTTCACCTAAAGATGATACCCATTGAGATAAAAAGGAGAATAAATTACCCAACCGTACACATTGCACAAAGAGATGAAAAATAGTTTAGTTTTCAGAACAAAATAAACAACCCACCTCTACATTTGGATTGAGGTGCACCACATGTCTGTTCGCAGCTATTGCACTGTGTACAATCCTCCATTGTAAATCACCAGTCCGTTTATCAATGGGGCGTTTATACAGTGACCGCCAGCTACCTTTGGGGGAGATATCTACTCCAAAAAAATCAGTCCATTTAGATGACTTTACTCCGGAGAGAAGATGTGTATTAGTCACTTTCACACAAGTCACATACAGAGCTTTTTTCCCCAACAGACTCAAAAGTATCCAGCTGAGGAGTTTTGAAAGACAATATGAGATTTTCCTCCTCATGCCATCCCCCCACGTTAGCAGCTATCATCAAGGATGGAAAATCATATTCACGTCCAGCCATCCACTCTTTGATATGGTTAGAGTTGTTGATAAAAAGTATCTGATCATAGTTCAGTTCTCCAAGTACTTCATCAGTAACTTGTTTCAAAAATCGAACAGATTTTATCCCTGTTCTCTCACTCAAGATCTCCGAACTGATGCTTAAAATGTGTCCAAGTTTTACACATCCAACAGCTATCAGCCGTAATGACAAATTAACAGAGCTCAGGTGTCTAGAAGGTAAAAAGGGGTTCTGGAACAATGGCTCTTCCATCAGCCAAAAACCTGCATGTATTCCAGCAGGTCTTGAGACAGAGAAAACTTTCCATGCTTCCATCACAGATCTGTAGAAGGGAGTCAAATCTGTAAGAGGTGATTCATTCAAGTTCAATAAAAAGAGATGTTTGTCAAGTCCCATGTTGCCTGCTTTCCTCAAGAGTGCAACTGCAGTGTTGGACCAAGCAATGTCACCATAATACAGCAGTCTCTGAGCAGCTTGCAGACGAAAAGCCATGAGTCTTGATCTGATGTCCACAAGACCTTGCCCCCCTTCTTGCACTGGCAAAAAAAGTACAGCTGATCGGACCCAATGCTGTCCTGACCAAAAAAAAAAAAAAAAAAAATCACCAGCATCCTTTGAATGTCTTGAACTAGTCCAACGGGAGGCTGTAACACAGTAAATTTATGCCACAGCGCAGAAGCGACCAAGTTATTGGCAACTAGAACTCTCCCCCTATAGGATAGCTGGGGTAGCAACCAGTTCCATCTAGACAATCGGGTGCACACTCTCTCCAAAACTCCCTCCCAGTTTTTCTTCTGAAACTCTTCTGATCCCAAAGACACACCAAGTAATTTCAGCCCTTTTCTATTCCAGTTTAAACTACCTGGTAGTTGTGGGAGATTTTCTAAATTTCTTTGACCTGACCAGAAAGCCTCAGTCTTATCCCAGTTTACTTTAGCTGATGATGCCTCTTCATACAGCTCAAGTGCTCTAGACAAAGCTTTTATGTCATTATTGTCATTGACAAACACTGTAACATCATCAGCGTAAGCAGTAATTGTAGTTCTTAAATGTTGAGGCATTGTAGGTATTGATAAACCATTTAGAGTTTTTCTTATATTGGAAAGTAAGGGCTCAATAGCAATACTATACAATTGTCCTGATAGAGGACAACCTTGTCTGATTCCCCTTGAAACCACAATAGGCCGACTTAGGCCACCCCCCACCTTGACCATACAAGAAGCTCCAGTGTACAACAAACGTATCCATTTGATAAAATCCTGACCAAACCCGAATGCAGCAAGTAGATTAAAAAGATAGTTATGATCAACGCGATCAAACGCCTTTTCTTGGTCTAAAGCAATCAATCCAACCTCTGCATTAAACATTTTACAGATATCCAAGGTATCCCTCACTAAAAAAAGATTATCCATTATAGATCTTTTCGGAATGCAATAGGTTTGGTCTTGATGAATTATCAAATGTAAAAACTTCTTAAGCCTATTGGACAGACATTTAGACAAGATTTTATACTCTGTTGTTAATAAAGCAACAGGTCTCCAGTTCTTTAACAGAGTCAAGTCTCCCTTTTTAGGTAACAGGGACAACACAGCTCGTTGACATGTAGCAGGTAAAGTGCCATCTTTATAACTTTCACAGAAAACTTAATAAAGGTCCATTCCAATATACTCCCAAAAATGTTTATAAAATTCAGAAGTCAACCCATCAATTCCAGGAGAACGTCCAGATTTCAACTGTCCAACAGCAATAGTGAGTTCTTGAAAAGTAATTTGTGTGTCCAAAGCAGTCTTAGAAACAGTGTCTATTTGAGGAAGTTCATGCAAAAGTTGCGCTGCACAACTAGAGTTACAATGATCAGCTTTGTATAGAGAAGAATAAAAACCAACAGCATGACGACGCATTTCTATAATGTAATTTGTAATCTTCCCATCTGGAAGACGTAAACATGTCATCTGCTTAGACTGTGCCACTGAACGCTCTAAATTAAAAAAAAAAAATAGGCACTTGGGGCATCCATCTCAATAACTGATGTAAAACGTGACCTCACCAAAGCTGCTTTCACCCTCTCATTCAAATGAAAACTTAGCTTTTTCTTTTTCTGTTGTAAGTTGTTAATAAAAGCTGGGTCATGTCTTCTTATCATTTCTGTCTCTATAGACTCTATGGGCCCTATCTTGCACCCAGCGCAATTGACTTTGTACACTGACGCATGTATCATTCCTATTTTGCACCCGCGCAAAGCGCGCTTTTCCCTCCACAGAAGCACGTCGCTAAACTAGGGAATGAACTTGCGCTCCCTGGGCGGTTCAGCGCAAAAAAGGAGGCGTGTTCCGGCGCAAACGTTCCTTCATGCTATTTTGCAGGTTTAGAAAACAATTGCGCCACTAACCAGGAAAAAATAGTTTAAAGTCAGTGGCGCGTTGCGCATGTTATTCATATGCTATTTTAAGGGCGCATGCTTGGCCATAATGAATGTAGCGTGTGCACAATGCGCATACACTTTGATTCTCTCATCTACACAGAAGCAGCAGTTTTCATTTTTGCAAATCATACATTATTATGATAGATAGATAGATAGATAGATAGATAGATAGATAGATAGATAGATAGATAGATAGATAGATAGACAATTTATTATAAAAGCATACATCTAGCTTACACATTTACCCAAATTATCATACACCTTTTTAACCGAAGTTAATTTGGGTGGGTTTCTCCATCCCCAACGTCCCTGACGAGAGCGTTGCTCTCCTTGGCTGTGAACCGCTCCTGGCGCGCGCCTGGCAAATCCGCCGTTATAATAGGAATCCGCTTTAGAGCAAAGCGCGTCTGCTCTTAAAGGGAATGTGAGATGACGCTCTGATTGGTTTATTTCACGTTACGCCCAAACCACACCTATGAATAATGAAGCTACTTCAGACCAACCCATTTTAGATTTGCGCCTGGCGCAAGAGTTATTTATTCCGCTGGGAAAATAGCAACAGCGCCAAGACCCGCCCACAAAGTTACTTGCGCTTTGCGCTTTGACACTTGCGTTTCAGATCGTTAAAATAGGGCCCTCTATCTCTTTCCAGAGCTTGAACTGTTTCTCGTTGAGTAGTCGTACAATATGCAGTGTACTGTTGACAGGATAGTTTTATTTGAGTTTTCCCAACCTCCCACCATTGTTTTAAATTTTCAAAATAATTTTTCTTCCCCTTCCAATGATTCCAAAAAACCACAAAATGTTCAGAAAATAAAGCATCCTGTAACAGTTTAGCATTAAAATGCCAATAAGAAGATTTTCTTGGAAATTGTGCCATGTTTACTGAAATATATACCAGATGGTGATCAGAAAAACCTACCGGAGTAATAAAACAATCAATAATCCTGTTATTTATATTTTTTGAAACATAAATTCTGTCTAAGCGAGCAGCACTTACTCTGTTGTCAGAAATTTTACCCATGTATATTGTTTATCTACCAGATGCTTGATTCTCCACATATCTAAAAGTTCGGCCTCTTTCACCAATCTTGACAAATAGTTGGATGAAAGCATGTGAGGCTCTTCATTATTACGGTCAACATTAAAACATTCTGTACAATTCCAAGCCCCAGCAATGATGAGGTCTCCATCACTAAAATCCTGTTTTAAGACATTAGTTAGCATTCTAAACAACTGTAATCGCTCATTTCCCACATTTAGTGCATAAACATTTATAAAATAAATTGTCATCCCTTCAATAATAGTTTTGACAAGAACCAGGCGACCTTTTACAAATTCCTCTGTTTTTCAATGCTAACTTTTATATCTGGAGAAAAAAGAAAAGCAATTCCAGCGCTCAGATTTGTACCATGGCTAAGTACATGTTGACCTTTCCACCACATTCCCCACTCTACTTCGTTATCCATATCGCTATGTGTTTCTTGCAGTAAAATGACATGTAACTTTTTATTTTTCATGATTTCAGACACCAAACCTCATTTATTACTATCCCTCCCTCCATTAATATTTAATGAACCCACCCTCAAAAGATCCATGTATAAGTTTAGGGAGGAGAGAAAAAAGACAACGGCAGAAGAAACCAGAAGAAATAAGGAGAAGAACACCGCGTGATGCATGGCTAATCATTTATAAAAATGCTTTTAGCCTCTTCTTTTTATCCACCATTCTACATTTTCTAATAACTGTAACATGTTTTTTTAAACGAAAACGTTTCTTTTCACTCAGCTGATCAAGATTTACAGTCTTTTGAAGAACTGCCACTGACCTCTCAAATTTTCCAACATCAGGAAAAAATTCTTTAATGTTGACTTGTTTTCCAAATGTCTCATCAAGAAACCCATTAATTTTATCTAATGTATACAAAGAGGGACCTTTAATGGACATATCTTGAGAATCACCCTCAAGTTCACATACAGACCCTCCTTGGGAGTCACATTTGTAATCAAGAAGAGAAACATTTTCGTCAGATGCATCATCATCTACTGCACTACCATCATTAGCTACTCAAACACAACTCTCTCTTTCTTACAGCCGACCCAACAGACTCACACCTGCTTGGCCCTGCAATTTCCACACCATCATCTTGCTGCTCATCAGCATTGATATTTTGAACAGTATTTTCATTTTGCTGACGTTCATACACATTAGTATTAGTCACAGCATTATCATGTACTTCAATAGCGGACGGCGCCGCACCAGAAACGCTCACCTCTGCTGGACCTGCGTGTTCCTCTTGAGCAGCGCGCTCCTGCTCCACCGCATCTCCCTCTCCTGAGACAGTAGGCCTTTGCCTATATCCTCTGGTGCGCGCTCTCTGTGAGGGCATGCAAACTTTTTATGCCCTAAATCGCAGCAATCAAAGCACCTTAAGCTACCAGTGCTTGCGTACACCATATACGTTTTGGCTTCATGTCGTACTCGGAATGAAACATCTAGCGTGTTTTCGGGGGAGTCTAAGAACATAAACACCCGTCTTCTAAAAGATGTGACGTGTTTCAGAGACGGGTGTTTACAGCCTAACGTGATTGTTTTAAAACCACTGGCAAATTTGCCAAAACGTACTAATTCCCGTTCCAACGCTTCATCCGGAATGAAAGGTGGAACATTCGATACCGTAATTTTAACTGTCGGAGCGTATACCCAGCAAACACAGAACGTTGGCGCAACGTACCCGACCTTCTAACAACGTTTTAACAACATGGCCAAAAGGTTGCTATAACTACGTTGTGTGGTGAAGGTTGTTACAGCGTTGTCACAATGTTGACATTAAACCACCGTTCAGGGCCATTGCTTAAGGTTGTGCCTAGGGTGTCTGGACAACCACTGGACTACATAATGTACTCGTCACTGCCCTGAAGCGGGAAAATCAGACTTTTGAATCCCAACCACCTGTTGGGCTCATTGTGTTGTCTTGTTCTTCATCGAGCAGCAAGGATACGTGAGTACTGCGTTTAATTTAGCCTACCTCAGCTATCAAACTCAACCTACAACTTTAATTTTTAATGTGATTAATGTAGCCTAGCTTGCACTGTTTAGTTTTTCATTCGATTTTTCCGCTATTTAGTCTCATTCGTTTCTTTGCTCCTCTATATCGTCCGGCTTTCGGCTACTGTCTGCCATACAGACCCGGTTTTGTTCATTAAATGTTCTGATCTGCCTTTGATTTTTATGTTTTATTTATTATACTTAAAATAAATTTTGTATATTCGTTTATTTCGTTTTCTTTTTCACAAATGTATTAGCCTACTTTTGGAAGTGCAATTTGATGGAGTTTTAATAAAGTTGAATTAACGAAACCTTCTGTCATTTTTACTCTTCAAAGTGTACACTTGCAGGTGTTGATAGCCCCATTAAATAATATAGATAAACAATAAACGATAAAAAGTATATAATTATCTAACAAAATGCTAAATGGGGGGATATAGCAGCATATAAAAATATTGTCAGAACGTCGTCTCTCAGTTGCTGAATGTCGCGCAACAACGTTGCTACAGCCCTGTCGCGCCTTACAATTCTACGTTGTTACAATGTTGCAAGCACGTAGACAGCGACGTTGCCATAGCAGAAATGCAACGTGCCAGAGACGTTGCCACAACGTAAATGTGTTTGCTGGGTAGCGGGGTAACCTGAACAAAGTTTTCATTTATAACGAGACCATTCTCGATTAAACGATTGACAAAATTTTGTTCTTTCAAAAACACTACTACAGCTTTATTCATACGAGAAGGTGACACTATATTCTCGTGTCCTACTTCCGAGAAGTGACGAGAGAGAGAGAGAGAGAGAGAGAGAGAGAGAGAGAGAGAGAGAGAGAGAGAGAGAAATAACATTAAGCAAATATGGAAAAGTTACATTTATCCTACCATGCTACTGTAAAAGTTAAGGCACAATGCGAGTTATGCTTAACTATAATAAATGTATAACTCGATTCCAGCCGCATTCTGAGTCTGACAATGGCATTCGTTTTTATCTGAGGCAAAAGTGTTGTTGGATTGGGGAAATACATTGAAATGAAATCTTAAGTCCATCTACTCTAAATTGTAAGGAATTTATATCTTTGATTTCATAGTAACACTTTACAATAAGGTTAATTTGTTTATTATTCATGTAACTAACATGAACTGACATGAGGAACACATTTGTTACTGTATTTGTTAATAATACACCTGTTTTTTACTTGTTCATGTTATGTCACAATCAGAGCATTAACTATTGTTAACAAATACAACTTTTGATTTTAATAATGTTTTAGTAAATGCTGAAATTAATATTAACTAAGATTAATGCTGTAGAAGTGCAGTTCATTATATTAGTTCATGTTAACAAATTTAACTAATGAAACCTTATTGTAAAGTGTTACTGATTTCATGATAGCTAACACTTTAATGCATATAATAGTCAAGTCAAGTCACATTTATTTATATAGCGCTTTTTTTACAATACAGATTGTTTCAAAGCAGCTTCACTGTGATAACATGAAAATGATACAACAAAGTTTGTTTCTAGAAGAAAATTGCATCATCGTCCACCTGAAGTAAGGCAGATCAATAAATGTCCCCAACTAAGCAAGCCAGAAGCCAAGGCAACAGTGGCAAGGAACCAAAACTCCATCAGGTGACAGAATGGAGAAAAATAAAATAATACATACATAAGTTACAACATCAACAAAACTAAATTACTTCTTGATTCTCACTGTTTTGTTTGGTAAAGTAAATAATATTTAGTACGGTAATATTATCATCATTTCCCTATTTTCGTTTGATGTGTCATGCATTCTAATTAAAATTTTTTGCCCTTTTTGGTCCTTCCGCCCCTGCCCCTGAGGAGGTCTGTGCACGCCACTGAGAAGAGGAGTAGTTGGATCAGGACGATGGAGGAGAAAAGTTAGGGGAGAGGAGGAAGAATTTGTGCTGGACTGTGCACCTTTATGTTTCCCCCCTTGCATGTGCATGTGGAATATGAAAGGTTATTTCTGCCGTGGAATAGAACATTAAAAAAAGGTAATTGGGACTTTCTCACAATTCTGACTTTTTCCCTCCTCTCAATTCCTAGTTATATCTCACAATTCTGAGGGGGAAAAAAGTCAGAATTGTGAGATAAAAAGTCACAATTTTTTTTTATTTTTTTTATTCTCTATATAACCAAAGGCCATGTATATTGGATTTGTTGTTGATCAATGGCAGCAATTTTATTTTTTCATATCAGTAAAAGCTTCATGTAAAGCTTTTACTTAAGTGATTCCAGTACCACTGTTCCATATACGTATAATATGCAGCCTGTGTAGAGCACTAACTAAGGTGGCACCATCCCACCCTCTATGAGAGCACCCTCAACACCCCACTCCTTTCTATTTTTTTTTTCTACTGTACATTCTATAAAGTAATGCCTTCTCTTTTTGACAGTATGCTGCCAAGAATACACACATTCAACATTCAACCAAAAATGTAGAATGGCTCACAGTAAAAGGAAACTGAATTATATTTAAAAAAACAACAATGAATTTCATATTGTCTGCAGGTAGAACTGAAACATGACAAGTAATGCAGTTTTCATAATGTGATCAATTGTTAGTATTTTGACAGTCATTGCGCTATGATTGACTATGTTAATGTTTGATAGAAAACTAGTGCTAGAGTTTTGACAGAATGATTCAATTTTGAATTGGGTTTGCTGTGTTTTGATAGTGTTAATATGTAGAAAAAGTTTTTTTTTTTTTTAGCATTTTGAAATGTAGAGTTTGTATATATTTAACAAGATGTGGTTTTGTCTAATTGTGTGATGTATGTGTGTTACTGACTGAAAACTGTAATTAACCCCCAAACATTTAAATTATTTTAATTGTAATTATTTTAGTTACTTACTTTATTTGTAACGTCTCAGGGTAGAAGAAGATGAAGCTCCAGGCCGAGATCCAAAACACTCAATATTTATTTAAACTGAAGAATACACGGAACAGAGTGCTAACACAAACATTGACCGACAACTGAAGAGTGAGAAGGGAGAACTTAAATACACAGATGATAATGAAGACAACAGGTGAAGGTGATGCTGATAATGAACTAATTAACAATGCACAGGTGATAGAACTGAACTAATGATGATGATGACAGAACACAGGTGAAGACAGTGATGATGATGAAGACAAACATGGTGGAAACAGAACACAATCCTGACATTATTATATACTCACTATTTATGTAAACTAATTATTTTTGTGGACAATGGGGGGCCTTGAAGTCAAAAAGATTGAGAACCACTGTGTTGGATGTTTCAAAACTAGAAGCCGAATGTGGCTGCATTCACACAGCAGCAGAATGCAGATGTCAATCTTGTTTTAGAGTTCACACTCAGTTCAGAAATAAACAAAAGTAACAGACTTAAATATCCAAAACTCAACCACAATTTCATAGTGAGTTTGGCAAACATAATTTTTGGTCATTTCAGGACATCACCATCTTTGATATTTACTTTATTTAGTTTCACTATGGTTATGATTATGGTATGATCATCTGTAATCATTGTCATACTTGTTCTTAAATAGTCACCCCATCCCAAACACGGACTTTCTTAACATATCCTCTGTTTCTGAGCTGTTCCCTTGTGCTAACCTGTATCTAGGGCTGTGCTAAAGAGCTGCTTTTTACTGGCTGAGTTGTCTGAGAGAGCTATACATCACAGAAACTGGCCCTTATCCTGTGAGTCTCCATTTAATAAGCTATGCACTTGAGATAAAGATGATTCATCCAAAACAAATGAATTGATACAGTGGAGTTGGGCATCTGTGAGGCAGTGTGAGTGTGTTCACAGAAGCAGGAGCCTGGCACACGCGACAGATAACAGCAGGAGTAATTCACACTAATGCTGGGCATATATCAACAGCCAAGAGAGGACTTAGGCTGGCAGAAAGTGAAAAAGAAAGTGAGCGTGAGACTGAGCGGAAGCAGAGCCCTGCATCAGATACACAGAGAGAAACAGAGATGCTAACAGGATTATTTTTGTTAGGTTGTTTAATCGTGCATGCACTAGAAAGCCTCCCATTTCTCAATCTGAACTCCTTTGAACCATGACATGCTCATGTCAATTGCAGGTTTACATTCAGCATGTTCTGTTGTAGGTTTCTAAAACAGAAAATAACTGGTCTAGACAACTGCTAAAGCTGCCTTGGTGACACATGTGCCAATCACATCCTTGGAAAAATCTTCTCTTTTCTTTTTCTGTAAATGGGAAGCATAATTGAATCACTGATCTTTTGAATCGCCATTTATCACAGAAAGCAACATCAGCGAGGAGGAAAGTGGCAACGGAGATTTATATCACTCTCTCCTCAACGATCAATTATTGAAAAGATCACTGAATCCTTCTCTTACTGGCAAGCTATCACAAAGACTTCACCACATTCAAGAACTTTGCAACATTAAAGGAATAAATTATTATTTGAGATTGGCAAGTCTCATCTGAGTTTGAGGATCATTCACTTGATATTATTTCTCCATCCGATTTTATGATATTGTGTATTAGTCTTCAGATTTTGTCAGTAAAGTGAGTATACACCTACCAACATTATGTTATAATAAAAAATATATAATTTAAATAATTATTTAAAAATATATAATATATGTTCATTATCATCAACTAAATATAAGTATGGAGCAGTGGCTAGGACAGATGTCCATGATCACCACCAACTAATAAAATGCCACAATTTAATCCTGTTTACATTAAATAAACCTACTCTTTAGCAGATTTGAGTTTACAGACCTATTGGTATCACAACACCTACGAGATGAGCTTTGAAGAAAGGAACAAGCCGTCAACTCACTGAATTTCATCTGAACGGAAAGTTACAGAATATTTAAATTTCTGAACGTAAAGTCACCTCCATACCCACCTCCAGATGTTCTGAATTATCTCCCAAAGCCACAGAGCATTAATGAATGATATTTTTCTGGTTGTGACCAGAGATCCTTAGGACTGGCCAAAGGTTTTGCCGTGGTGGCAGGTAATAACCCTCCATCTCATATGATCCCATAGTCTGTCTAAATTAGATAATTATATCATTTTATGATTCTGCCTTTTTTCCCTTAAAAAAAAAAAAAAAGACATCCATTTAAAGCTGCTGTGGACATATTTTCTTACTGATTAAAATTTAGATTCTTAATGTGTGATGCTTGCCATGAGCATCAGCTGAGCCTTCATTAGGTTCAACATTCAAAAGGTTCTAATTTGTACACTTGTGGTACCAACATGTGAGGTAATAATATGAATATCAATACTGAAGCCACTTTTTCAAAACTCTTCATACAGACTGCATTACCAAGATGAATCTTGGCCAAACAGTTAATCTCACTTACAAAACTTATTTCAGCAACAAGGGTGAATTGAAACATGTCTTGCATTGTTTGCTGTTGAATTAATTGATTGTTAAAAGTACAAAATTGAAAGAAGATCATACTGTTGTGTTTCGGTGATTAAACCAAATGTTCTCATTACATATTACAATAATCTTATGTTTGAAACATAACATACAGCATGTGTTACAAGTGTGATCAGTTTAGATTTTTTTTACTAAGAGTTTTGAAAATGTACACCTTACTTGTGAAAATAGTACCAAAGTGAATACAAAAAAAAAAAAACTGTAACTTGTATCTTTAAAGTTTGAATGATTTTTTTCACAATCAGTATTTCATTATAGGATAAGAATAAGATCTTTTCATTTTACTGACTGTATTACAGCATAAATATTTATTTTTTCTATATCTTTACATAAGAATTTACTTGTGAAAATGAAAAAGTTTAAGCAACAACAATAAAAAAATCTTGAAGCAATAATAATTACAAAAAAAACAACAACTAAACAAACAAACAAAAACATGTATAGTATAATCCTGCATGTGTATTGGAGCCCCAGATGTGTCAGGGGGCCTTTCTGTGTGGAGTTTGTATGTTCTCTCCATGTTGGTGTTGGTTTCCTCTGGGTTTCCCCCACAATCCAAAGACATACAGGACAGGTGAATTGGATACTGTTTGCCTGTAGGTGTGAGTGTGAATATGAATGTGTGCGAGTGTGTCATCGCTGTGTTGGACCGGCCATCTGTCCAGGGTGTTTTCTTGCCTATGACTCGAGACGCTGGGAAAGACTCCAGCCTCCCTACGACCCTACATAGGACAAGTGCTTTCGAAAATGGATGGATGGATGGACAGTACTGTGAGGGTTCTATTTCTCCCTCTCTCTGCCACTCTTCTTTCCCCATAATACTTGATCCATGTTTCCAAAAACAAATCACTCTGAAGCCATCCCGATTCACCAAAATTACTAAAAATAGGACACGGGTTGTTTTCAGCTGAAATTCTAATTAGTTGTGTTTGGAATAATTATCATTTAATTTCACTGTAAATATTCTGCTAAGATTTTATATTTCAGTATGATTTCTGCAGAAATCAGCATAAATATATTTTTTTCTATATCTTTACATATAATAATTTACTTGCAAGTTGTAAGTAAGTAAATAAATAAGTTGAAGCAACAAAAACAAAAAAATCTTGAAGCAATAATAATTACAAAAACAACAACAACTAAACAAACAAACAAACAAAAACATGTATTGTATAATCCTGCAAGTGCAGTATTGGAGTCTGCACATGCAGGCTCTAGTGCAGATGGTGAAGTATGACAGAATTGTCATACTCATGACAATTTTGGTGGACAAAATTGTTCATGGATTTTGCAAAATGTGGTCATTGAATGCATCTTGTGTGAACGCAATGCAAAATGATTCACATTTTGGTCTGCATAGACTTCTGTTTCAACGAATGTGTGAAGAGTTTTGAAAATGTGCCTTCAGTATTGACCAATGCTTGTTAACAATTGAAAAAAAAAAAAAAAAAAAGACGACCAGGCCTCTTTCAAAAGGCAATTCACTCATTTAATTTGAAAGCCATATTTGCATTACAGCCCCCATATTCTCCCATTTACTTTCCTCTGAATAGTTGATCTCCTCTTTTTACTGTGAGATAAAGCACTGTACAGCAAAGTCATGTCACATAGCTTGGTTTTATTTATTATTTTGTAATTATTTTTACTTTTTTTTTCCAAAAAAACAAGTTGGTCTATCTTTTTGATTCTGTGAATGCCAGTTTCATTTTGTTTTATAACATGGACTTATTTGGCAAAACAGGATTTTTTCTTCTGATGCTTGATTGCTTTTGTGAATTTATGTTTGTTTTATGAGGCCCTATCATACACCCGGCGCAATGCAGCGGCTGGTGCGACGCAAGTGTTTTTTGCTAGTTTCAGCCCGACGCAGTTATCATTTTCACGTCCTGCGCCACATTGTTTAAATAGCAAATGCATTTGCGCCCATCTGTGCTGGTCTGAAAAAGAGGTGTGTTCAGGTGCATTGTTGGCGCATTGCTATTTTGAGGCAACTGAAATAGACTGTGCCATTGACCAACTAAATCTTTAAAGTTTTCGTTGAAATGTAATTTACATGACTCACAGAAAAAGTCTCAAAAAACACTTTTCTTACAGGTGATGTGTTTTCCAAGATTTATTTTTTATAAGATTTTGTAACAATGCAAGGCATCACTTTGAGAAAGCAGTGTGGTTTTTTTTCCAGTCGAAATAGACTCAAATGGTTATGTCTGCAATCTTCTCTTCTTGCTAGCTTTTTTTTTTTTTTTTTGTCTATTTTTCTAGTGCTTTACATGAGGCTTTTCAGTCTGATCAGTCAGCCATAAATCTGATTATAAACAGATTGTTTGGGTGCATGAAAAAGAAGCTATTGAAATATTGGTGGTGGGAGAGTTGGTGTTGAACTTACTGCATGTGACATGAGGTTGAAGACTGTTTACACCTGTGGGGATTGGATGGCGAGTTCTCCCTCTGATGTGAAGAGGCTCATCTCATGTCTTCCACCTTGTGAGCTGCGGCCAAGCACTGACATGTCATTGGCATTCTATAGAGTAAGTAAGTGACACATGTACAATATTGAGGCCAGAGATGACAGATAGGTACAATATGAACTCCCTGAAAGCATATCAAATCTTAAACACCATTAAATCTTTGGGGTGGGTGTCGTTAGCATGACAAGACTTCTTAAACTGAGAGCCAAAGGCATGGTTAGTGTCACTCGGCTTCCTGTTGACAGCCAGTGATAGGGGGTGACAAGTCTCATGCCTGGATGTATGTGAAGATGCTAGAAGCTTTCAAATGCTATATGCACTTATAGATACCCTTGAGTCCATGTGAGGGCAGTGGCTGCCCTCTGCTGTGTGTGTGTTATGGGCAAAATTAGCACCCTTTACCAAAGTGTTGTTTGGCATTTCCCTTGACGAACCGGGGTGGATGTTGTTTGCGTAAACTGTCTCTCAAATTGGGCGCACAAGTCGTTAGGCATGAAGAGGAAGTGGAGAGCACTTGGTGCTGCCGTAGCAATGGGGAGGCTATCACAAGTGCCTATTTCTTTTCCAGGAAGATTTTTTTTTTAATTGTTTTGCTGAGCTCATCTGATCTGGTGATCAACAATTATCAAGCATCTCATGTTTGCCCAAAGAATAATAATAATAAAATAAAAAAACACTGTTTGTGTTTTATTTTGAGTTTGTTTGAATAAAATAGGTACTGCCAGCGCATAGATCCTGCTTTTCTCCTATTTACTTCAACAGTGTGTGACAATATGCCATTATTAGATCTTTTTGTCTCATAATTGTCTTAGTATCTCTTAATTATGACTTTTTTTTATTTATACCAAAGCATGTTTTCTGATATAATACCAACGTATATGTCTCACAACTGCAGCTCACAACTGTGTTTTTATATCTTATAGTGTGACTTTTGTTTCTTATTCTAAATTTGATATCACAATTAACTGTATTTTTAATTTTTTTTACTCTGCAGGGACAGTAATGGGCTTCCACACAACTTGTATTTTCATTAGTTGTAATTAGTCCATGTTGCTGTGCAACAAAGCCTCTTCTAAATACAATCTGGTGAAGTTCTAATAGGTGGTCTTGGAATGATTCAAGCATCATTCCACATAGTTTTTAGACGTCTTAATTAACCGTCTTAAGACCTATGGATTGGTTTACCTCCTATTTGTTGAAAAGGTCATTCTCCGTAGTGCTTGGAGATGCCTTCTCCTCTCGTGCTCCTTTATTTGCTGGGGTCCACCAAGGATCTATTTTAGGTCCACCTTCTGTTTACCATGTACATGCTACCCATGGGTCAAATTATGCGTAGTCATGACATTGATTTTCACTGCTACGCAGATTACACACAATTGTCCCTGAAAGCCTGGTACCACAGATTCATCCTGCATCATGTCCTGCTTCACCGAGATTAGATGTTGAAAAACTTTCTGCAATTGAATGACTCCAAATCAGAGGTACTTATAATTACCCCATGCAGCCCCAGTACTAGTAGCATTAATAATCTCTCCTCTAGTCTGGGTGCCTTATCCAATAATGTTTGAAAAGAGGCCTGCAACCTAGTTGTCATCTTTGATTCGATGCTCAGGTGACTAAAGTGGTGCAGTCTTGCTTTGCACAACTGAGACAGCTAACAAAGATCAAGTCATTCCTTTCTTTAGCAGATTTAGAAAAGGTAATTCATGCTTTTATCTTCTCCAGACTTGACTATTGTAATCCACTTTATTCTTAGCCTAGAAATCTAGACGCACCCTAGCGGCAGCAAAAATTATTTTGCAGCCAGGGTAGTCTAGCAACTCTCCATTGACTTTCGTGCTGGAAAAACCTAAATTGGGTCAGGCCAATCACGTCGTGTATAGAGTAGGCGGGGTGGGCTTAACATAATGACGACAGAGTTGCGACGGTTCCCTGCTACTTGAAAACAAAGAAGAGCTGCTGCTGCTGGAGAACAGTCTTTCGAATCGGCTTTGGCCGCGACTCTGGAGGACTTGGAGTTAAGTTTTTCTTTGAGAAAAGAGCAAAGAACGGCACTTAAGTCATTCTTAAAAAAGGAAGATGTGTTCGTAGTTTTGCCGGCCAGATTCAAAAGTTGAATCTATCAACTAACAGCTCCGCTGTTGGGAAAACACTCTGGTTGTTTGAAGCGCTGTCCAATTCATACTTTGCACGTGACGTCACAAGTACTGGCTGGCGGGCAAGAACGTCATTCTCCAGCAACAAAACCCAGTAAACTAATCAAGGATCTTGCCAGGACTTCTCCAGTTTTACTATACAAAAGTTGGTGTTTTGAGATGTAAACGACATGCCAGATAGTTTTTAACCGCAGATGAGATAAGCAACCTTCACAGTATACGCGTCTGTGCAGTGATCATCACTCCATCAAAGGTAATTTCAACATTTGTTTGAATACCATGGGTGTATTATCATGTAATCGTGTCTTTAAGTTACCCTGTAGTTTTGTCAATCAACACCACCAGCTGGTTCGGCGAGTCAGCTGTTTGTGTCTAGGCTCTGAACTGTACGTTCACACCGCCGCTGGCGAGAGTGGCAAAATTCATTGAAAATTGTTATTGCTCGATTATCGTAAAAAACCTTGTCTGCTTTACACAATTTAGCTACCTTGGAGTTAATCCTAGTCCATAGTTATGCAGCTAGCTCGCTAACAGACTTGATAGCTACTAGAAAGACCTGGAACTACAGGACTCTACGTTGAAAATACCCATTTGTTGCCCGCCAGGTATCCATGGTAGTCACGTGACTGCAAAGTATGAATTGCGTGCAGAGGGAATTTGAAAGACAGCCGTTTATCCCGCCCCTCGGATTGAGCCGTGTCTATGGTGAGTTGCCAGACCTAACATCTTGATGTAGGTCTGGCTTGCCAGGCTACTTTATTCTGGTATCAGCAAGCGAAACAGCTGATTCAAAACGCTGCAGCCAGGCTTTTAACACACACTAAGAGAAGTGACCACATTACACCGATCCTTTCTGCCCTTCACTGGTTACCTGTGAGTTTTAGAATTGATTTTAAGATTTAACTGATTGTTTTTAAAGCCTGGAATGGTCAGGCTCCTGCCTATATCTGTGATCTGCTAACGCCCGATGCGCCTGATCGCTGTTTGAGATCCTCTGGTAGGGCCTTACTAATAGTTCCAAAATCTTGACTTGTCACAAAAGGTGACCGGGCTTTTGCTGTCCGGGGGATCTCAGGCAGGCAAGCACGGTATCCTTCTTTAAATCTCTTCTTAAAACTCACTTTTATTATATAGCTTTTTAACTAATAGTATGTGTTATAATCATTTAAATGATTCTATCATTTTATATTTTAAGTTATATATCTTATTTGTTTTGTAATGTTCTTTTTGTAAAGCACGTTGTAACTTTGTTTTAAAAGGTGCTATATAAATAAATAAAACATTTTCCTGTGGCAGGTAAAATGAGCGAGGTAAGAAGGGGGTGCTCCCTGCAGGTTTAATAAGTGGACAAATCCACCAGGGGCTTTCCATCAGTAAGGTCTGATGTCAGCATTACTGAAACATGGGGGCATTTGCATGTTTGCTGTCAACAGAAGCTTTATGAGAGCACACCGCATGAATCAACATAATTAGTGCAGCTACTGCCTGCTTTTGATATGAAAAAAAGAAATAGCCTCACCATCCACTCTCCCTCTCTCTATCGCTCTAACACACTTTGTTTGTCTCTGTCTGCTAAGGATGACAGGTGGACAGTAGTGTTGTTGTTTCTATTGCAGCTGCATATCCAGTGCAGGCACAGGTGTCTGCCCATAATGGGGCTCATCCTGGCCTCACAGCAGACAAATCTGTCAAGGACATTTCAGTCACAAAGAGGATGCAGCAGAGCTTATTATTTCAGTTAGCCATATTCCCCATACACCCCAAATTTAAAGAAAATAACTAGTTTATTAAGCGTTTTTTCAAACTATACTAAATACAAAAGTACTACTCACTAGGACATATGTCTTCTTTTGTCATGCATACTGTTTTATGGTGCTTAATCTAACCCCCTACGTGGTTCTTAATTAAAGACACCTTCTACCTTATTTTGATTTTTCTCAGGTTAGGTAAAGTAAGTCGTATCCGTTCTAAACAATAAGTATTTAAATTTCCATACTTACAATTTAGTCAGAAGACTTCTCCGTGGTTAGTTCAGCTCATTTTTCATAAAGCAGAGACTATGGCCGGCTGGTTCTTTTTATATAAAAAATAAGTAGTTTTTATTAAATTTAGGTTAATTAGTTCACATACAAAATACTAATATATAAAATCAAATCAAATCAAATCAAAAACGCAGTTTACAAACTTTGACTGCAGGAGGCCCATGGAAAGAGACTTCTAACACCGGAGAGGCGGACTGGTGGTCCCGTTGAATCCGCGTCTACCTTTGACATTCCTGACAATACTTTTTATAGTCCACACGCCCTCCGCACAGATTCAGTCCTTTACAGACAATCTGTCCAATCCGAAGTCTTGAACTGTCCTCAGTTCTGGAAACCCCCTTACAAACTTCATAAAGCTCTTTCCTTTGTTCTCCTTTTCTTGCTGGCTCTGGATCCTCTGCCTTTCTCCTGCACCTCATGCTCCTCATCAAATGGGTAATGCTTGCATTTTTTCTTCTTTCTTTGGCAAAGCTCTTTCTAATACATTTTCAATTTCTCTCTACTCTGCTATAATAAATAAATGCTTACAACATTCAGTGTGGTATATTTTTCTATATAAACCATTTTCTCAGTAAATGACTTTACATCACCAATTGCAGTGTCTCTTCTTTATAAACCATTTTCTTAATAAATGTTTTTACAAACAACAGTTGTGGTGTCTTTTCTTAATAAACCATATTCGTAATAAAGAACTTTAAAATAACAGTTTCAGTGTCTTTCTTAATAAACCACATTCGCAATAAAGAACTTTAAAATAACAGTTTCAGTGTCTTTCTTAATGACCCAGATTCAAGGGTTTCCTTATAAAAACTCTTTTACAGTGTTTCCATAATAATAAGGTTTCTTATAAAAACCTTATAAAGTGTTTTCTTATACAACACTTTTCTTACACAAAGTTACAATTATACGTAATACCCTATTATAAGCCTATACATATGAGGCATTAATCATAACAGAATAAATTGCATGTTTACCTAACAATACATAATATATTTTTTATATTCAGTGTTAATTAAATTTTAAAAGCGTATTACTATTAGTATTATATTATGTATTAAAGTCACCATGAAATCAAAATTCAATATTCTTATTTTGTATGGAACATTTCAGTATTAATTATAAATTATTTATCCATGATCACTATTATTATTATTAGTATTATTATTATTAATAACTTTCTAAATCAACTTCCCCTCCCTCTTGCAGTGACATCTCTTTGTGTTTACTGGCATGAGGGCGGGACAACCTGTCACTCAGATGAGTACCAATAGCAAACCACAATAGCACCAATGAATTGCCATGGAGAAAATCAAGTCCTGAATTAAATTTGGTCTTGTTCAAGAAGACGTTTCACTTGTAAATAATGAAGAAAAGACTATTGCAGCTTAAAAACTTTAATGCATAAATTACTAGGTGTCAGTTCTCTTAGTTTTAGATTTCTCACTATCACCTTCCTTCTTTCTGTTGTCACCTGCTGGCAACAGGATGTGCTGTTGTGTGACTTTTGTGTCACCAAAGCAGGCAGCAGACACAGACTACTGACAAGGGGCTCCACTGCTTCTACAAGAGAGAGAAAGACAAAGGGAGAGAGAGAGAGAGAGAGAGAGAGAGAGAGAGAGAGAGAGAGAGAGAGAGAGAGAGAGAGAGAGAGAGAGAGAGAGAGATGGGGGGGGGGGGGTTGCAGAGGAGAGGAGTAGTAGAGAAGCAGATATGGAGAGAGAGCAGGAGGCACAATGAGACAAAGAGAGACAGAGTACAGAAAAGGACTCACGGCTCCAGAGAGAACAGAGGGAAAATGAAAAGAGCAAATAGAGAGGCAGGAGTGTGGGAGGGAGCAATAGGGAAGGATAGGTGGGCGTTAGGAGAACAATGTGCTATGCAACGGATGTTTGTTCTTCAAAACTGCAAGATCCCCTGCCCCTACAGCCACGGATTATTGTTTGTTATGTATGGGTTTTTATTATATGATGTATGTGTTTTGTTCACAGAAAAAAATCAACTCATTAGAATAGTTGGGGGTCAGACTACTCTGGTAGTGCTGTATGTTTTTGATTCACTATAAAGGATTGAATAATTGTTCAAGAATCAGACTACATTGGTCACTCACACCATATGTTTTGCTCTGTAGATTCAGTAGTGAAAATGTTTAGAATGGTATTCCATTCACATCGCCGCAAGACTGCATGTGCGAACCTATCTTTATTTATTGCTTCACTGTCCAATACACTGATTTCTCATCAAATAGCCTAGTTTGATTTGAAAAAAAAAAAAAATCTCTTTCGATAGATGTCAGATTAGAGTTAAGTAAATAACTCAGGTGACAGAAACAGGTCCAGATTAATGACATTATTATCACATTTTATTTTATTTTATTTTATTTGGTGAATTGATACATTTTTATCAAAATGTAGGATCATATTTAAGCAGTAAGCGCCAAGCTGTTGTTGTTGTTTAACAAATAAGTTGAGTGAACTATTCAATGATGCACTGATTCAAAGGCTGTCACTCTTTTCATTCCTGAATGAATTAAAGTGTTGTTGAACGAATCAGCTGAATTAACGAGTCATTGATTCCCTCATAATCCCATTGCTGTTGGACTCAGCACATTATCACCATTCATAATTAGCGTTATCTTTATCATTATTGGGCATTATCAGCGTTCTTGGAATGACGCTCAACCAATCAAATTTGATGGCTAGAAGTAATTATTTTTATTAAGTATTATTATTTTTCCACAGTTAATAACAGTAAGTGCAAGTCTATTTACTTACATCACCATTTAGTAAATTCCTTGGTAGTGTTAGTGTTCTCTCTTACAGTTGGCCTGGGGCCTGTACCATGATGGTAGAAATTCAGGGTTACGGAATTTGTTTTGAGTTGACGAAACCAAACCAACCCAATAAGGCTTTGTTGGAACCATGATGCTGTTCATCAGCGTTCTCTGCCTACTCAGGCTTTGATCCTGAGTTCATTAAAATATGTGAACAGCCAATCACATGCCTTGAAACATGCAAAACTGTGATTCACTTCTGGTAAGACAGTCAGCATGATTCAAACCTCCCTTCTGACGAAGATTAAGAGATTAAAGAATATGAAGTATATAAATGCATTCACACTGTAAAAATAAAATATATTGCTATATTAGTGCAAGTGAAAGTTGAGAAGTAAGTTTATATAGTTGATAATATATAAACTTAGGGTAGTTGAAAGTGGGAGAAACTCGAACATGTAACCTCACATGTAGTAATTTTTAAAGCCCTGTCTATCGATTTCAAATCTTATTCATATCACATATTATTGGTATATATTTATATTAATTTAAATTAAATGCTTAATTAAAAACTAAATAAAAAAAAAAAAATCAAAATGACCTTTATTTGCAGAAGATGGAAGTGAATAATGTGACAATTCTAACTGACAATATACAGAAGGAATCTGGAGGGAATTTGCTTCATAAATATTCAAACTAGACAAACAATGACATTGTGAGCTCACTGATGCTGGATTAGTTTGGCAAAAAAAAAAAAAGACAAACACAAACTTCTTTTTATTTGATTACAATTTATGGAATCACATCAATTCAGGAATCCAATTATTTTTTAAACAAACAAACAAAAAAAGATTGATGTAGCCTACAAAAAAATAAAAATAAAATAATAATAATAATAAAAATAAAAAAAAACGGTGAATACTTTAATTTCCAAAGATTCAAACCTTTTACTTAGTTCAAAAATGTAAAAGAGAGAAAGAGCAGCACAGACTGATCAAGCACAAAAGCATTGCATATACTAATACATAAACGCATATGTATCTGCTCATGCACTTCTTCACATATCCTGTGAGATTGAAATGATGCATATAGTCGTACGCTTATACAGCTTGAACACTTTATTCCCATGGCAACAAATCTCAGCTTGAGAGGAGAAAACAATCTGACAATGTTTTGTCTCCATTTTATATGGACACAATCTCTGATATCTGATTTCACGGGACAAGAGAAACAAACAATCTTCTCTCATTCACTCTACAAAGAATGCAAAAAGAAGAGCACACAACATAAAGCCACTGGAGTGCTCTCTGTCCTCACTGACTAAATATGTCCAATGTTACATGTTCTGTTGTCACTGGAGAGTTATGGAATATCCTCCTATTCATTCCTATTCATGCTCAATCATGTAATGTTGTTGTTTATGCTCAAATTTATAGCAATTACAGTCTCTCAGAACTGTTCTGTTCTGTTTCTGTTGTAGGAACCACCTCTAAAAATGTTGGAAAAGCCTAAGCTTTACTGAAACACAAAAAGGTGTTTTATTGCATTTCCAGTGGGGTGATTGATCAAACTATAGTCTGCAAAGAAAGAAAAGCAGGCTGCCTGTACAGTTGATGGTTTTCCTCTGCAAGCACATGCAGCCTTTTCACTCAGTTCATATTTTATTTAAAATTAAAGATAAAGGCAAAACTAAACCCAAAGGTCTAGTAAATCTCCTAGATCTCTTCCCAGTTTGCTGTCTCACTCTCAAGACTGCACACAGTCACATGGGTAACTTCCCATGTCTATGTCGAATTCCTAACCCTAGTGTTCATCCACAATCAATAATAAAAAAAACAACAACAACCTTATATTAAGTAGAGATAACAAACAAGCAAAATGAACAGGCCTTTATTTGCATAACACATTATACTAATCTGATCACATTTGAATTATAAACACATATAACAGCTATAACAGACATTAAAACATCAGGTTTTCAGAAAGAATTCCCTTATACATGTACAACAGATTATGCATGTGATGGCATAGGCAGAACTAACCAGGCAACTTTACAAAGGGCCTACCTTGGATTACTCCAACTTGGAAACCTGGGGCCTATACCATGAAGCCAGTTTAGGTGGCTAGCCAGGTATGTTTCAGTTTAGTTTGCACCAACCTTGGGTTTTAGGCATCTTAAAAGTGGTCTGGCTTTAAGCATTGTCCATAACCATAGTTACTTATGTTCCACGGCAGGTTATGTTCTTAGGTAAGAGATCTCAAATAGTGACCAATCAGCTGTGAGCAAAGTGACACATATCTGACACAATAAATCACTCATTCAGTTTCTCTTGCTCAAAATTAAAGGTCACGACACAGTAAAAGATTTTTGAAGACAAAATTGTCTGGCTTCAATGATTATTATTATAATTATTTTTTATGATATCATTTATAATATAGCCATAATGCATTAAACAATCAATTTTAATAATATAATTTATGTATTCATCAGTAATTAATTATTTTTGTACTTTGAACAACCATACTTGATCAATGAATGCTAAGAGATCTGTTGTCAGGAAATGTTTACATAAACCTTTTTTATGGGTCTCAACAATCACCATCTTTAGAATTTTCTATTTTCAAGCACCCTCTCCCTTTTTTAGGATTATTATACGTCTGTAGACATTTAAATTTCATTTTGCTTTGGAAAGAAAACAATGGTTTTGTAAAATAACTAATTATAAATAACAAAGACCAAGTAGCAGTTGCATCAGCAACCTGCAAGTGTTAAGCGGCAATCCCACTGTGACTAGCAACTATTTACTGGCATCTTCCATTAAATCAGGTTGGACTGCAGTGCAAACATCATGTAATTAATATTCATGAGTCAAGCTGATACATTTTGGGACAACTTATTTTCTGGTTCAGACTAGATCATGTTAAGATTATTGTTAAATTCTAATTTCACAGTTGGTCCTCTTATTACTTAAGGATATTGTGGAATATTTTATAGTCAGACACACATACACACTTTCTGACTTGTGGATGACTTATGAAGTAAGTATTTGCAGACAGGCCAAGGGTAGTTTATACCACCCCAAGCATAACAACCGAAATATATAATTGATGGCAAAGTGAGGATATGCAGAGACACTAAAGTAAAATTGTTCTTTCTTTTTTTTTGGTCTGTGATGGCAAAGCTGAAATTTCAGCAGCCATTACTCCAGGCTTCAGTGTCACATGATCTTTCAAAATAATAAAATAAAATGTTTGCATCATATGTATAATGATGCAGTTTAATGCATCCTTGCTAAATACAAGTGAGAAAAGAAGATTTGAAGAAGCAGAAGAGAAGTTGCTGTCACATAAAACTTTTTTGTTTTTGTTTATATATATATATATATATATATATATACAAAGGGATCACCTTCAGTGCGCACAGACATACATTCCACCTGGAAGTGAGAAACTTCAGGCAGTCCTCAGGGCCTGTGAGGACCAAACATGTTTTTGAGCCAGAAAAAAATTCATGATGGCAGCTTCACCTGTTGACAGCTGCTGTGAAAGCTGTCCCACACACGATTCATACCTAAAGGAAATAGAAAGTGGCAGAGGGAAGTATAAATGTATAGTTCTTCCTTTAAATTAAACAAAAGTATAAAATAAAATATTCTGATAGTGAACAGCATGGAACCCCAGACTTTGTTTCTTTGTATATTCTTATACCACTGCCCTTCTATGACACTGAAGCTAGAAAAATCTTCAAATAATAAAATGTTGTTGTTGAATCTATAAGGCTGCATATGACTGATATTTACATCGAACATTTTGCCTGCTATACACCTACCTAAAGCAAGACATTGATTTTAGATGCCATGCTAACATAAAGGTCATCATTACAGTGAGAGCAGAAGCTTGTTTCATGGATCCTGGCCCCTCTTGCCTCTACAATGCACAATCAAAGGCCATTGTTGTAACTCCCCATACATCAATAGCATCACCCAATGGTGTGTGCGTGCATTCACTGTGAGTAAGTCTGTCATGAGAGACATGCTGGCTGGACTGTGGAACAGCTGTGCCTGTGAGCAGTTTAACCTGTGTCACGGTGCAGCTGAGTGGAATTCAGTGACAATCAGTGAGCTCAGGACATTTTGAAAAGCAAGAAGATAGAATTAAATTAAATTTAAGGTTAGGAACTTCACAGATTTTTTTTAGTTTCCCTTTCTTTGAAAGTAAAAAAAAAAAAAAAAAAAAAAAAAAAAAAAGAAGTATGAAAAAAAAGTATATAAAAAAGCATAAGATAAAAAAAAATTCAGATGCAAAAGCCTCTAAGTGCCATCTGAAATTTTCTTCTAGAATTATCATTTTTATCAAGCTCGTATATTTAAGTTCAGTAATTTCACTTAAATTACAATTAATAGGTAATTGTCATTGCCATTTAAGTGAAATTACTGAACTTAAATATACAAGCTTGATAAAAATGATCATTCTAGAAAATTTCAGATGGCACTTAGAGGCTTTTGCTTCTGAACTCTTCATATATATCCTTCATAGGTGGTATTTTAACCCACAATGAAATATACTAGATTAAAATCACTAGAATATAAAAATCAATTTATATATCCATAATTCATTTATTTCATAATTATATGTTCATATACTGTATGTGTGTAGCATTTGAAGTTATTTTGCCCTGTGCCACTTGCCCTGTGGGGGAAAAATGCAAAAACACATCTGAACTGATAAACTATTACAAGACATGGAATTAAATTTCTTTACTTCCTAAAGAACAGTGGGGTTCGTTTATAAGTTGGCACCTCACAGCGCATAGAAGAGAACTGACTGACATTTTTAAAGAAGAATAAAAGACAATGGATGAGCAGTGTTCTCTGAAGGTTTCCAGCAGTCTATTTCAGTCTGAACAAAGGGAATTTTGGTGTGGGCAGCACTGTACCAATTTACAATTATGTCTGTATTTAGAATCACAGAACTAATGTTGCATTTTGCATAAACATACTGAACACTATAGTAGTTTTCTCATGTGTAACCCTTTGTAATGCATGATGCTAATGTAAGGTTTTATGTTGTGATTATTTTGAATGTAAATTGGGTAATTTGATTTGCTGTTCACGGGTGATGCAATGGTGACGCTATGAATACGTATTGTGAATTGGCGTGCTGACATGCACGGTTATTGTTATGTGTAAAAACATTTTACTTGACACAAACCATTACCTTAATTGGGAACAAGAACCTCAACAACAGTAGTTAGACAATACTAGACAAGGGACAAAGGTAACATGAGGGCTATATATACACAGAGACGAGTGACTAAAAATGGACACCTGTGCACAATCAAACAATGAACCAATGAAAACACAGGACACATGTTAGTATCTAACCAACCAATATGAACATAATACATTAAACTATGACAGGAATGGAATCACATGACACAGGAACCTAAGCCAAGTTACAAAATAAAAAACATGAAACATAAACGTGATACAAAATCCAAAACCAAACGTGACAAATAAATTACCGAATTCAATAGGCCTTTATTCAGCAAGGATGCATTCAACTGATCAAAGCTGACTATAAAGACATTTACTTTTGTAAAGACAATTATTTCTGGTACAAATAAATACTTTTCTGCTGAACTTTCTATTCATCAGAGAATCCTGAAATATATGTCATGGTTTGAAGCAGCTTTCAACATTAATAATAATAAGAAATGTATATTAAGCAGCAAATCAGGATGGGTAGAGTAATGGCTGCTGAAAATTCAGCTTGCCATCACTAATAATATTTTTTTTTATTAAGTATACATACATAAATATATATATATATATATATATATATATATATATATATATATATATATATATATATATATATATATATATATATATATATATAATTATACTTATACTATTTTACTTTATTTATAATCACATTTATTATCACTTGTGACTAAATATTTTATCTCACACAGATCAGCGGTTCATGTTCTAATTTAGAAAATACACTCTGCATTTAGAATCAGTTTAAAAATAGCCAGTAAGTATAAATAAAGTGCTATTATTTACTCTCTGCTTTCAATTTTAAAAGCTTGTTTATGTGTTTGTCTCTTTCTCCTAAGTCACTATGATGTCTAAAATCAGGATGATGTGAAAAACATGGCACTGGGGTCAAGGCGACAGAGAGATCGACAGAGAGAGAGAGAGAAAGATGCAATTGGCCCTGAACAGCAGTCATATCACTTGCCACCTGGGTTCCTCAAACCCCCTTCACCTCAGAATAGCAACAGAAATGCTGCTAGTGCCGTTCCTCCCTCCTTTCTTCTGAAATTCCCAATGTCTTTCATTCCTGCCCCTTCGTCATCCTGTCATCGGTACGTTACTTTGAAAAATTGACATGAGTGAGATTTCTGAGATGGCATACCTTAAGGCTTTTTGCTTCAAAGTTAGTGCTGAGCTTTTGCAACACATCTATTTTCATTTCAATTTACTGTGTGATTCAACTGCAGAGGGGGCCCGAGAAGTGTAAGGGACTAATAGATATCTGGCCCCAGCTCGACCTCCGAGTGCTTGGGTACCAGGTGAGTTGAAACAATGTTGCATTAAAGCTCAAAAATAACCTCTATGTATATCAGTGAATCAGGCCAGACAGACATACTTGAGTATCAGCGAGCAATAATGCGATCCAGACTGAAAACGAAAGTTCCTGTATAAGAGATTAATGAGTTGATGACAGCTGAATTGGGATTATATACAGCTGGCGTATGTCTCCCTCAAATAAATGAACCAAATGGATCTGCAAGGGGTTGTTTCAAGGGGTTTATTCAGTCATATTTCAAGTGTGGCTGCCTGAAATGAAAATGTTTGTGTAAAAAAATCCAGGCCAGAGATTCACAGGAATGTTACTGAAATAACAAAACTAAGCTTTTATTTTTCGTTGCAAAATGATTTTTAAAATGTATAATTTTGATAATTTATTGTATGACATGCAATGCTCCTTCTAAACATCAAGATCAACAACAAATCACACAGACTCACCCTCTTTGAGAAGTGGTGTGGGTGTGTGTGTGGGTGTGGGTGTGTGTGTGTGTGTGTGTGTGTGTGTGTGTGTGTGTGTTTTGGGGTTAAGGAGAACAGTAGGGAAAACTTAAAGCAAAAAATTTACATTTAGGAGTAACCCCCTGTACCTGTATTAACTGCACCTGTTTGAACTTGTTACCTGTATAAAAGACACCTGTCCACACACTCAATCAAGCAGACTCCAACCTCTCTACAATGGCCAAGACCAGAGAGCTGTGTAAGGACATCAGGGATAAAACCTGTAGATCTGCACAAGGCTGGGATGGGCTACAGGACAATAGGCAAGGAGCTTGGTGAGAAGGCAACAACTGTTGGCGCAATTATTAGAAAATGGAAGAAGTTCAAGATGACGGTCAATCTCCCTCGGTCTGGGGCACCATGCAAGATCTCACCTCGTGGGGCATCAATGATCTTGAGGAAGGTGAGGGATCAGCCCAGAACTACATGGCAGGACCTGGTCAATGACCTGAAGAGAGCTGGGACCACAGTCTCAAAGAAAGCCATTAGTAACACACAACGCCGTCATGGTTTAAAATCCTGCAGCGCAGGCAAGGTCCCCCTGCTCAAGCCAGCGCATGTCCAGGCCCGTCTGAAGTTTGCCAATGACCATATGGATGATCCAGAGGAGGAATGGGAGAAGGTCATGTGGTCTGATGTAGAAATAGAGCCACCGTGAAGCATGGAGGTGGAAACATCATTCTTTGGGGATGCTTTTCTGCAAAGGGGACAGGACGACTGCACCGTATTGAGGGGAGGATGGACGACCCGAAACACACAGCCAGGGCAACTAAGGAGTGGCTCCGTAAGAAGCATCTCAAGGTCCTGGAGTGGCCTAGCCAGTCTCCAGACCTGAACCCAATAGAACATTTTTGGAGGGAGCTGAAAGTCCGTATTGCCCAGCGACAGCCCCGAAACCTGAAGGATCTGGAGAAGGTCTGTATGGAGGAGTGGGCCAAAATCCCTCCTGCAGTGTGTGCAAACCTGGTCAAGAACTACAGGAAACGTATGATCTCTGTAATTGCAAACAAAGGTTTCTGTACCAAATATTAAGTTCTGCTTTTCTGATGTATCAACTACTTATGTCATGCAATAAAATGCAAATTAATTACTTAAAAATCATACAATGTGATTTTCTGGATTTTTGTTTTAGATTCCGTCACTCACAGTTGAAGAGTACCTATGATAAAAATGACAGACTTCTACATGCTTTGTAAGTGGGAAAACATGAAAAATCAGCAGTGTATCAAATACTTGTTCTCCCCACTGTATATGGAGCAGTGAGTGCCATTTAGCAATGAATTTGGTAGACCTTCAGTTTAATGAATACTTTCATAGATAGCTGTCCCAGATCAGATGAAACCCATGAGAGAGAGAGAGAGAGAGAGAGAGAGAGGAGGGAGTGTGTGAGTGAATGTGTGTGTACTTTGAGCCAATAAAAAGTGTACACATTTCACCAATCTTTTAGGCAAATGTGACTAAACTGAATGCAACATTTTCACGTTTCATATCAAAATCCAATGTGCTGGTGTCTGAGAGAGCATTTGTATGCAGTATACGTCTTGAATGGATATTGATTTACTAAGAAAATCTATTCTATTTATTGAAATACAACATGAACGCTTTGCACTTTTAATTAAGTGTTGGGAGCTGTCCTTTGTGCTGAACTTTGATTCAGGCTGTAGTTTCAGTCAGTAGTCATTTAGCAAATGCTTTTTTCTTGCTCAAGGGCACAAATGGTGATAGCTTTATGTGGGGATTAAGAAAACTTACCACAACACAGCAGGGAGCCACGTCTTGCCCAAACTCAGCCCCTTAAAATCAACTGTTTTTGAGTTGTCCCATTAGATAGCCCAATGGATTCATGTTTATCATGTAGACATGCATATGTCAGGCCTGCCAGCCAACTTCAGCAGCCCTTTGATCTTTCACTGATGCCCACTGTACAGAGCTATCTTCACTCTTTCACATTGTTGTTCTCTCCTTCCCCTCACTGCCCTATGGAAGAGAGCAACATTGGCATTCCATACATACATTCCCTGCACACACAGAGAGGGAAGGTGCACATGGACACGTAATTTAATTCTTCACATTCCGGAGACAGGAGTATGTTGGACTCTGTTCTGACAGCGTACAGACAGAAGAAACACAGAGGCGTGGATTCCTGGCACAGTTACAGAGAGAGGATTTGTGTTTATCCCTGCATGCGTCCTTCCGATCACATCTCTTCCTGTCTCTGTTCCTGTTCGCTCTCTCTCTCTCTCTCTCTCTCTCTCTCTCTCTCTCTCTCTCTCTCTCTCTCTCTCTCTCTCTCTCTCTCTCTCAGTGCATGCTGGGAAGTGGTAGTGTGTGGGAGGGTGATCACAGTGAGAGGGAAATTTGGAAAAAAACTATTCTTATGGGAGCTTTCGCAAAACTAGTTTGGTTTCAGTCTGTTATATTCTCAAATTTTTTGTTCGTGTAGTTTAGTAGCCTATTGTCGTGTCGGGGACAGAGATGGCAGAGATGGAGTGTGCAGGCATCATCTCTGTCGCTCTGTCACGGCATCAGGTGTGTTATGAATGCTGGAGAGTCTGTGGAAGACGTGCTGTTGGGTGAAGCTGAACGCGTTGGTCTTGACAACATTGGTGGTGTTTTTTCTCAAGGATGAACAACTAGTGAATCGTTTGATCGAAAGCGGATTTCGGTAAGTGGTGCTTTTATTCATGCTCAACCGTTAGTAGCTAACACCAACAAGTAAAGTGACCATTTCCAGTGTTCCGCCGTTCATTCCTAATGCTGATATTGAGCGCGAGTTTTCGCATTTTGGTAAACTTGTTAGTGTTGTTCCAACTTGTTCCAAATGGTTCCACTTGGCTGCAAAAATGCGGCTTTGAAACATGTGCTGTCGTTTAGGCGACAAGTATTTGTTCTTAAACTCGCAGACTCTGCGTTTTCACACCTGAAAGTCCGCACCAAGGTCCGCACCAAAGTTCATGTTTTGAGACATTGTATACATTCGGTTAGTTTTGGTTTGGTTTTTCATTGCAATTATGCAAGCGCACTAAAGAACTTTACAAGACGTACTTGTGTCCTGTCGTCATCATCTATGTGGGCTGCATCTCGACATTGATTGGTTTGTAAACGGACATGCGTCTGACTTCAGCGTGTTGTCAATACGGCGGGTAACTTTCACAAGAATGAATGAACAGACGCATATCGTTGCCACTATTCTTTTGTTATTATGGCATTACTCCATGCAGCACCAACTATACTCGAGGCTAGTTCCAATTCGCCAAATGAACGTCCTCGTTGTGCGAACATTTTATCGTCGCCGGCAGGACGCAGGACAAATATGTTTGTGTGTGTGTGCGTGCGTGCATGTGTGTATCGGCTGATAGAAATGCTGTGGGCAGGGCTGACAGATCTGCACATAAATTCTTCTTCAGTTGCTTAGGCTACGCGGAACCACTGGAACTTCCTGTAAATGGTTTGAAAGTCCGAATCATACAGAAAATGCTTTCACACTAGAAATGAACCAAACCTTTGTTCAGTTTGATCCGGACCGAGACTACCTTTTTTCGTCGGACCAAATTTCATCTGTTTGGTCCGGACCGTGGTCCGGGGGAGGTTTCACACCTGTAATTTTGATTCGGATCAAACTGAAAAGTCCCAAAATCCGGACCAAACAAGGTAGATGTGAAAGGGCCCAAATGTGTTGTTTCGATGCATGTATGAAGGCAAATCATATATGTTATTAGCGCAGGTGAGATGCGATGTTTTGAATGCGGTGGTGTGGGGCATGTAAGATTATCATGTCCTAATAGAGCCAAGGCAGGCCCGAGTGGAATTAGGGTGACCACCATCAAACACACCAAATGTGGGATGATTACTAAGTTTGTGTGGGACAATGTGGGACATATTACCAACACTAAAACATAACCTGAAACTATTATATAATGCCTATCTAACTTAATAAAAAAAAAAAACATTGGTATTCTGCCTTTCAGCTGATAAAAATACTTTTCTTTAGTTCCTTCCAGAAAACACCATTACATCACAATGTAACATAACATGTCTTTATTTTACATGTCATTTAAATTCAACATCACTGAGCCCAAAGGCAGCAGGCATCATGCAGATAACTTTTTTTGAAACAGTTCTCACCAAGTCCAACTAAAATCCAACAAAAATAAATAATGAACAAATAAAATATAAAACGACATGAAATTAGTTCATTGACAGTCTTATATATTAAGAATATAATAAATATGTTGCCATATGCCGCCTTGTAAAATTTTAATTTACCAAATGATCCATTTTTTTTCTGACAGGGAACACATGGAACGAATCACAGTTGCACATTTTGATTGACAGCCATCACAACCTACTAGTGACCGTGTTTACGCCTTTCTTTTCAACCATTGGATGTGATTTAAAAAAAAAAAAAAAAAAAAAAAAACGGCTGTTGTATTTGTACTTCTGAAACGCTGTTAAATAGGCTATAGGTGAAAAACTACTCCGCAAAAAGAATAAATAAAATGCTTTCTTAAAAAGGTAAAAGAACGCACGGACGTTTTCTTAATATGATAATTAAAAACCAACAGACAGATGAAAATGCGGGACATTTTCTGAATTTGCAACGTGCGGGACAACGCAAAGTGGAATTGAAACTGGAGTGCAAATAGCTCCACATAAAGATCAGGTTGCTGTGATTAATGCTGAGAATGTAAAGAATGATGAGGGAATTCCTACTGAGAAAGTAAGAAGTGACGAGGAGGTCTCTACTGAGAGTGTGAGGAAGGATGAGGAGTTGTCTGTTGAGAATGAACGAATGGTTGACGGTAATGTTGAAATACAGATGTCTGAAATAAGTGATGTTGTGAGGATGGAAGGTCAGATAAGCAGGGATTGTGTAGTGACCAAGTCTGGAAGCACTGAAGATCAGAACAGTGTCAGAAAGGTAAATTAATGTGAGCCTAAAGAAAATATACAAAAATTAGGACAAATGTTCATCTCAAGGACATCAATGTTATGTTTTTACAGGAAACACATTCAAATAATCAAAATGAAATTGAATTAGATGGTGGGAAGGTGAATGTATTCTGAGTCATGGAACAAATTTGAGCGCATGGGTAGTGATTATCTTTTCTAAACATTTGGATCTAAAAATCCTATCCACTATTGAATTAGAAAAAGGTAGAGTTATAGCTATAGTTGAAATTAAAGAGTTCATATTTGTATTAATGTATATGCTCCTAATATAGGTCCACAAAGGATGAATTATTGAAAAGTTAAACAGTGCAATAAGAAAATATGATGATGGAAAAAAAAATGTGTGAAATAATTGGAGGAGATTGGAATTGTACCACTAATTTTGTATTGGATAGGAATGGGCAAGAACCTCACTAACAGTCTAGTAATATGCTTCTCAAGATAACTCAAGAACTAGAACTCAATGATGTGTGGAGAAATAAGAATCAATTATTAAAACAATACACATGGGATAACATTTTAGATTCTACTGTGACTGGACAGAATATATGTAAATAAATCAGACAATAATAGAGTCATGAATGTTTATGTGACCCTGGATCACAAAACCAGTCACAAGTCGCACGGGTATATTTGTGGCAATAGCCAACAAAACATTGTATGGGTCAAAATTATCGATTTTTCTTTCATGCCAAAAATCATTAGAATATTAAGTAAAGATCACGTTCCATGAAGATATTTTGTAAATTTCCTACCGTAAATATATAAAACATTTATTTCTGTGAATGCAGCAAAATCGCGAACATAAATGGACAACTTTAACAGTGATTTTCTCAATGTTTTGATTTTTTTGTACCCTCAGATTCCAGATTTTCAAATAGTCGTATCTCTGCCAAATGTTGTCCTATCCTAACAAACCATACATCAATGAAAAGCTTATTTATACAGCTTCCAGATGATGTATACATCTCAATTTCAAAAAATTTACCCATGTGACTGGTTTTGTGGTCCAGGGTCACATATCTCCTTGTGGGTTCCCTTTCAAGGGAACTCCCGTTGCGACGAGAATGACGCTATGGGGAACGCTTTGCGTGATGACGTCTTGAAGCACATGTAAAATCAGTCCAATGGTGTGGCGGAACGTCAGAGGCGGGTGACGTCACGTACCAGGAAACTATAAAAGCCGGCCCGAAACAGAAAACGAAAGCTTTCTGAGTCTTCAGTTGCGCTCTGTGTTGAAATCTGTCCTTGTTATTTGGTGTTGTCTGTCTATATATATATATATTTATTCAGATATGGCGAGCAAGCAGCAGTATCGAGTGTGTGTTCATCCCTGCCCGCGTTATTTAACGGGAGGTGACACACACACTCTTTGTGTTGTTTGTTTGGGAGAGGAGCATGCCCAGTCAGCATTCGAGGGTGGTGACTGTGTGCATTGCTGTGCGCTTCCATTGCGTACGCTCCGATCCCGTTTGGCTCGGTTCAATCCCGACCACGTTCCCCAGGGCTCGGGTCCCGCCGCGGCTGAGGCTCGGCGGCGATCTCAGACCTGGGGTTCGCAAATGGATCTGTCAGTGGATGTTGAGACGGGCTCTGCCTTATCTCAGCCTCTTACTGACAGATCCAGTGCCTCTCATCAGGGTGTGGAAGCACGCGCTGCGGTTTCTTCCCCCCCGGTGGAGGCACCAGTACTGCAACTATCCAGCTCTGAGGAGTTGGATGTTGTGAGTATTGAAGCTGAGTCTGAGGATTCGCCACCTCAGTCTCACGCGTTTGAGGAACTGCTCGATGTGATCACTAGAGCGGTTGACAGACTTTCCATTGAGTGGCCAGAGGATAGGCAGGACGTTCGTTCTAAAAGCAAACTTGACGAACGCTTCCTGCCATCTCGTGCGCAGCCCCAGCGCAGGAGTCTTCCGTTTTTCCCCGATCTCCACACCGAGGTGTCGAGATCGTGGGGGAAACCAGTGTCATATAGAGTTTTTACACCACACACGTCCCACTACTCTTCAATTCATAAATATAAAGAGCATGGTTATGGGGAGATGCCGAAGGTGGAAGAGACGCTCGCGAGCTATCTCTCTCCAGCAACGGCATCTTCCCTGAAGACTCCTACACTTCCATCTAAACCAGTAAAAATGACATCTTCCCTGGTTCATAAATCATATGCAGCCGCTGGACAGGCAGCAGCGTGTCTGCATACGATGTCCATTATGCAAGCCTATCAGGCTGAATTGTTGGGTGATTTAGAGGAGGGCGGGGGAATTGGTCCTGATACTGTGGCAGAACTACGCAGGGCTACAGATTTGTCTCTCAGGGCCACCAAGGAGACCGCTAAATCAATCGGGCGGTCTATGGCAGCCCTGGTGGCCACTGAGAGGCATCTGTGGCTCAATCTGAGCGATATTAAGGATAGAGAAAAGCATGTTCTGTTAGATGCTCCGGTCTCCACTGTTGGTTTGTTTGGCGATGCAGTCAGCAGTGCGGTTGCAAAATCTCAAGAAGCTTCTAAGCAAGCAGCAGCTCTTCAAAAACTTCTTCCCCGCCGTTCTTTTTATGAGGCTGCTGAGCGGGAGCAGCCTCACTCCTCTAAAAAAAGCGCTGAACATCGTGCCACTCAAAAACAGAGTGTGTCCTCCCGTGCTCCCCCACAAAAGTCACGGGGACACGGAGGGCGCGCTCAAACCCAGCAGTCTTTGAGGGGTAAGACGGATCTGCGGACCGTCATTACCGCCAAGAAGGCTGCTGGGAAAAAGTCCTGACGTCCGAGGGCTCAGGACAAATGAGGGTAGTCCCCCCCGAAGCAGAGCGGTTGACACCTCTTTTTACGGTGCCCGTCTCTCTTCGGTACCTTCAGGGGACCGTTCTGCCAACCCTGCCGCCTCAGGTGTTACAGGGCGCAGCGGTCTCCGGCGAGCACATATCTCAAGGACCACCCGGAAACGTAGTGGCCTCGGGATGCCCGCCCCCTCCGAGGAGGGTGTTAGAGCAGTCTGTTCGGTCGTTCCCTGCCGGTGCGCCGTTACAGGGCGACGAATTGACTACTCAACAACAACGAAATCCAGAAACCAGTCTCGAGAGGCTGGTACCTCTAGTAGAATCTTTGACAGCGTGGAAGCTACTGTCGAATGTTTCTCGTTGGGTCCTGCAGACCGTGGAAAAAGGGTATCAGATACAATTCAAAAAACGCCCACCTCGGTTTATGGGGGTCCTGCCCACAGTGGTGGGCCCCGAGCAGGTTCTGGTTATGGAACAGGAAGTAAACACTCTGTTAGAGAAAGGGGCCATAGAATGTGTACCCCCCTCCAACAGGGAAACCGGGTTTTACAGCCGGTACTTCATAGTTCCGAAGAAGGACGGGGGATTGCGTCCCATTTTAGATCTTCGAGTTCTGAACGAGTCAGTCATGCAGCTCAAGTTCAAAATGTTAACATTGAGACAGATCGTGCCACAGATCAGGTCCGAGGACTGGTTTGTCACGATAGACCTCAAGGACGCATATTTCCATATTTCCATCCGTCCGTGTCATTGGAAGTTCCTGAGGTTTGCTTTCGGGGGCAAAGCATACCAATATCGTGTTCTTCCATCCGGCCTAGCTTTATCACCCCGCACTTTCACCAAATGCATGGATGCAGCTCTGGCGCCGCTGCGCCTCCAGGGTATTCGCATCATGAACTACATCGACGATTGGTTGATTTTAGCTCAGTCGCATCAGTTGGCGGTTCAACATCGAGATGTTGTTCTCGCCCACATGAAAGAGTTGGGGTTACGGCTGAACGCCAAGAAGAGTGTGCTTTCTCCACTCCAGAGGACCACTTTTTTAGGCGTGGTTTGGGACTCAGTGTCGATGCAGGTGCGCCTGTCACCGCCACGTATAGAGTCCATCCTTGCAGCTGTGAAAAGTGTAAAGCTAGGCCAGCTACTCACTGTCAAACAGTTCCAGAGACTGTTGGGTCTCATGGCAGCAGCTTCCAACGTGATACCTTTTGGACTACTGCACATGAGGCCCCTGCAGTGGTGGCTCAGGACCAGGGGGTTTTACCCGAGGGGCAACCCATTTCGCACAATCAAGGTCACGCGGCGATGCTTACGTGCCCTGGTTATGTGGAAGAAACCTTGGTTCCTGTCCCAGGGCCCAGTGTTGGGAGCTCCTTGTCGTCGCAAACTGCTAACGACGGATGCTTCCCTCACGGGTTGGGGAGCGATCCTGGAGGGTCGCTCATCTCAAGGTCTGTGGGAAGACCATCATCGTTCCTGGCATATCAATCGCCTAGAGATGTTAGCTGTCTTCCGGGCTCTGAGGAGCTTTATCACAGACCTCAGGGGACACCATGTGTTAGTACACACGGACAACACGTCGGTAGTCGCCTATATCAACCACCAAGGGGGTTTGCGCTCGCGCCCGTTATCCAACTTGGCACGCCATATCCTCTTGTGGTCCCAGGGGAAGTTACTGTCACTCAGGGCAGCTTACATCCCCGGGGTCCAGAATATAGGAGCAGACACTCTGTCGAGACAGGGGCCGAGGCCCGGGGAATGGAGGCTCCACCCCGAGGTGGTGGAGCTGATATGGAGGGAGTTTGGCCAAGCTCAAGTGGATCTGTTTGCGTCTCGAGAGACGTCTCACTGTCCACTTTGGTTCTCCCTCACGTATCCAGCTCCTCTGGGACTGGATGCTATGGTGCAGACGTGGCCGAGGCTACGTCTGTACGCTTTTCCCCCAGTTGCTCTGCTCCCGGGAGTTCTGGAGAGAGTTCGCAGGGACCGGGTTTGCCTGCTTCTTATAGCCCCGCGCTGGCCGGGCAGAGTATGGTTTCCCGATCTTGTGTCGCTCCTCGACGGGCCTCCTCTGGAGCTACCCGTCAGGAGGGACCTTCTGTCCCAGGCGGAGGGCTCGATATTTCACCCCCGCCCAGAACTGTGGAACCTGTGGGCTTGGCCTCTGAGGGGGCCCAGCTCATAGAGTCAGGTCTCTCAACTGAGGTTGTGGAGACCATTCTTCAGTCCAGAGCTCCCTCCACGAGGAAACTTTATGCCCTGAAGTGGAGAGTCTTCACTTCTTGGTGTAGTGACCGTCGGTTGGACCCAGTTAACTGCCCAATTGGTACAGTGCTGGAGTTCCTGCAAGACCGGTTCACGGCAGGTCTGACCCCGTCCACTTTAAAGGTTTATGTGGCGGCCATAGGTGCTTACCACATTCATTTGGGTGGAATGTCTGTGGGGAAAGACCCTTTGATATCTCGTTTCCTTCGTGGCACTTGGAGGCTGAGGCCTGCAGTTCGCTCTAGGGTTCCGCCATGGGACCTGTCCATTGCTTTACAAGGCCTGTCCCTGGCCCCCTTTGAGCCCATTGAGGAGGTTCCTGAGAAGTTTTTAACTCTGAAAGCTCTTTTTCTTCTTGCTATTTCTTCTCTCAAGAGAATAGGGGATCTTCAAGCATTGTCGGTTGCTCCGTCATGCTTAGAGTTTGCTCCGGGTATGGTTAAAGCGTTTCTTCATCCAAGACCGGGTTATATCCCCAAGGTCCCCACTAATGTGGTCAGACCTATTGTCCTGCAGGCCTTCTGTCCTCCTCCCTTTCAGAATGCGGACCAGGAGGCTAATAATTTGCTTTGCCCTGTGCGGGCGTTAGACGCGTATGTCCACAGAGCTGCCCTGTGGCGTAAAAGTGATCAATTATTTGTGTGCTTTGGGTCCCCTAACAAAGGAGGTCCAGTGTCTAAGCAAAGGATGAGCAAGTGGGTGGTCGAGGCTATCTCACTTTCTTATGAGGCGGCTGGGCAGCCTTCTCCTTTGGCTGTCCGGTCGCACTCGACGAGGAGTATGGCGGCCTCTAAGGCCCTTATTTCAGGAGTTTCTTTACAGGACGTCTGTGATGCGGCAGGCTGGTCCTCACCGCACACCTTCGTCAGGTTTTACTCTCTGGATCTAGACTCTGCTCCAGGGTCTCATGTTTTGTCTTCCTAGTGCTGCTCTCCAGATTACACACAGGACAGACATTCGTAGCTATGGAGGCGTTGGTATAGACGTTCCCCATAGCGTCATTCTCGACGCAACGGGAGTTCCCTTGAAAGGGAACGCCTCGGTTACGACTGTAACCTCGGTTCCCTGAAGAGGGAACGAGCGTTGCGTCGCCTTGCCATATCTCCTTCATGCCTGTCAGCTCGACTTCAGACTTTTACGAAGCTTTCGTTTTCTGTTTCGGGACGGCTTTTATAGTTTCCTGGTACGTGACGTCACCCGCCTCTGACGTTCCGCCACACCATTGGACTGATTTTACATGTGCTTCAAGACGTCATCACGCAAAGCGTTCCCCATAGCGTCATTCTCGACGCAACGCTCGTTCCCTCTTCAGGGAACCGAGGTTACAGTCGTAACCGAGGCGTTTTCTGATCATCAAGTGACTATTGATTTTAATACTACAAGTTTGTGACATCCAAAATCTCTTTTGCATTTTAATGTCAAACTGGTACAGGATAAGTTATTTTGTGAAAAATGTATATATTTTTGGGAGAGTTGGAAACTAGAAAAATAACATTTTGAACATGTTTTTCAATGGTGGGAGGTAGGAAAGAAAAGTCCAAATCAAGATTCTTTGTCAGCAGTTTTCTTATAATAATACTGTAATTGTAAAGAGAAATATTGAAAGTTTGGAGAAAGATATTAATTAAATGGAAAATGTAATTGATTTGAATGTTTCGGGTATGACTAAGGATTTAAAGAAAAAGAGATTGGAGTTGAAAACACTGTTAGAGGAAAGAGCAAAAGGTGCCTTAATCCGAGCAAGGATATCTTCCATTAAGGAAATGGATGCTCCAACAAGGTTCTTTTTTAACTTGGAACGTAAAGTAGTAAAACAAATATATATATATATATATATATATATATATATATATATATATATATATATATATATATATATATATACAGTGCTATGCATAAGTTTAGACACCCATGCTAAAGTTGACTAAAAAGAGGAATAAAAAATCATCTTTTGGAAATTGAACTTAATGCCTTAATTAAAAAAATTAGGAAAAATCCAACCTTTAACCATGGTTTCAACCATGGTTTTATTTCAGTTAGCCTAATAGCTGGTTTGATTTGCACTGAGAGATGATCTTATGGAAAGTACTCCATGCCAATCTCTAGGTATGGTGAAGGCTATGTGATGATGTGGGGCTATTTTAATTCCAAAGGCCAAGGGAACTTTATCAGGATGCATAGTATCCTGGATCCATGAAGTAACTGGCCTTTAAAAATAAAAATATGCCTGCCTCTATGGGAATTTAACATAGGGGTGTCCAGACTTATGCACCCTGTATTTTAAGGAAGAACATTTATTTATTTACGATACATTATTCATTCACAAAGAAAATTGGTGTCCTTAAAGGTTGGATTTTTCCTAATTTTTTTAATTAAGGCATTAAGTTCAATTTCCAAAAGATGATTTTGTATTCCTCTTTTTAGTCATGTAGCGTTTATACGCCCGTATAAATATAATTAATTATTATTCATAACGGATTATGATCAATAATTAATATTTTAATTATTTTCAGAATTTACTGTAGCAGAATCAATAGTATGATCATTTTATCAGTTCATCCAATGAACAGAAAGCATAAACAATTATTAACTTTAGGAAATATAATATCTTCCTGGCCAAGAAAGAATAATCCCCAGCTAACAATAAATTAAGAAATAATCAAGGGTAAAAGCATAGGTAACTTAGATCGAAGTTCAAGACAATAAATTCGTAAGCACACAACACAAGTAATACTTCTCTTTTCAAATGCAAACAATACTTTATTGATTATCTAGGCTACTAACACATAAAATAATATATCTAAAATATCTAACACAAACACACGCATACGCACACATTCAAGTTACAGAAAGAAATAAAGAAAGAAAGAGTTTGGAAAGAATGAGTTTAAGGGTAAGAGGAAGAAATCCAGAATTTCTATATGCACTCAAGACATGACCTGAACGAACCATCAATCATTAATTTAACCCTGGTCGTTCCTTATGCAGGTTATAAAAGGTTATAATGCACCAGTTCAGTTAAGAGTCTGGAGGTACTTGCGTTTCTGCGTTCCGTTTGAGGGTTCCCTTTTGTTGGGTACAAGGGTGTTTTTCGGGGTCCGTTGGTTGATCTCCTCGTGCTTGGATAGAGTTTAGGGAGAACCAGTCACGTGGTGGCTGGCGGATGGTTGAAGCGTCTTTGAAGTTGAAAGCGTGCGTTGCAGCCGTGAATCGTGGACCGAAACTTTGCAGCAAAACTTAACTTAAAACCGAGACTTTCAATCGGAAAAGAAGAATAACACAAAGAAAGAAATAAAATGAGATACGGAAAGTAGTTAGATGACTGGAAATTAATCAAACCCATCTGATCTTAATTTGGGTTGGTCTGGTCGTCTGTTACATGGTTAGGCTATAACCATCGTCTGCTCTTCTTCATCTTTGTTCTGCCCCCGTTCTGCTCAAGTTCTGCCCAACTTCTGCTCAACTCTCTGACGCTCTGAGCTGGGTTTTTAAAGGTTTTCTGCAGTTCTGACTGCTGCTTTGTTTTCAAATTCGTAAATCATGTCTTCCCTGGGGGTGTCTGTTCTCTAGCTTTAATTAGAGACTAGATGCAACAGTTTAGGCATGATTTCTAATTATCAGAATATGAAACATTTTACACAGATTTAATTCCAGCCATCTTGCTAGTTGTGTTCGTAAGATAGCATTGATATGAAACAGTACACACTTTCATTCACACACCTAATAGTTATAACAATTACATGAATTATATGGCATCGAAGTATATTAGATACACACAGATATTGTAGAAACAACATAAAATGATGTAGTTGCATGATGTTTGATTACAAGTCCATTGAAAATTGTTCTTGAATGATTTTATGTATAGTTATAGGCAAAATCTCAGTTCTCGTGGTTTGAAGAGATTTTACTCTGTGTCATTCAGAGGTCCTTAAGAAAGATGGGGTCTGTTTTGTCGCAGGGGTCAGGTGACCTCTTGGTAGGGCCCTGAGTAGTACCATCTCTGAACCGATCCGTCTTGCAAAACTATCAAACGTTGACCAGTTCTTCCTTTAGTTAACCAATAAAAGTCTTTGGTTACAGACTCTCTGGAGCCTGGGTGATTTATGGCTCTGGGTTTGGTGATTTGAGTCTGGAATGTGAAGACTCTTTGTGGGATTATGTATGAACAAAATCACCTAAAAGCTTCAATTGTGTTTGGTTCATTCTCGTAGTTGTTACAGTCAACTTTAGCAAACTTATGCATAGCACTGTATATATATGTGCTTTTCCTTCAGAAGGACAATGGCACATCAACTTCAAATCCTATCGAAATGAGAGAAAAAAAAATTATGCTGAACTTTTTGGGCCCAAAGATTGTGATCCTGGGAGTATGGATCAGTTATTAAAAGGACTGCCTAAAACCTGAGGACAGAAAAACATTGGACAAATTGATTTTATATGAGGAACTTTCAGAGGCTGTAAAGCAACTGTTCACAGGACGTGCCCTGGGAGTAGATGGTCTGCCTGCTGAATTTTATAAATAATTTTGGAACATTTTAGGAGGACTTTTACAGTGTAATTGGTGAATGTTTTAAAAAAAGGTATTTTACCCAGCAGTTGTCAAAGAGTAGTACTATCACTTCTGCCTAAAACTGGTGATTTAGGGTTTATGAAAAATTGGCACCCTGTATCTTTAATGTGCCAAGATTACAAAATAATGTCTAAATGTTTAGCAAATAGATTAAAAAAAAGTTTTTGAGTATTATTGTGAGGAATGAGCAAACGTACTGTGTTCCAGGACGTACAATAATGGATAATTTATTTCTAATAAGAGATGTAATGGACCTTTCTATGAGTGATGATTTTAATATTGGTTTCTTATCGATTGATCAAGAAAAGGCATTTGATCATGTGGGTCATGATTACCTTTTAAATGTTTTGAAAGCATTTGGGTTTGGGTAAACAATAATTTATGGATTAAGTTACTGTAGGGGCCTCAGTAATGCTTAATGTTGGAGGGGGACTGAGTTGTCCAATACCTGTTAAGAGGGGAATTAGGCAGGGTTGTCCAGTTTCTAGACAACTCTACAGCTTAGTTATTGAGCCTCTGCTAATTAAGAAAGGTCATAATTTGAAAGGTTTGCATATACCAGAAGATTTTAATGGGTCAAGTGTCTCTGATTCAGTTTACGCTGATGATATAACTGTGTTTATTACTGGACAATAGTATATTCAGATACTGTCTAGAAGTTTAGCTTTACATGAGCTCTCCATCAAAAGAAAATTGGGCAAAGAGTGAGGGTTTGTTGTGGGTCCCTGGAAAAATGGTGGGCCACCTAAGCTTCCAGGGGGGTTGACAGGATTCAAATTAAAATATGGGAGAATCCCGGGAAAAACGGGAGGGTTGACAGGAATGTAGAGGACGTGCAGAGAGCATTGCCTGGAACCTGCAGGGAGGCACTGGAAACTCCACCAGCTCAAGATTGGAGGAGGAAATATCAGTTCCCATCTATCAGTGTATCTGCAGCAGCAAAAGAAAATTATGAAGATGCTGACATATTACTAACTTTTAAGACCCTGGAGATGGGACAGTTTTTTGAAACAAGTAAAAAATCAATTTACTTAAAGTTGCCCATCAGACTGTTTTAAAACGAGTACGAGCAGGGAGGTGGACAGGATTTTAAAGGATCCTGGAGGTCTCTGTACAAACCTCCCATCGAGAAACGTGCAGCAGACCTACAGTGGAAACTTATTCATGGTGCTATAGCAACAAACAGACACATGACGCACCTGAATCCAGCAGTGGGTAAGGAATGTCCTTTTTGTGGAATTGAAGAGGCAGTTGAGCACTTATTTATTTATTGTGTGAGGTTTGGCAGTCTTTTTATTGTTTTAAAAAGTTTGTTTGAAGTTTCTGGTGAAGATTTTTCCAATCAGTATTTTATAAGTGGTCCCAAATATTCATTTCAAGAGAGAAGAAAAATATGCATATTTAATTTTTTGTTGGGTATGGCCAAAATGGCAATTTGGAAGACTCAAAAAAATAAGTTATTGTGTATAGGTACAGTAGATGCAGAAAATGCTTTTAAAGGCATGGTGACTTCTAGAATTAAAATTCAATACACATATTTTAAATAGATTAATGATAATCTATGATGATTATCTATTAATGATTACAGAGTTTTGTGTGAGGTTTTGGATGACATGTTGGTTTTAAAATGTTAAAGATGTTTGAAGTATAAATTTTATGTGTGTATATGTTTATTATGCAGTGGCGAGTTGTGTATATGTTTATTATGCAGTGGCGCAGTGGCGAGTATGTTTATTATGCAGTGGAAAAGGAAAATGAAACATGGTGGTGCGCACCTGTGGCAAGGCAGGTTCTACCTGCGCCATCCCCAAGTTGACAGATGATAAACCTGGTTTTTGTTTTAAAATCAACGTCAAACAAGGGGAAATGATCACTACTCTGATTCAGAAAGCCATAGTCATAAGTTATATTTCTACCCTTCTGATTTTATCCCTGCGTTGCTGTTGGACAACAAACCTACAGCAACAAAGACGAAGTAAACAGCATGTCATTACCTTCGATCCACACAGCCAGTTTGTTATCCACTCCATGATACTGAAAGATGGTAAAGGGACTTCTCCGACAAAACGGCTTCGATCCACGGAGAGAGAAAAAACATCTCAACAGCTGAGGAGATCAGTCGGCTATCTTGCTATCACTCTCCTACTCGCAGGCGATGTCCACCAAAATCCTGGGCCTAACTCCAGCTGTAGTGGTGGCTCACAACTCGCCACTGCATCTACCGGACAAGGTAGGCCCACTGTCGATTTTAAACTGCGCCACTTCATGACTGAGATGTCCCAACGAAGTAATCCAGCGTGCTCTATTCTGCCGGTTCCGGCAAATGTGCGTTCAGCGCTTCCAACTATCCCAAAAGTGCGTGATGAAATACCTATTCATAAACAACGCAACTTTCCGCTGTTTCAAACAACAAATCACGCAAAAGTTTTATGGGACCCGTGCACAAAACCTAAAGGGTTACTCGGGGGACATTTAAACATTAGAAGCGTTGCTTCAAAGACTGATCAACTCGAAAAACTACTTATGGACTCAAATCTGGATTTCCTTTGTTTATCTGAATCATGGCTGACAGTCTCATCACCTGACACAGTATACCTAGTACCAGGGTATAATATCTTTAGAAAAGATCAAAATACTGGCAGAGGAGGTGGACTACTGATGTATGTTAAAGTATAAAGCTACTGTATAAACTGCAATGAAATTGAACTAAACTGTATGGATATTGAATGTATGGCAGTAAGAATTATGTTATCTACCAACATGTCATTCACTGTTATTTGTATATATAGACCCCCGTCATCAAATAGTATGTTTTATGAACACCTGATAAATATTTTGAAAGAATTTGATAGGAACAAAGAGTTGATTTTGGTTGGAGACTTAAACATTAATTGGACTGAGAAGTCAAAAAGGAAAAAACTTAAAGATATAACAAGTCAATCTGACCTAACACAATTGATACAAGGTCCCACCAGAATCACCCCATCATCTCAGACGCAGATTGATCTCATATTTAGTAATAAACCAGAAAGAATAACTAAAACATTACATTTTTTGACCGGGCTATCGGATCATAATCTGACAACGGTATCACGGAAACTAACGAAACAAAGGTTCATATACCAACAAGAAAGTAAAAAGGTCTTAAACATTATACCAAAGAGGTTTATCAATGAATTTGAAAATCAGTTGAATCAACTAACTTGGAGTGAGATCCTGTCCACAGAGGACTTAGAGGTTGCTTCTAGGAGCTTAATGACCAAGGTTAATAGCGTTAAAAATTAGTTTAGTAAAAGTGTTACACACTCTAGAAAAAAGCTAAATCTGCCCTGGCTTAATGAACAAGTATGGATTCTAATGAAGTAGAGGGATCATGCACTAAAAACTGCAATTAAGTCAGGGTTAGCTCATCATAGGAGAACCTTTCAACAGTTACTTAATAAAGTTGTAAATGAATTGAGAAAGGCAAAAGCAAAGTTTTTTATTGATATTATAAATGATTCTAAAGGGAACAGTAGGCAAACTTGGGAAAACATTAATAGCGCTTTAAAGAACACCAAAAAAAAGAGATAAAGAGTTTGAATTACAAGTACATGGAACCTTAACTAAAGACAAAGATCAAATTTCTTCTATGTTTAATAGTTATTTTATAGATTCAGTTCAAGATTTGGCACAAGGCTTTGGTCTAAGAGAGAAGGTCATTACAGCATCAAATGATAATCTTCCACTGTTTGGCATTTCTGAAGTGCCAGAATCTTCCATAACTAAAATCTTGGGCAAGTTTAAGAACTCTAAAGCTAAAGATGTTTTTACTTGTGATTGTGCATTTCTGAAGAAGTATAAAAATATTCTTTGTACTCCAATTGCTCATCTGTTAAATCTATCCATTAAACAAAGTTTTTTTTCCCAATGCCTGGAAATCAGCTGTAATAACCCTTATTTTTAAAGCTGGAGATGCAACTATTATAACCAACTATAGACCTATTAGTATCCTCCCTGTTGTTTCCAAAGTAACAGAAAGGATAGTATGTGACCAGTTGCTAGCCTATTTAAATCAAGGTCATTTTCCACTGCACCCCATGCAGTTTGGATTCAGGAAACATCATGCCACAGAAACAGCTACTTGTTATTTTATTGAGCAAATAAAATCCAGCCTTGACAATGGAGGGGTTGTTGGGGCTGTTTTCCTCGATTTTAAGAAGGCGTTTGATACAATGAATCATAATGTTCTGTTATCCAAACTGTCAAAGATTAATTTCTCTCCCAATGCTCTGACATGGATGGAGTCTTATTTAGATTCTAGAAAGCAGTGCACCAGGATTAATGATAGATGCTCCTCCTTTGCTAACTGCACTACTGGAGTCCCTCAGGGATCTATTTTAGGACCAATTTTATTTAGCTTATATATTAATGACCTCCCATTGATTTGCCCAGAAGTCCACATCCAAATGTACGCAGACGATACAGTTATCTATACCCATGCAAAAACTAGAGAACAAGCCGCAGCAAAACTTACTGCAGTTCTAACCAAAGTATCAGACTGGTTAACTCTCAGTTGTCTTACTCTTAATGTAAGCAAAACAGTGGGCATGTATTTCTCTATCAAGAGGAATATTACACAACATCAGCCCGATATCTGTTTTATGGGAGAGGTGATACATATTGTTGATCATTTCAAGTATCTGGGCATAATTATTGATTCTAACTTAAGTTTTAAAAAAACACATAAAAAAGATCTCCAATTGTGTCAGAGCCAGTTTAGCTAATTTTAGACATATAAGACACCAGTTACCAATAGCCACAGCTAAACTGTTTTTGCACTCAATGATCTTCTCACATTTATCGTATTGTTCTACAAGCTGGTCCCAGGCGAGTGGGACTACGCTAAAACCTTTATGTACCCTTTACAAACAAGCTGTGAAAGTTCTTGACAAAAAAACAAGAAACTACCACCACTGCACCATCATAAAAAAATACAACCTATTAACCTTTGACAGTTTTCTCTGTTTTGCAGACATGTGCCTGATGTATAAATTGACCCATGATCTTGCACCACCCCCACTCAAGCAATGTGTGTCATTTTGCAGAGATAATGTAAGGGTCACCAGGGCTTCTGTAAGAGGTGACTGTTACACTCAATTTAGGAAGACTAAATTTGGTCAATCAGCTTTTTCATTTACTGTAGTAGAAAAGTGGAACTTAATTCCACTTCACATTAGAGATTGTGCAAGTCTCAGCAGTTTTAAATTGTCCTTAAAGACTTGGCTGAAGGCGAATCAACTATGTGATCATTGATCTTTTTATAACATGTAATGTATATTTGTATTTTGGTTTATATGTGAGTAATGTTTGTCACATGTTGTTTGTTGTTAAGTTTTTTTATCTGTTTTGATAGTATTGTCTTTATTGTCTATATTGTTTTTTATCTTCCTTGCCCAGGGACCACAGATGTAAATTAGCTGTATAGCTAACTCTGGTACAGGGCCTGAACTGTGCATGGTCCCTGTCAAATAAACTAATAAAAAATAATTAAAAAAAAATATTGTACTATTATTATAGGTGAATTTTTGGGATTATATGATCAGATAAGAAATCTGGTATCTGGAAAAAGTTAATGTTCTAATAAAGTTGTGTTAAGTCTCTCTCTCTCTCTCTCTCTCTCTCTCTCTCTCTCTCTGTGTGTGTGTGTGTTTGAAACTTTATCTCTTTCAGACACTTTGTACTTGATTTGCAACAACGCTATATCACGATAAACAAGAAGCTGAGTGGAATGTTAATCTTATGAATTTTGATGTTGTTGTTTTAATTGCAGTCAGAGCATTATGTTAATAACGACTGATAACGAAGCACTGTCTCTCAGGTGTAGTTAGATCTGTTAATCGCCCACGTTGTGTGTGTGTGTCTGTCTGGCTCTTTGTTTGTGTGTCATTATTGAATGCAGACCTTCTCTAGTGACTGAGGAAAGATTAATAAGGACAATCTACCATAAAAAACAACAACAACAAAAAAAAAAACTAAAAGCATTTTACAGAGTGACTTTCTTTCTTTCTTTCTTTCTTTCTATTGCATTCTTAATTTTGTTATTTTAAGTGTGTGTAGTCTAAAGAATAGCACATTAATACCTCTCATGATTATATGTGTACAATACCAAGAAATACATTTCTATTTTAGCATTAAAACACCTGTTGTGGGCTTTACGACAAACCCCAAAACAGATTCACAACATTGTAATGCTTTGAGATTATTTAAGGTAAATCTTTGAAATATCTCAGATAATGCTCTTCAATTTATTTTAGTTACATAATATACTATTTTGTCATATTTCCTTTCCTGCACTCTCATTTCCTGTTTTGGAGTTGTATAGTGCTTAAAGGTTTATAAAGGGCAGTCCTATGTTGTACATTATGCTGCTGTGAAAATGATTTGTCCTTTCAAAGAGTTAAACAAACAGATACCAACATTAGGACTCCTTAAAACTAAATACATTCAGTCTATAAAAATTTATTTTCATCAGCAGTGTTCTGCCAGAGCTCTGCTAGCTTCTTTAACTCAACAAACATTTCTAGGTAAACGGAGACATGAATAAATCTGTAAGAGTGTGTAGGTGTGAAGCATCATTCAGAGCACAGCATGACTCTTTGAAATATGTCCCACGGAAAATTATCATTCTTACCATTTTAATACTTTAGCTCCAGGCAAAAAACATTTGTGAGACAGCGAGATAAGACTTGACCCAAGTGATCCCTTTTAAAAAACCCAAACCCTTAAAACTCTGTTTTAATATGAAAAACGAGATGTTGTAACTTGTAAAGTGATGATTAGGCTTTAAAATGATAGAAGCTTTAAGATGTGGTGCTGGGCAGGGCAAGTCTTAAAGTCTTAAAGATTATGTAATGATAATATATATATATATATATATATATATATATATATATATATATATATATATATATATATATATATATATATACACACTCACCTAAAGGATTATTAGGAACACCTGTTCAATTTCTCATTAATGCAATTATCTAATCAACCAATCACATGGCAGTTGCTTCAATGCATTTAGGGGTGTGGTCCTGGTCAAGACAATCTCCTGAACTCCAAAATGAATGTCAGAATGGGAAAGAAAGGTGATTTAAGCAATTTTGAGCGTGGCATGGTTGTTGGTGCCAGACGGGCCGGTCTGAGTATTTCACAATCTGCTCAGTTACTGGGATTTCACGCACAACCATTTCTAGGGTTTACAAAGAATGGTGTGAAAAGGGAAAAACATCCAGTATGCGGCAGTCCTGTGGGCGAAAATGCCTTGTTGATGCTAGAGGTCAGAGGAGAATGGGCCGACTGATTCAAGCTGATAGAAGAGCAACTTTGACTGATATAACCACTTGTTACAACCGAGGTATGCAGCAAAGCATTTGTGAAGCCACAACACGCACAACCTTGAGGCGGATGGGTCTGGTGAGTCTCGATTTCTGTTGAGACATTCAGATGGTAGAGTCAGAATTTGGCGTAAACAGAATGAGAACATGGATCCATCATGCCTTGTTACCACTGTGCAGGCTGGTGGTGGTGTAATATTGTGGGGGATATTTTCTTGGCACACTTTAGGCCCCTTAGTGCCAATTGGGCATCGTTTAAATGCCACGGCCTACCTGAGCATTGTTTCTGACCATGTCCATCCCTTTATGACCACCATGTACCCATCCTCTGATGGCTACTTCCAGCAGGATAATGCACCATGTCACAAAGCTAATTGGTTTCTTGAACATGACAATGAGTTCACTTTACTAAAATGGTCCCCACAGTCACAAGATCTCAATCCAATAGAGCATCTTTGGGATGTGGTGGAACGGGAGCTTCGTGCCCTGGATGTGCATCCCACAAATCTCCATCAACTGCAAGATGCTATCCTATCAATATGGGCCAACATTTCTAAAGAATGCTTTCAGCACCTTGTTGAATCAATGCCACGTAGAATTAAGGCAGTTCTGAAGGCGAAAGGGGGTCAAACACAGTATTAGTATGGTGTTCCTAATAATCCTTTAGGTGAGTGTCCATCCATCCATCCATCTTCTTCCGCTTATCCGGGGCCGGGTCGCGGGGGCAGCAGTCTAAGCACAGATCCCCAGACTTCCCTCTCCCTAGACACTTCCTCCAGCTCTTCTGGGGGGACACCGAGGCGTTCCCAGGCCAGCCGGGAGACATAGTCTCTCCAGCGTGTCCTAGGTCTTCCCCGGGGTCTCCTCCCAGTGGGACGCGCCCGGAACACCTTCCCGGGAAGGCGTCCAGGAGGCATCCGGAACAGATGCCCGAGCCACCTCAGCTGACCCCTCTCGATGTGGAGGAGCAGCGGCTCTACTCTGAGCTCCTCCTGAGTGACCGAGCTTCTCACCCTATCTCTAAGGGATCGCCCAGCCACCCTGCGGAGAAAGCTCATTTTGGCCGCCTGTATCCGGGATCTTGTCCTTTCGGTCATGACCCAAAGCTCATGACCATAGGTGAGAGTAGGAACGTAGATTGACCGGTAAATCGAGAGCTTCGCCTTGCGGCTCAGCTCTTTCTTCACCACGACAGACCGGTACATCGACCGCATTACTGCAGAAGCTGCACCGATCCATCTGTCAATCTCCCGTTCCATCCTTCCCTCACTCGTGAACAAAACCCCAAGATACTTAAACTCCTCCACTTGAGGCAGGAACTCTCCACCAACCTGAAGTGGGCAAGCCACCCGTTTCCGACTGAGGACCATGGCCTCGGATTTGGAGGTGCTGATTCTCATCCCAGCCGCTTCACACTCGGCTGCAAACCGTCCCAGTGCATGCTGAAGGTCCTGGCTTGATGAGGCCAACACGACAACATCATCTGCAAAGAGCAGAGACGAAATTGTGTTGTCACCAAACCTGACACCCTCCGGCCCCTGGCTGCGCCTAGAAATTCTGTCCATAAAAATTATGAACGGAACCGGCAACAAAGGGCAGCCCTGCCGGAGTCCAACACGCACCGGGTCAAGTCTGACTTACTGCTGGCAATATGAACCAAGCTCCTGCTTCGGACGTACAGGGATCGGACAGCCCTTAGTAAAGGACCCCGAACCCCATACTCCCGGAGTACCCTCCACAGGCCGCCACGAGGGACACAGTCGAATGCCTTCTCCAAATCCACAACGCACATGTGGACTGGTTGGGCAAACTCCCATGAACCCTCCAGCACCCTGTAGAGGGTATAGAGCTGGTCCAGTGTATATTTAGGTGAGTGTATATATATATATATAATACCTTTATGTCATACCAAGTATACAAATCCTTTAAATAGTCCTTGGGCCAAGACCCAAAAATTTCACATATTGGTACCATCTGGGTGGGCAAATTCTAGTTGCGATTTTGTTTACATCCTATGCATCCCTAGATAATGTTTTGACATGATAACCCTTGCCAACTGGCAGCTCAGTAGTGGTTATGGCCGCTTGAAGTGACTGACCCCTGTCAACAGAAAAAATGGAAATAATCTGGTTCATCCAGTTGTTAATTCATCAAGTGGTTCATTCATCACAAATAAAGTAGGTTCCAAATTAGTGAAAAAAATGAGATAAAGGCAATAATTCGAAAATACATGGCTAAAAATGGCTAAATTTGGGAGTATTAGCAGGTCAAACTGCAATAACTCAATATCATGAAAGAGCATTGAGACGATGATTGATGAGCCAGTCAAAGATTAGAACAACCACAATGTTTAATGTATGGTGAAAACAAGGTCATTACAAAATCATCACAAATTTCAATTAAAAGTACTAGTCATCATCATCTTTGGTATCAGACTCTGACAGCTGTGGAGTGGGCTCCTCCTCACAAGGTTGATTAGTATAGGTTTGCAGCTTGCACAGGTTGGTGCACCTCAGGCTGTTGGCGAAGCTCGTGCAATCAGGTAGCTTGCACGACCTAGTGCACTTGCAGGATAGCAGCTGCAGGATGGCATCAGGTGCTGGGGCGCCTCGCATCCACTGGATTGTAAGCTGCCCGTCTTCATCTGTGTTCCACCCATGCTCCTCGGGACTTGGCACAGCCGGCATGGTTTGCAGAGACCGCCTCCAGATAGCAACCTGGTAGTTGGCTCGGATGGCGTGCATGAGGAGGCAATCTTCGCATGGAGGAAGCTGGCTGGATTCAACCTCTCCAGGCCTGACACAGAATAGTTGGTAGCGAAGAGCGTTGACCTCTGCAGTGCTGGGGCCCGTTCTTCGTACGTCGCTGACTCAGTTAGCTGGATTTGATTGTTGGCGATTTGGCATGATCTTGGATTGTTTGGTTCTTTGAAGCTCATCCTGGACTTGCTGTCATAGCAACAGGTGCGCAAGCTTAAACCTGCTCGGGAGCAGGCTTATTTCATGTAAACAGGATTAGATCGCGGCTTTATAAGCGGAGCTGATACGGGAAGTCCAGCGCAGCGCGATAGTGCACTTTCTGAGATGTATATTTTTTCTCGTGACTTGTGAGATTGTTGTTTACATTATTAAATTGTTGGAAATGCACATTTATTTTCAACTTGTCGGAGTCTGGCTTAAACTACAGCACAAACTGTTTGCATTGCCCTAAGATTATTTGCGAGTGGCTCTTTCCTTTACACTATTGGAGATGTGGAGAACTTGATGGAAAGTGCTGTCTGTCGTGTCATTCGGAGTTTACCTGGCGCTTTTAGGTTTAAAAAACTGTTTTAGTTTTTTGTGGCATTTCCAAGCCACTGAAGACCCAATGGTGTAAGGCAGTTTTTTTAAAGCAGTTTTTTTTTTTTTTTTTTTAGGCTATCATAATTTTTTATGAAGATCATGCAATCATGACCATGCCGATTACAGTATGTGTCACTCAGGCTTCACTAACGTGATTGGTACCATAGACTAGACCATAGACTGCCATCAAGGCCTCAATGAAGGGGATTATGTGAACAGAAAGGAGGTTCACAATGTAAATGTGCAGCTCAGTTACTATTGGGATTCTTAATATTCCAGATTAATAATATCATATCAAATAAAAAAAAGGCAGTTGACTAAAATCTTCCATATCACAAATGTGAAAGCAAAATGGCCAGGATCTGTGCATGACTTAAGAATTTTCAGAGATTTACATTTATGCACATTATTTTAAAGTGGTAAGAAAAGTTCCACAATTAAATATCAAGCTCACTGTATTACATACACTTATGCTGATCCTAACAGAACTGCATTTTTTCATAGGTGATTATGACATGTTCCTGCAGACAGGTGTTTTATGACCCCATTCCCTAACCCAAACCAGTTACAATGCAGCTCTAGCCAGGACAAGGACACACAATGAAATGAACTTTGGCTAACTAAAGGGAAGATTTCAGTGTCTGAAAAGTCTGAGGGTTGCACACCTGACAGGGCCTGTGACATTGTTGCATGTGCCATATTACACAACATTGCCAAAAAAAACAAAAAAAAAACACTTTTCATTAAATGTTTAATAAAAGACAAATATGCTTAGTTCCTTGAGTTTTATTTCAATTGTTCTTTGTAAAGAAAAGCCAGTGGTCAAGTGCCTGCAACAAGAGATATTAGACACATGCCTCATGCAATAAATAAAAAGGAAAAGTTGGCTATACACTGGCCACCTGTAGGCCTATGTCTCCTCTGTCTGTGCAGACTCTTCTGTAGGCCTTTCTGTAGATGTGGAATCCTGAAACTTATATTGCAGCCATAAAGCATACAAGTATAAATTAAGTAAAGTTATTTATGCATTTGCAGGTAGGCTAGTTCCTCCATATGACAGTTATCTGAGAGGGTTTATTCACTGTCCAGTGCAATGGAAACAAATAGACATTACAAAGTCTTATACTTTCTTTCCTTTGGAAAGTTAGAAAATGTCCACTTACTGCACATATTTCAGCCACCACTTTCTTTGGAACAGATACAAATGTTGGTGTATTATGTAAAAGTGCACAAAAGAGGAAAACACAATGTCATTACAATGAACTACACTTGGGAAAAATGTGATCAATAACTCATGGCAAAATATACTGATAAAGTTTATCAGTTTTCACTTTCACAAGTCAAAGCAATTCATCATTACTCAAGATTTAACAGCTGAAATGTCTATACGGCCTTAAATTAATGCAGCAAAAAATATTTTACAGTGTAGGCTACTAAGATCTTTTCTGTTTTTTTCAGCCTTTTTCTTGGTTGCTTTTATAAACAGACAACCATTTATTTAACAGTGCCTTTTATAGAAGAGACTATAATAACTAAAAATTACCATTATGTAGAATATTTTTGTACTTCACTTTTATTTGTTCCCATGTTCTAGTGTGGTGACTCTGACATTACAATGAACAAAGTAATTATGCAATTATTAAAATGCAAAAATATAGGCTAATAAGTGATAAAAACATCTAACATGGCCACTTCTAACGGATTTAAATTGTCTGCTACTTTTTGCCAGCCCTCTCTCCTGGCTTTTGCAGACTTTGAGGTGTTCCCTGGCGTTTTGATTAAACATTAAAATTCCTAATAAACTTCGACTATTAGTTCTTGCTCTGCTGAGGAGAAAAACTGAGCGCGCTCTTTGGCCACGCTGAGCAGCCAATAGCAGCGTTGCTGATCAATGTTTCTACTATCGATACATATCCCCTTTTAAACCAGCGCATGAACGCGCAGTTATCTCAGATAACTCAATCCAGCGATACTAATCATAAACAACAGGTGTGTTCGAAGAACCCAATTAGCCGGATCATGATTAGCACGATGATATCATTGATATCATGGATTTGATCTCGGATGTAATAAGCAACGTACGAAGAACGAACCCCTGGTTGATGGCACATACATCTTACAGTTAGTTGCCTGCAGCTTCTCGAACAGCTCATCAGACACAGCCCATGACCGACCGAGCTCCAGGAAGGCTTCTCGGCAATCTTCCTGTGATTTCATCTGTTTCAGGGCACCAACTTTGCCACGCCCAGCAAATGCACTGACAGTGTCACAGCCAGTGAAGGAATGCATACTGAGCAGGGCATCTGCGGAACTGCTGCCGAGAGACTGGCGCAGCTTGGATATGTCAATGTACCTCATTCTGTTCTGGGTGCCGCTCTTCTGTAACAGTGGGCATGGGATATCTCCGCTGAAGGCCACACCCAGAACCAGAACATCTGTGACGTCAGCTGTGATGATCACCGCTTTGTAGCCTGACTCTGCTGCGTAAAGAGCATGCAAAAGCATGCGCGTATCCGCTTCCTCCTGTGATGATTTCAGCTCTGTTGCCTCTTCCCAGTGCTCTTTATCCAGCTTGAAGAAGTCTTCGCCACATGTGAGGTACAGAGTCTTGTCTTGGAGCTTGTCTCTGTGTTTGGGTTTCCATTCTTCAACTAAGTTGGCAATCAGGCTTGTCTTGTTGGTAGTGCTGGAGAGCAGTCTCCTACACTGCTGGATCTTGTGGCCTGACACAATGTTCTTGAACTGGATTCCAGTGTCTGTGCCTCTCTTAGCCCTCTCAGCATCTTTGATTGGCATGTCCTTCTACACATCAAAGACAACATCTATACGCTGACTCTTTCCCCCTTTGTGCAGCACCTTGTCCAGAGCTGAGACAGCCAACTGTGCAAAGGTCTTATCTTGGCCCTTCAGTTTCTGTAACAGGCTCATTCCATCAATGACGGTTGTTGATGGCTCTGGGATTTCCTTAGCTGAGGACACGCTCTTCTCCAACTCTCTGGCCAAAGCTGCCTTGTTGGTCTTGCGTAGAGGCCCATCCCGTTAGCTAGGGCCCAAGGCAGAGGTCCCAGAGGATGAGCCAAGACATCACTCTTGTGTAGTTGTCGGCTCTGTGCCACCAAGATCATGTGACCAAAGAGGTTTCTGTCGGCCTTCAAAGACTACCTGCTTGGCCCTGGCTGCGTTGCTTCTTCTTGATCTCTGAGAATGTTTTCAGCTTTTTCTTGGTCATTGTGTTGTAGAAAAGTGTCACTCTTGTTTCCAGACGTTCTGTCTTGAAATTTTGGTATGCCTCTTCTCCCAATCTTCTTGGCCTCAAGTAGGTAATTTGCCACATCAGGTGAGGCTACAGTTGTAGTTGACAGACTGACAAACTCTTCTTGTTCTGGACTGAACGGATTCTGCCAGCAATTTTCCAGGAGATCAATGATGGACTGGACATCTGCCTTATCTCTTCTGATCCGGGGCGGCTGTAGGTCTGGATGATTCAGCTGAGAATCACCCCGACCGACCATCTCTCTCAGCTTTCTTAGGTACTCTGCTGTCAGGTAGTACTTTGAGACAGTTCCGGCCTTGAGGCTGAAGCCCTTTGTTCCTCCTGCTGTCTGCGTGTCCTTGACGGTCTCCTCAATGGTCTGGTCGACTGGTATACGCCCGAAGGGGTTTCTGCAGCCAATCTGGACAGAGAAGCCTCCTCGTGAGAAGTGCTCATGGACATCTGTGTGGTCAATAGGCAGTTGCTTCATCGTGGCATAGTAGTTGGGCAGGAAGCGGGCGTAGTTGAGCTTGTCATAAGTGAAACACCAGGGAATCATTTCTCGGATGCATGCAAGATTCAGCATCCAGTTGCCTTCTCTGGAAGCGCGAATCAGTCCAAGCATGATCTCTGTTATGTCAATGTAGGACATCCAGAAGGATGAAAGGTCATGCTGGTTTCGCAGAGATTCCAGGTAGACTTGGAACAGTTGCAAGGTGCGGGCGCATGCTGCATTATCAAGAAGCTTGGTGAATGCCTCCTGCCTAATATCGTCGCTGAAGCTGGCAATGCTCTCCAGGGCTTCCCCCAGCTGAGGGAGCTGTGTCGGTGTTTGACCTCTAGCCATGGTAGGAAGCCTCTCCAGGCAAGCTGCATAAGTGCCTCGTAGACTATCTTGTGCAGCCGGACGGCTCTGTTGTACTTTCTGCCCTCCATTACACCTGAGACCGATCCTTCAGCAATTACGCCAGATTCCACACACAGATCCCGCAGCCCTGCATCTTGGAATCGCTTCCTCAGAATGGAGTGCAGGTTGCAAATGGTGTGGAAGACACCCATACTGATGACAATGAACTTGAACTTCTCATGCTTCCACACAATTTCTGTTGCCTTGGCATACAGGGCTCAGGCAATATAACAGCAATGAATGTTGAGACCAAGATAAACACAGATTTTGGAATAAAATGGGGTTTCTGTGCATATGTGTTAATATATTATACAAAAATTAAGAACAAATCGACCGTACATTTTATGACTTTCCAATAGTAGACAGTGTAGAGTCGACAATACATGTGTTATTTTTCTTTTCTTTTATATTTTTTACATTTCAAAACAACAAAATATCAGTGTGAATTCAAAGATATCGACTTTATTATGCCTATTATTATTTACAAAATATTTTAATTTGCTTGGGATTAATATCAGATCACTGCACTACTTGGGATATAGATCACTGTTATTACGGTATTGGACGTTTGTGTATTTTTCAAAAATAATTCTAATACATAAAGGTAGGAAAATGACTAATTCTAAAAAAAAGTATAAAAAGCTGGGCCTGTGGGAAGGTTATCATATTATAATTAACTTATATTAACCCCATAAACAATTTAGTATAGGTAAGGTTTTACCCACCCAGATGGTACCAATATCTGGCCTGGCCCATGGACTAAAAGGGATAGTTCACCCAAAAATTTTAATTATTTCATTAATTACCCTCATGTCGTTCCAAACCATAAGACTTTCGTTCATGGAGATTATTATTATATTTTTTTTTTTTTTATTGAAATCTGAGAGCTTTCTGTCCCTCCATTGACAGCTACTCAATTACCACTTTGACGCTACAAAAAGTTCATAAAGAGATCGTAAAACTAATCCATATGAATTGAGACGTTTAGTCCAAATTTTCTGAAGATACTCAATCGCTTTATATGACAAACATATTTAGTTTAGGCTTTTATCCACATTTAAACATTGATTAGCGTACATAAACAGAAGCTCAACTGACACGCGAGAACAAACCTCCTGTGGAAGCTCAAACTCAAAGCGTAATACGAGAATGACAACACGAGTTCCATTTTAGCACAATCAAATATATTTAAGTATGTCTTTAATTGGACCTCAGCACTATTTCCGGATAACTAAAATGCAAAACAAAATTAGGTGTTTTATTTATTTTAGCAGACTTTTAAATATATCAATGTAGTATAGGGGAGAGCGCGGGACACAACCTAACACATTTTGGTTTTGGCTCAGTTATTAAATTTTTTTTTATTTTTAATTACTTTAATAATTACTTTTCTTTCTTTTTTTTACACAAGAAACATACACATCTCTGCTACAAATGAACACTTAAAGTTTTTTTCTAGGACCTACCATTTTCGGCACTGAAAGTGACAGAAGTGCAAATGTTACAACTAATTGTAACAGACAGAGGGGTTAGTTGTAAAACTTGTGTGTAACACACATAATTCAATACTATTTTATCTGTATAGTTTGATATTGTTTGTGCATCTGTATAGATAGATATCCATACATCCATCCCTCATCCAATCATCCTTATTATGGATCAATATCATGGATAGAGATATAGGAAAGGGCTGCACAGTTTTGCAATAAATAAATAAATAAAATCATCAAATATTGTAATTGCAATTGAATTATTTGTGTCTGGCAGATGCATGCAAAATTATTATTATTAATAATAATAACAGTAATAATAATAAAAACGAGCTTAAAATCAATTGAATTCAAATGTATTGCATGAAACACAGGCTATATTCTTAATAAATAAAAGTGACCAATGCAAAGTAAACAAATGTGAAAAAAAAAATCATACTTTGACTTTTAAATTCCAACATTGTTTGTGAAAGTCCAACAAAGTTAAATGTGGCAAAATAAATATATAAATAAATACTCAAACCTGAAAAGTTGTGTGGCTCCCTGTTTTCATTTTATTATCGTTGTACACTTGGCGGCTTAGTTGTAACACTATGCTTCAACTAACCCCGCTGTGTAAAAAATATTTTAAGCCTTGCTAACAGTTGCTAGGAGTTGCTGACATGTTTCAAAATGGTGCTATGTTTTAGCCAACAAGACAGTAATTAAGGTAATATAAAGTTAGATTTGGTGACGTACACACTCAACTCAGAAACCAAAAAAAAAAAAAAAAAAAAAAAACGTATGATGAAAAAATTTACTTGCATGGTGTCAAAACACTCTTTGTCCAGTATCTTCATGAAATTTTATCAAAACTTTCCACAAATCAGCAGGAGACCGTCTTCTGGCAGAGAGTGAAAAAGACCGGAAACTAGTGTTGTCACGATACCAAAATTATTGTTTCGATACCGATACCAAGTCAAGTATTGCGATTTCGATACTTTTTCGATACTTTTCCTGAAAAGGGAGAAACACTCTCAAATATCATTGCTGTGCTTTATTTTAAAACCGGGACAACATTCTAATCATATAACACACTAATAAATGAACATATGAACAGCAGATATATTAAACATTTGAACAAAATATGAAATATAAAAATATAAAAATTAAATTAGAGCAATGACATTCAAGGTAAAAAAATATATAAATTTAGCAGCATTATCTCATTTATCATAAGAAACATAAGAGCTTTATCTTGATTCTGAACTTTGAATAAAAATATGAACAGCGATTAGGCTATATTAAACAATGTTTAATATTGGTAACATATGATAAGCCTCATTGGTGATATATTTGACGTGGGGAGAGAGTTGTGGAAGGCCTATACTTAATGTTAAACATAAATATATAGCAGCAAAGACAACGTCGGCAGTGTTGACGGCAAAATATGCTACAGAATAATTCGTTCTGTATTGAGAGGTGCAAATTACATTTTATATTGTATTTGTCAAAACTTTCAAACATCAAAATGTCATTGATTAATATGTATTCATGTCAAAATGACAGAAACATCTTTTCCTATTCTATTTTGCCTGGAAACGCTTCCAACACGCGTGCGTGTCGCGTGAAAAATAGGCGTCGGTTCTATTTCTAGCATGCACGCGTTTTCCACGCGTCTCGAGCTGCGCCCAGACTCGTGTGTCACGCAGGCAGTTAACATGGGAGCCGAAATAATAACGGACACGACACGCAGCCAGTGTGTCGCCGGCCTTACAAATCTGGTACGCGGTCATTCTTAGAAGTATCGATACTAATAAACTAAGGAATCGTGATGTTTTTAATTTCCGGTTTACTTTTGAAGTATCAGTGCACCGTGCAACAGAGCAAGGTAGGCAACGTACTTCCATATGTTACTCCTCTCGTCACTTTTTCTACGAGTCGTGGACCACTTGTGCTCGCACATGCAGCCATGTCGCTGTAGTTTGTCACATGACACTGACAGCGGCAGGTTCTTTGCTGCGTGCGTCAGGAAAAAAAACAGACGTCCATAGGGAGGCGTTTTTTTTTTTTTAAGTATCGATACTGATAAATGTAGGTATCGTGACGTTTTTAATTTCCGAGTATCGCGATACTTTTGAAGTATCGGTACATCGTGCAACACTACCGGAAACACAACCTGCTTGACCTTGACTAACTATATAAAAGGTCTGTGTTACATTTAACCCTGCGTTAGGTTGTGACCCGCACTCCCCTACCAAAAGTAGATATAGTAGTATATATGTAGTATACAATTGCAGGGTATTTATATTAAGTACATTAATATGTAAATCTATTTGTAATATACTTAGCATAAAATAAATGTATTTCAAATACATGTTGGTATATTTATTTTCACTAGGGGATGCATGTGAATAAATTGATTTGTTTCCAATACTGCTGACATGCACACTAGGTAAACATGAATAAATGTAAAAATATAACTAGATGAACATTTACAATACATGTTAAACATATAAGTAGCCTACTTGTATGTAAATACAAAAATACAAAAGAATATTGTACAAAAGTATCAAAGGTATCTGAAGAATATTGTTAGCATGGGGTTGCAGCAAACACGAAAATGAATGTAAATAATGTCTTTAATACACTTGACAGATGATTCCAGGAACAGGTAAATAAAGAAAACACAACCTAAACAGTGCTTAAAGGGACACCAGGCAAGCCTGAGTGTTTTTTCTCTACGAAGCTCCCCCTAGTGTCTGGTAGTAAATGCTTTCAAACACACTGTCTAAAAACGAACTGTTGTTCCTCCCCCCTCGCCACGAGCAACCCAGCTGATCAGCTGTCAACCCAGCTGAGCAGAGGAACCGGCTATTTCAAAACCAGTTATGTCTACCGAGGCAAGTAAACAATATTTTCTTTCCAACTGATGGCGATTTTTTTTTTTATTGTGTTGTCATGCATACTAGTATTTTTACCGGGAACGAACGAAATGAACGAGGCGAACTACTTTCGTGTTGTTGTTTTTTTTGGGAGAGTGGGCATGAGCATAAAAAATATATATATATCGGAGGCTAATATTTGTCTAAAGTTATATTAGCAAGGTCTGTAAGTTCATCTGGTAGAATGACGGTTTACCTTTGCTTAGGGTGACCATATTCCAGGACATGTCCGGCCGGGGTTTCGAGATCGCCCAAAATATCCGGGATACGGCTTTTGCTTTATCGTCGCCATTCATTTTGTTTACATGCACACCTTTTGATTCAGTAGGACTGAATTGATTCCGATTGGTGAATCTGAATGTAGTGTTTACATGAACGCTAAACAAGTGATCGGTTGATGTGCGTTTTAGCATTGCTAAGAAAATTCCTGTGTTTTCGTCTCGATCGGGATCCGTGTGAAGCAGAATGCATGACCTGCAAAGCTGGCACGTACGTGTCAGTGTCAAATAATGTAATAATGTAAACATAATGAATGGTGACTGTAGAAAGCAAAAGCCGAATCCCAGGCATTTTGGGCGATCTCGAAATCCTGGCCAAACATGTCCTGGTTAAACAGGACGTATGGTCACCCTACCTTTGCTTGTCTAAGAAAACATCAGAACGTTTTTTTTAGCTCGATCATGATATGTGCAACATGTTTATTGCCTATTATCAGACACATTGACTTAGTGACATAAAATAAAAGTGTAAGTTACACAAATAAAACCGACAGAGGAACCGAACGGCCAAACAACTACAGAAATCAAACGTGTTTGCTAATGACAATGCTAACATCAAAGTTATAGTATCTAGCGTACTAGTAAGCCCGTAACAGACAGCGATCATAATAAAAACCTTTACAGACAATAGCAAACATCCTGAGGTCACAATTACTTGAAATTTAAATATTAAACACAGTTTATTCCAAAGATACTTACAAGTGCAACAGCAAGAAGGCCAGCATCCGTTTTGCAGGCTTCTGTTTCTCTCAGTTCTCGCCATTCTGAAAAAGCCGGTCCGATATTTACTCGAGTCTGACTTCTTGCTCGGTCAGTCTCCCGTTTCCTCTTTCGTTGGTCCTCCGACAAAGATTTCCTAGCTTTCTGCATCTTTTTTACAGCCTCAGCCATAACTCAATCTATTGTTGCCCTTTGCTTATAGCTAGCCGGTGCTTGAATGGGGGCGTGTACATGTGCAGTGCCGTCAAGCAATTCGTTACATCGCGAGACCTGATATCACGCGATACTTCCTGACGGCGAGGCCGGCGGCCCGCCCTCAAAGTCACAAGTGAGTTTTTTCCGCTCTCGGGCACCAGGGGGGTGCGAAACCACCACCATTCAACCCAAAATAAGTAATATAACCATTCCACTGACTCCGAAGCTGTTCAGTTAAAGGGTTAGTTCACCCAAAAATGAAAATTCTGTCAGTAATTACTCACCCTCATGTTGTTCCAACCGCGTAAGACCTTCGTTCATCTTCGGAACATAAATTAAGATATTTTTGATTAAATCTGAGGATCACTTCTCCATAGGCTGCTAGGTGACCGAAACTTGCTGGCCCAGAAAAAATATAAAAGAGATCGTTAATATAGTCCAAGTGACTACAGTGACTTAATCTTAAGTATATCAAGCGACGAGAATATTTTTTGTGCGCAAAAACATACAAAAATAAAGACTTTATTCCACTATTCATTTCCTTCTCTAAAAACATAAAGATGTTTTTATCACTTATTAGCCTATATTTTTGTATTTTAATAATTGCATAATTACTTTGTTCATTGTAATGTCAGAGTCACCACACTAGAACATGGGAACAAATAAAAGTGAAGTACAAAAATATTCTACATAATGGTAATTTTTAGTTATATTATAGTCTCTTTTATAAAATACACTGTTTGTCATGATTCTGCCCTCGTGTCCTTGATTTTCTCTAGTCTTGAGGCAGGATCATGACAGACCCGTGTTTTGTGTGCAAGCACATGGCCTTGTGTTTGGGCCATGTGCTTGTGTTGTCTCGTTCTCTTGCCCCGCCCCCTTGTTATCCTCGTTTTGTCATTATTGCTTTACCTGTGTCACCTATTATGTTATCATTAGTCTCCCTATTTAATCCCCTTGTGTTTGCTGTCCTGTGCCAGTTCATTGTCATACATAGAAACCTTGTTTGTTATCATACCTTGTGAGTATCCTGTCAAAAGTTTTGTCTAGAGAGAGTTCTGATTCTGTATTTATTGGTGGTTTATTGTCTAGTTATCTGTCAAGTCTTAGTCTAGTTTAGTCACTCCTTGTCCTGTCCATGTTTTGCCCCCTCGTGGGTTTTGTTTTCCCTGTTTTGTGTCCATAAATAAACTGTGTCAAGCATTCTTTCTGTGCTTGGGTTCATCCTCAAATTCGTGACACGGTTAAATAAATGGTTGTCTGTTTATAAAAGCAACCAAGAAAAAGGCTGAGAAAAGATCTTAGTAGCCTACACTGTAAAATATTTTTTGCTGCATTAATTTAAGGCCGTATAGTCATTTCAACTGTTAAATCTTGAGTAATGATGAATTGCTTTGACTTGTGAAAGTGAAAACTGATAAACTTATGTTTATGTAAAAATATTTTGCCATGAGTTATTGATCACATTTTTCCCGAGTGTAGTTCATTGTAATGACATTGTGTTTTTCTCTTTTGTGCACTTTTACATAATACACCAACACTTGTATCTGTTCCCAAGAAAGTGGTGGCTGAATTATGTGCAGTAAGTGGACATTTTCTAACTTTCCAAAGGAAATGAAGTATAAGACTTTGTAATGTCTGTTTGTTTCCATTGCACTGGACAGTGAATAAACCCTCTCAGATAACTGTCATATGGAGGAACTAGCCTACCTGCAAATGCATAAATAACTTTACTTAATTTATACTTGTATGCTTTATGGCTGCAATATAAGTTTCAGGATTCCACATCTACAGAAAGGCCTACAGAAGAGTCTGCACAGACAGAGAGACATAGGCCTATTATAGGTGGGCAGTGTATAGACAACTTTTCCTTTTTATTTGTTGCATGTGTCTAATATCTCTTGTTGCAGGCACTTGACCACTGGCTTTTCTTAAGAACAATTGAAATAAAACTCAAGGAACTAAGCATATTTGTCTTAATATGAAATGAAAAGTGTTTTTTTTTTTTTTTTGGCAATGTTGTGTATGGCACACGCAACAATGTCACAGGCCCTGTCAGGTGTGCAACCCTCAGACTTTTCAGACACTGAAATCTTCCCTCTAGTTAGCCAAAGTTCATTTCATTGTGTGTCCTTGTCCTGGCTAGAGCTGCATTGTAACTGGTTTGGGTTAGGGAATGGGGTCATAAAACACCTGTCTGCAGGCAGGAACATGTCATAATCACCTATGAAAAAATGCAGTTCTGTTAGGATCAGCATAAGTGTATGTAATACAGTGAGCTTGATATTTAATTGTGGAACTTTTCTTACCACTTTCAAATAATGTGCATAAATGTGAATCTCTGAAAAGTCTTAAGTCATGCACAGATCCTGGCCATTTTGCTTTCACATTTGTGATATGGAAGATTTTAGTCAACTGCCTTTTTTTTTTTTTATTTGATATAATATTATTAATCTGGAATATTAAGAATCCCAATAGTAACTGGGCTGCACATTTACATTGTGAACCCCCTTTCTGTTCACATAATCCCCTTCATTGAGGCCTTGATGGCAGTCTATGGTCTAGTCTATGGTACCAATCACGTTAGTGAAGCCTGAGTGACACATACTGTAATCGGCATGGTCATGATTGCATGATCTTCATAAAAAATTATGATAGCCTAAAAAAAAACTGCTTTACAACATTGACAAATGCCACAAAAAAAACTAAAATGTTTTTTAAACCTAAAAGCGCCAGGTAAACTCCGAATGACACGACAGACAGCACTTTCCATCAAGTTCTCCGCATCTCCAATAGTGTAAAGGAAAGAGCCACTCGCAAATAATCTTAGGGCAATGCAAACAGTTTGTGCTGTAGTTAAAGCCCGACTCCGACAAGTCGAAAATAAATGTGCGTTTCCAACAAATTAATAATATAAACGACAATCTCACGAGTCACAAGAAAAAATATATATCTCAGAAAGTGCACTATCGCGCTGCGCTGGACTTCCCGTATCAGCTCCGCTTATAAAGCCACGATCTAATCCTGTTAACATGAAATAAGCCTGCTCCCGAGCAGGTTTAAGCTTGCGCACCTGTTGCTATGACAGCAAGTTCAGGATGAGCTTCGAAGAACCAAACAATCCAAGATCATGCCAAATCGCCAACAATCAAATCCAGCTAACTGAGTCAGCGACGTACGAAGAACGGGCCCCTGCTCTTGAGCGGTGATATGCAGTAATCAAACAGTAATTGGTGAATATTTCCGTTTGATTAGCAGGCAGAATATGCAGGGTGAGGAGCTGTAAACAAGCAGGCCAGAAGTAAGATGAATTACCAGACAGGGAGGAAGAAATTACAGTATATTAACATTAGCCGTATGCTACATAACAGCTTGTATAATCAGTGTGGAAAGGGGCCTTACTGCCCTCTGACTGCTGCTGGCCCCTAGACAAGTCACTTGATCAAACACAATGAATCAAAGGCTGTGACAGAACATCCATGGTCCCGGGATACTCTGATTTCTTAATTAGTGCTTGCGCAGTGAAGGTTCTCATTTTCCAAACACAGATCTTAAAATATAAACATCAATTTGTGTGATTTGTGTGTGTAGAATCAAATTAATGTAAGCAAAATAATAACCTTGTAGGCATACTTTGTAGGGTAACATGACTTCAAATACCAGTGAGCCATCAATCGCATTAGTGTCAGCATGATCAAACACACAAACCTTCTTCCCTGAGTGCTTAATGAACAGGCATAATTAATTATCTCTCTGTATATACAAATAATAACAGGGAATTAAAAGACATCCTCTGGTTTAAGCACTACCTGTACAGAAGGGATCTGCTTCAGATTAGCTATTGAATTTTGATGAATTTACTGACAGATTCTTAATCCATTAATATGACATGCTGTTGCTACTTCATTACTGCTACTTTCAAGTTTTGCAGGATTAGACTGTGATTAATCTACTGCCTGTATGTTTGCTAAGCAAATTGTCTTTAAAGCACGTTGTCTCTAACACATGTGCATGCATGCAAAAAGCATAATGCCATATGATCGGAATCTAAAATGGAAGTAGAAACATGACCAAGAAGTAATACTTTAAGGCATTTTGAAAGGCCCAAAATGCCCTTGTCTATCTTGAAAAGGACATAAACACATCATTCCAGCTTTTCATGTGTGGTTGATTCTTTCTCCTTCACCAAACTCTCCTTGTCTCTTCGCAGTCCCCTGATAGAGTGAACACATTTCCCTACCTTGGCTTGAAGACAGAGACCTTTGTCCTGAGATAAGGCCATCAGCACAAGTCCCACAGGCAGCACTGACTTGTCCCATCACTGTGCTGCTTGAGACATCCCGAGTTCGCTGTGGAAGGACTGTAGGGAGCAGCCAAGCATCTGGTTAAGAGTTCGGAGAACTGGCATCAGTGACAGCTTATCAGGCTGTGAGATCTGAACTGCGCTCAGCGTGAAATTGTCGAATGCCAGGGATGACATTATCTGGGTTTCTGCATGCTTTCCCTTACCTGGAGCATCTGATGACATTGTCAGCACAGGTGACCAATCCGTAAGGAAGAAGATACCAGACGGCATCAGCAGCATTAGTACCTCAGGATCGCACAATTCTTTAAACAAGCAGCAACCTAACTGTCAGAGCAAAAAACTAAACATTACTGTAGGTAAATCTGTGTAATTTTTACCAATTGAAAACATTATTCATAAAACAGCATTGCCTCTGAGCAACGCTGGATTCTCAAATCTGTAGTTTATGAAATGTGTATACATTCAGAATGAAAAACATGTTTTTGGATGAATGTAATACAAATTTATTTTATGCACCAGTATAGTCACTTAATTCTTTTCTTATACAGCAATTAATCAGTATAATAGAGCTGTGAAGGGAGTGTGTAATTTAAATTCAGATCAAAACTATCACAATTAGTTTGACCATAAATCAACTGTTTTATTTCTGCCACTTTGTTCCAAAAAGCACTGAAAAACTAGACACAGTCTGACACTTCATATTTTCATTTAGATGATAGTATCCCATCTGGTTCCCGCCACGCCTTCTGTCACTCTCAGTCCTCCCATCCAACCTCCTTATCAATTACAAAGCCACTTTTAAGTCCCAGTTAATAGGATGTTAATGCATTACTGGGTCTGAGGGTGATGTGCTATTGAAGGGAGAGATGGACATTATTGCCCTTGAGCACAATCTGGGACCAAGACAAGATCTGCATTTTAATATTAGCAGATGAGAGGAGATTATTTAAAAGTAGCAGCATGCACTTTTTTCTTTGTGAGTGTCAGCATGTTCTGTGGGGCTGTGTTTTTGTCATTGATATATTTTGGCATTTCCCATACAAACAAATATGAGAGTGAAAAGCATTTGTGCTCTTCATGCAGTGCTACAGTATGTGCACAACATAATCAACATGTATCATCAGCTATTTGTTATTCGCAGTGATAGCACTATACCTCATTCATGTTGTATGAGGCAAATACCATGTCCTTTATCCAGGGAGCTGAATCTCTTCATATGTGTTCTGTAAATTGAAGTAGATGGAAGACAAGATTACTTATTGTGATAGCACAACTCAATACAAATGATAATTGTAACCTCAAGGCATAGACAAGTAATGCTGAGTTCATTTTCTTTACTTGTACAAAGTTAGTATGAGTTGGATGGATTTTTAAGTGTTGTATATGAGCAAATTATGAACAAAACACCACTGTACATGAAACATTTCATTTATTGGCTTGCTCAAGGTCAAGGGCAGTTGATAAAGCAGAATGATGTGGATGAGACAAGGTATCTGGTAATTTACCCTATGGTACAGAAGATGCTGTAACTGCAAAATAACATCAGCAAAAATATCTTTCTCCATTGATGTCCAAGCAACATGTAAATAAAAAAAGAAAATCATTATATTATAGTAGATGTTTTACCAGTCCCTAATTTTTGATAGGTTCCTAACAGCTTGGAACCATCTTAACTGTATGTTGTTGTTGTTGTTTTTCGTTTCTGGGTTCTGGGTAGTTTCTATGCTCACCAAGACTGCATTTATTTGGTCAAAAATACAGTAAAAACAGTAATATTGTGAAATATTGTTACAACTTAAAGTAACTGTTTTCTGTTTTAATATATTTTAAAATGTAATTTATTCCTGTGATTGTAAAGTTGAATTTTCAGCATCAGTACTCCAGTCTTCAGTGTCACATGATCCTTCAGAAATCATCAATATACTGATTTGCTGCTCAAGAAACATTTATTCTTATTATCAAAAAAAGATATTTATACAGAAAATATGAACCAATGATGGCAGCACCGGAGGTGCATGCTGCAGTATTGCCATTGAGATTAATGAGGATGTTAAGGGGAAACTCCCTCCAGGTATTATGGATTGATCACAGTGGTCCAGGAGGATGTAATCTCTACCCACTAACTCCCTCTTTGATTGTATTAACCAATCAAATATGATGTCATATATTTTCCCTCTTTCATGACCAAATGCAATAACTTTCTTCTTCCAGCTACTAATCAATACTGAAAAAGTCGATTGATTAAAATGTATTTAGTCCTCTGAGATATACGATTCATCATATTTTTAGACGGAAAGGTTACACAATCAAAAAATGAATGGCCTTCATTAAGTCTGAGGATGATGGAATGAGAAAATCGATGAATCGCATGGAGGAAGCTTAAGATACTCATTGCATATTTAAAGCAGCATTGACCTGATTCTCATTCTCATTTTTCTCTAAAGTGCCAGAGAACCAAGGGTCATTTATTTTCATCCCTGCCACAGTAGCATTTTGTGGAGAAAGGCATATCCCTCTTAGTGTCCTCATGTAGGCATTGTAAAGCGCTTTTGAAGTGGAAGTTCAACACTGGAAATCCTTGCATCACTCGGAATCTAAAGAGACAGGCGGATTAATTGCTTTGGCAGTGACGCTATCATTGGAAACTCTCTCTGGGTGAATGTGGGTACATAACTCTGAATGTGTGTGTATACGCAGTGTCTGACCAGTCACTGACCAGATATGGCACTAGTCGTAAAATGTCTGTGACATAATCCCCTTCTCAAAGAGCCGGTGTCCAGCTGTGCGAAAAGAATACATGAGTGCCATGGAGAGCCATGGAGAGCCGAGTCTGATGCGAGGGGTCAGTGGTCGTCTGTCAGCTTTTAATGTGCTGTTAGCAGTTCAGGAGCAGGAGCATGATACAAGGGACTTAAAATGTCTTAGTGGCCTGTGCTCTGAATGTGGCTCTATCCTTGCCTCTGGGATTACTTCTCTTAGAGATAAACTCTCTTTATGTCACAACCAAAGGACAGGAAGTTCAGCCTGGCCTTGGGCGAGGAACGTGTTCAGGCCCACTTTTGCCAGTCTGGGTTGTAAAGATACTGTAATAAAAGCTGCAGCATTGTGTATCCTTCAGATGGAGGGTGATCCAACTCCAGGGTAAAGTTGAGGAGATGTATTTGTTATTAAAGCATGCACGTTCACAAACCACTGTTACCTTTAACAGAAAAGCAAGCATAATGTATGCAGGACAAGGCATTAATGGACTTTAAAACCACTAAAAAAGCTGTCACTCATCTTAGTTCTGTTACAATCAATAAAGTTGCTGCACAGTAACTTATTTAAATAATTGTTTATTATAATGTGAGGATTTGTGAGTGTGCAGAGCTCAGAATCCAACGCCAGAGTTTTTCAGTGCTAACTTAAACACCTCTGATTGGCCATTGTGTTCAAAAAATCAACAGATATGTTTGTGGCTATAACACTGCAAAAACACATTGTAGTTACACGTTCTCCAGAGCGCAAACACTGATCCGCACTAGATCATTTGCCAAAAATGTTTCGCCAATATGCTATTATTACAGAGAAAACTGATCATAGAGCAGCCTTTTCCTTCTAAAAGTAATCAGAAGCAGCAGCAGGCAGTGGTTTGAGTGACACAATTCCATGCTAGTCTTAAGCTTTATACATGATTCAGCTCCGCCTATGGTCTCCTTCATGTCTAATCAAAGTTTTTATAGCCTGCAATTTTTTAATTTTTTTATTTTTATATAACTTGCCTCTATCTGGATAAAAAAAATAAAAAATTGGCCCTGTTTCCTAGAAACATAAAAAGAGTTTGGGACTTTATGTCCCTTTCTAATGAAACTAATAAGCAGCAAAATGTCAAGAGGGACACAACGGATACAGTATGTAGAACGATACTCACTGTATACCCAAACTGCATACTCATAGATTAAAAATGTCAATAGCGTTTATTTTCAGTTGACAGAGAAGGAAATGCAGCCTCAAATAGCTGAGGCTCAATTGCAGGCAAACCACATCACATTGATCAAAGCTGATGCTGTGGCAACAGCAGGCAGTAAAATCAGACGTACTTACTGGATTTATTAAAATGGGCTGTGGGAACTTGACAAGCTGTAACCCAGTCAGTGTAGATAAACAGGGATATACAAATGGGATTGCTTCAGGAGATATTCATGGAAACAGTCTTTTGTAATAGCCAGGAGAATGCAAATCCAATCTGTAAATGCAACAGAGTGATGTTTGGGTAACACCACAGTAGCAAGTGAAAGACGAAATAAAAGAAAATCTGCCTTGAGGTCTCATGTACTGTTGCTTGATGGATTTTTTTGCTTGCAAAATACAGTTATTAAAATAAGAATCCACATAATCATGAGTTTTCTCATTTTTAAGTTGGTCACATGAATTTGCTGCATTGACCAACAGAAAGCTGTTTGGTTTGAAAGGGACTTCTGTGTGCACTGTATTTCATACATCTACACTACTGAAAATAGACATTATCATTTTTTTGCCCAGCAAAATGTTGCTGAAATTTTGCTAAGCTCAAATGTAAATTTTTCTACCAAATTTTCTACAGTGAAATCAAGGCTTTTTCAATAGAAACCAACGCAACCAGGATTTTGTGTGAGGGTGAAAGGTTTACCAAAACAGATTTTGCAACAGGTTCAAGTTGGTTATGTGAATTCACACTGACCAACAGAAAGCTATACTTGATTTGAAAGAAACTTCAAACTAAGCCACATTCAAAGCTGTTCTAAAATACTCTATTAACACACACGTGACCACATTACATAAGGATTATGTTCCTGCTGCATCTGTGAGATGGTGGGCAACAATTCTGCTAAACATCGCTTATCACTACATTGGCTTTATTTTCAATAAATTCTTAAATTTAAAATGGTTTCATGAATTTCACAGAAGAGCTACACTGTTCTCTCATTTTAAACTACAGCTTCATGGGGTACTAGAAACCAGCTACTCTTATCACAGCAACCAATTTAAGATTTTAAAGAAAGGTTTTTACTTATCAGTACATTCTTTCATGCATTTTTTCATTACCAGTGTATTCTTTTAAACAGGTTCATCACATAGCCTACTATTTTTTTTTTTTTTTTTTTTTTTTTTTTTTGTGAATTAACTAGATCATTTATCCATAACGACTATTATGGTGCAATAGAAGTGTGCTAAAAATATCAATGATTTCTTGTAAATTATGAAATAACATATGAAGACCTCCGATGCAAAAGCCTCTAAAAGCCACCTCTGTCAAAAATGAGATAATATTGAGTGAATCAATGCTCTCCGCACATAGTAGGCTATATGTTCATACTTTCACTTCAAACTCACTAAATCCCAGCCTCAGCCCATTCAGAAATGCCGGTACTTGGGTAGAAACCTATACATTGGAGCCTGATAAAGATGTTAATATTAAAGAAAAACTTTAGACGGACATAGAGGCTTTTGCATCTGAATATAAACCCAAAAGAAGGTAAAACTGTAGAAAAACTTTAGATGTGACGTAACCCCGTCTCTGAGACGCTGACGTCAGGCGTAAGCGCCGTCGGTGGATCAGTTCAGTTCGGCAAGGTCGATCTCAGCCCCGCTAGCTGACAAACATGATGTCCCTTGCTGCTCGTTCGGGGACGTTTTCCCCTTACTTACAAGCTACAAATTATGTCGTGGCGGGTCCACTAAAGCCTCTCATACCCGGCGTCGTCATGAAGACCGATAAACTGTTGATGGACACGAAGAAACCGTTCCTGTGCCGCGAGTCCTTGTCTGGGCAGAGCGCTAAGAGCGGCCTCGCCGTATCCATCAGCCTCAACGGTGAGTCTCACTACATGGTTGAGTGAAATCGAGAGTCCCGGTCTCATCGTAGCGCGAGGAGGCCGTGCAGCGGGCGCTCGCTCGCTCGCTCAAGGGCACGATTAAATCACATATGTTGAATGTGTATTGTGAAATAGTTTCATGTTTTTGTAGTGTTGTACGCAGGTAATGCTGAATTTTTATTAATATTGTGCTGAATTTATACTGTATAACGAAAAACATTAGCTCACTTGCTACATCAGTTAGCTTGACTGAGGCCTCGCTAATGTCCTTGCTGTTACGCAAGTTAGCAGTAAAGTTAGTTGTTAGAAAATCAGCCTGTGACTTTTTTGGTAAAGTAGGCTAACGTTAACTTTATTGCCATTTCAAAGTCCTATATGGTCGACTTATGATTACATAGTAAAATAAATGCCAGAATATTGGAGAATTCGGGTAATTTCGTTTTGTTTTAGGATAAATTTAGCTAATAGTTTTTTTTTTTTTTACTAAGATATGCCTACTGTTACGATAAACTAGCTTGCTGTTATAGAAGCAGTGTTTTTAATGTTATTAAACATTAAACCCCGGCCATGACAAGCTACATAGCCCAGGTGTAAACTAGCAAATTTACGACCAACTTTGATTACCAATATGAGTTAGGCTATACAATGTGCAGCAGATCATTAACGTTAGTTGAAAGTAGAAAATAATATAAACATTTTATTAATATCTTTGGGTGTTTAATATACCAGCATAATATTAAGGCCACATTGAATATCTGATTGATTTACAGATAATGTTGTGTAATACATGTCATATAAGTTAGATCAAATGAGTTTTCCCCAATGGTTTGTTGATATAGAGAGCATATCAGTTTTAATTCCTTTGTGCATACGGATATATAATCCAAATTTGAAATGAGATGCATGCTGTTTGACGTATAATATTATACATTTACTCAATTTAGAAAAGATTTTAATTTTAAGATTTTCAATTTTAGCAGATTTGGTAATTAGTGCCAATGTAAATGCTGTCATTAAATGCGTATGATCTGAAACTGGCCAAGTATGATTTGACATTGTGGCCTGGTCAATATAGTGTTCTATTACTGCATTTCATGTCATTTTGATTATTTTTCATTCTTTTTTTAGCTCGTTCTTCAGTGCGTTTTGCCCACACAGACATCAAGATCCCAGATTTCTCTGACTATCGCCGACCTGAGGTTTTGGACTCAAAGAAGTCCTCACAAGAGAGTGGCGATGTCCGGCGGGCCTTCTCCTATCTGGTCACAGGTTCCACTGCTGTGATTGGAGTCTATACAGCCAAGACAGTTGTCACACAGTTTGTCTCCTCCATGAGTGCCTCAGCTGACGTGTTGGCTCTGTCCAAGATTGAAATCAAGCTATCAGACATCCCTGAGGGTAAGAACATGACCTTCAAATGGAGAGGGAAGCCCCTGTTTGTGCGCCACAGAACAGAAAAAGAGATTGCAACTGAAGCAGATGTCAATCTCTCTGAGCTCCGGGACCCCCAGCACGACAAAGACCGTGTTCAGAACCCAAACTGGGTCATTGTCATCGGTGTGTGCACCCATCTGGGCTGTGTGCCCATTGCAAATGCTGGTGACTATGGTGGCTATTACTGCCCATGCCACGGCTCTCATTACGATGCATCTGGTCGCATTAGGAAAGGCCCTGCTCCACTCAATCTGGAGGTGCCCTTCTACGAGTTCCCAGACGATGATACAGTGATCGTAGGATAAAGGACTGTGCTATAATACTATAATCAACAGTGAACATGCGCTTTACTTGTTTGATTTTTGTCTTGTTTCAGACACATTATCTGCATTGACTCGATGGGTAACAAAGGTTAATTGTAAGTAATAAAGTGTATTTTATCTGATGGAAACCTTACTCAGCTCTTATTTATTCAGTCTCAATATACAGCATCACATGGGTTGTTTAATTTTATGCATTGCAGGTTTTACAGATAAGGAACAAATTAGATCTTTACATTGCCATAACGCACAATTGTTAAAGTGATAAAGACAGAAACTGTAGAAAGTCAGGTAGGTGATGTTTGCAGAATTAGCAGGTTACAGTACACAAGCAAATGACACTTCACTGATATTTTCTTTTGTCATGATCACTGGTAAAGTGACAACTGTTTGATTGTGGCTTGGTTTCAGCGAAAGCTGATGAGAACAGCAAAAAATATGTGAATAAACAGAACCATAAGGTGTACTTACTAAGGTGTACAGAGATATGAACTAAATAAAACTGTCTGATCACTGTATGGTGTCATTGGGTTTTTTAAGGTGACTTAAAAAATAAAAGACTGATATTACCAGAACATGATGTCAAATAATAAACTTGATAAAGATCATGATTTTTAAACATTTAAGGATGGTCGGCCTACATTGTTAACATTTACTCAACTGATGTGTGTGTGTGTGTATATATATATATATATATATATATATATATATATATATATATATATATATATATGCAGTATATATATGAAGAGTTTAGATGCAAAAGCCTCTAAGTGCCATCTGAAATTTTCTTCTAGAATGATCATTTTTATCAAGCTCATATATTTAAGTGAAATAACTGAACTTAAATATACGAGCTTGATAAAAATGATCATTCTAGAAGAAATTTTCAGATGGCACTTAGAGGCTTTTGCATCTACAATCTTCATATATTATATATATATATATATATATATATATATATATATATATATACATGTATGTGCATATATGTGGCTCAGCAGCCGTTCAAGAACTGCAAATTCAGAAAATGTTTGCCATGTGTGGTGTCATGTCTTTTGAGAGAAGCTTTGTAGATGAACTGAAGCAAAATATATTTTGGGAAATATAGAAATATCTGATGTGGTTCCCTGGTCCTGTAGATAAATCTGTAGCAAAATAAATACATTGACCATTAAAAAAAAAACTTTTTAACTTGCAGTGCATTTTATGTTTGAATGCATTTTCAACAATATGAATGTTAGTTGCAATAGCAAGTGGAGTAATTGTAACTAAGGAAATCTTAATTATTACGAACAATTGATTTAAGCTACCAAAAACACTTCTATTCTGTAAAAGGTTATAGCTTGTTCATTAATCAAGATCATGTGGTGCTAGTGGTTCAAAATGTACATCCAGATTTCCCAGGGGAAAGTCAAAAAATGGTTAATATGAACAGTAGCGATTAAGAAATTAAAAACTGACCAACAGGTGTGGAATTCTCACATTTTATTGAATAACAACCAGCTCTAAAATAAGTACTTGATGTCTAGATGTGGCTATAGGGAGATGGTAAACAATTTCTATGAGCTTCACACTTCAGAGATAAACTAATGAGCCATTTGATCATTTGGTTACTTTGTGAATAGTTACATAATAGTACATTATCTGATGTACAATCAACAAATGTGTTGGTGTATGTAAATCTCAATCGTTGCAGCAATTTGTAGCTTTAAACATTTTATTTTGTTTTCATAAAAACGCAGAGGTCATATATGCTTGTCACATGTTTAGTAGAACCACAGCATCTAACAACAGATAATTATTTTTATTCATAGAAGGTCATGTTGGATTTTGTATTTTTTTAATCAGAATGTCCATATGAAGTTGATGTTCTGACACATTTGCTACAGGTCTTGTCCACACTAATATGTTTTAGTTTGAAAACGCATCTTTTTCTCTCCGTTTTGGCTTTCCGTCCACACTGAGACTGTTTTTATCAACGAAAACAAAGCTCATGAGAACTCTCCAAAGTGGATGCATTTAGAAACGCAGTTTTCACATTGTAGTGTGGACTGTGAAAACGGAGGTAGGCTATTTAAAACGACGTCGATGACGATAAGTAAATAATGCGATGTGAGGGTTGCCAACCGTTCCGTATAATACGGAATCGTTCCGTATTTGACACATAAAAGTCTTGTTCCGTATTGAACTGACACGGAACGCACTTTGTTCCGTATTTTTGAGAATCAATTCAGTGCAAATCCATGACAGACACATATAGCTTCTAATATATGTCAGACTATGAACGAAGACATTTGTAGGCTATGACAAAAAAAAAAAAAAAACCCGACGGTGCGGTAGATACTAATTTCTCCCCGTTTGTCTATGATCAGCGTAGCGTTTTTAACATCTTGGAACATCATCAGAGAATGCCCTTTTAATTGGTCGTTTCAGTCATTGTGAGTCACGTATCGTAGCAACGATGACGACAAGTAACAACAGCGGGAAATGTAAAAATGACTACCTCCGAGCAGCTGGCGAAAAAGAAAAGAGCACAAAAATATAGAATTGAATGGGAAAATGACTAGCAGCTACCCGTGGCTGGAATGCGTGAGGGTCAATGAATACACGGCCAATTGTCCGAGCGATGTCAAGGTTCCTTGTCCGTCAGACGTCTCCAGAGGCTGATATGGTAGGCTATGTAATCATGTGGATTTTTAAAACTCAAATATAGTTCATAAGAAAGTGATTATATTAAAAGAGATAGTACAGATTTAGCCTAACATTGTAAAGAAATAAAAAAAGTACACATGGAAAAAATAGCTGCACAATGTGCTTAGTCTGAAGGTTTATTTATTTCTGTGAGATTTTCCATGTGCATACATACAGGTGTTGTATTGCTTGAATGCAGTATTTGAGTGCAATATTTTAGATTTTCTTTATTAGCTGTTTTTTTATTTATGTTTTTTATATTATTGTTTTGCACTGGAAAGAAAGTTAACTATAATGGAAGTATAATTATATAAATATATTTGCACTACACCTCCTTAAAATGTTGTCTAATTAAATTAAAAATATATTTTTTTGCACTGGAAGTCTAACGTTAATTCTATTGAATAAGTTTGCACAAGGCTACAGAAAACTGTTGTTTATTTTTCTTCAAACGCAGTCTACGCCGATAAGTTTTGAATGTTATATGTTGTATTTGTTTAAGTTAAAAATAAAACGTATTATAAACTAAACAAATCCATGGTTCATTGTTGGCAAAATGATCATGATAGGCTTTATATTTCACATCTAACTTATGTGGTTCAGTCTTGTATATTGATTAGGCCTACTTTGCTATTCTATAAATATAGGCCTAATAAGTTGTATTATAATATGCTACAATGTATTAAATATATTAAATATATGAATCTAAATATATCAATTAGTTTCCACAATATTCACCAGAAGTCATCATTTCAGGAGTTATTTTTCAAAATTTTCTCCCCCCCCCGTTCCTTATTTCCATTTCAGAAAGTTGGCAACCCTAGATGTGACGCATATTGAATCCATAGATATTCATGTTTATAAACACAGTTATTGTGCCTGTAATGTGCTATTCACTTTCACACAGTTGCTAAAATATGTTAGCCTACTTTGCTCACTCTTCATATCACAGTCCTGCAAAGATGACAGAAAATTAACTCACATTTGCAATAGACAAATTGCTTGTCTTGCAGCAAAATATGAGAGCAGTTGCGTTTTAGACCAAACATAATGGTGAGTGAGTGCGACCTGGACGCATCAGTGAATGGTGAGATATTTTGCTAAATAAAATGATCTTGCCAGAAGAATTGTGTGATAACTTGATTATGTCTTGTTCTGTCTGTATTATCTCAGTGAGCTTTTATGAGGGTTTACCAAGCGGCAACCTCCCCGTCTCTCTCTTGAAACCAACACGGAAGTGAGTTAAACTGCAATTCATTGACTGGCCGCTTGGGCTGGCTGCAGAAGTGAGTCAAATCTGTATCTCCCCCATGTTAAAATTACCAACTTTACAGCAGAAAAAAATATGTTTACAGCCTGGATCTCTATGTGGCTTTGGTCTATACAGCTAATTGTGCCCTTCATAACAACTGTGAGGGGGGTGAATTTTTTTATAACTCATCCGTTTAGTTGATTAATATTTAAAGTTCTGCATAATTAAGGGTGTGGCCAGTGGCCACTTGAGTGACAGGTGGATTGCCGCTGATGTCAATGCTAGCCGTCACTTCACCTCAGCAAATGTTAGCTGCTGAACTTGCCATCTTTGCAGTGTTTTGTGCTTTTTTTCGGGATTATTTCATACAATTTAATACACCCATTACTTTGCCCACGGCTTAGGATTCTGTCGTTGTCGTCGAGTATCGTTCGAGAGAACAGCCAGCGCTGTATTTCAGTTGTTTTCCTCTGTGAACATGCACTAATGGATGTCTGACAATTTCGTTGCTTTTTGGAGTTTTCAGATTTAAAAACGTCAATAAAGGCTAACTTGATCACGTCGAGCTAGGTGGGCATGATTTCAGATAGCCAGGCTCTTCAGCTCCACTCACTTTGCCTCTTTGCCCATTTTCTGTTATCTGGGAGTGACGCGAGGCCAAGATGGTGACGGCCGGCTCTGCCCACTTTAGGCTTCAAAAATGCTCTTCAGAAACCTACGGGTGACGTCACGGACACTACGTCCATATTTTTTTACAGTCTATGGGGTTTACGCATTCGCTGTAAGGTGAATTTAGCATTTTCCAGCGTTTCAGTGTCGATGAGAAACTTTTGGAAAACGCTTGAAAACGCTAGTGTGGACGGGGAGCGTTTTGAAACGAAACCTCTGTTCTCAAATCTATCCAGATTAATGTAGGCGTAGGCGTAGAGTTTCCAGATAAAGTAAATAGTAGTATACTGAAGTAGCACAATGACAGGTAAACATAAGCGTTCCTCTCATTCAGATATTATTTGAATAGATGTTTCAGAGCCATATTATCATATAGAGTAGCTTTTCTCCTTGGGTGTATTTCGGTTTGAATGTCTCAGAGGTCTGAGAAAGACATTGGACATGTCTGCAGGTTAGTCAATATGCTTCTAAGCTGGGCTACAATTAAGGCATATTGATGCCACTTGACACAGGCACAAATCACATGATTTATTTTCATAAATTGTATAACCTAACAAATGGCACATTTAGGTATGCCTTTTACTATTGCAGTTCTAATACTATTCTAGTCTTTTAAAGTCTTTTAAAAATGTTGAACTTTTTCTCTGAATGTGTCTAGATAGCTTCCCTGAACATTCTGGCAGGCTTTGGGTATTTTAATGCATTTAATGCACTGGATTGCCATATTCTCTGTCTTCGAGAGCATCCACCACTTATATGCAACCTGCTCAGTCGTCCTGGAGTCCTCAGCTCTTGCCAGGTCTTGCAGCCAGCGACTTGGCGGACATTCAGGCCTCACTGATAGAATGATGATATCCCAGGGGTTGTCAGGGTACCATTGTGTATCAGCTGAAAATCACAGAGATCCCTGGCTCCAACATATGTGTTTAGCATCCAACAGCAAAATCTTTATTTGGGCTAATTTCTGGGCAAGAATTTGCTCTGATATGCAAATTTCTCAAATTCAGCTCAGGGTTCATCAGTCACTCTGGGCTGATTAAGACCCCTGTAAGAAAGACAAACTCAAGTTGAATGAGTGTGTGTGTGTGTGTGTGTGTGTGTGTGTGTAGGAGACTGAGGTATAACACATATTGTTTATTTCGTCACTTCATTATTTTATTTTATTAATTTTATTTTGACTTGTCTCAATCGGATTCCACTGGTTTAAGATGCACATCTGCCTGTACAATTGGACTGCATAATGCACAACTTCCCTGTAGGGACAATACAAATCAGTCCAATGGGAGAATCAGGTAATTCTGTTTTGTTTTGACAAATAACTGAAGATTTAATTTGTATTGTGGTAACAAAGGCTTGTTTGATTAAAATTAGTTATTTTATTATGGTGCAATAGAAGTGCTGGACACAGACCAAAATACAGCATTTTGTACTCGCATCACAATGCTGTTGCCTTGTTGATCATTCTACATAGTTGGAGTTGATTGCTTCAAAGCCTATGGAGGAAGCGTGTGATGATTCAGATGCTGCATCCATTATCTTTGAAGAGAGTATGTGACTGTGAGGGTGGAACAAGAAAACTAATGGCTCGTTTCCACTGAGCAGTACAGTACGGTACGGTACAGTACGGTACGGTTCGGGTCTGTTAACCATGATCTGGCTAGCGTTTCCACTGCCAACAGTACCCTTACTTGATAGGCGTGGTGTTTCGATCGACGTAATTTTCGCGCGAAGAAGAACATAGTAAACTACAATGGATGACATACAGCAGATCTTGTTCTTGCTCCTCGACATGTTTGTCACAAGAAGACAAGCGCCGACATTAGGCTTTTCTCAATATTAAGTACGCAAAGTTTGTACTTGCCATGTGCGACTCCTACATGCAAATGGCAGCGCGTTCTTAAAAGCATCACTCAGCTCGCTCTGCTACTCCGGTTATCTCTGTTACTCTGTATGTACAAATTTAAGCAACAATAAAACGAAATATGTTATAAAACACTACTCTGCCTCTTTTCGTTTTCATTTAAATAAATTAAACATTATAGGGACACAAATGTGGTTCATGCGCAACGCATATTGATTATTCACTGCACGTTATACGTTATTCTATTTATAACAAAACGATTTAAAACACAACCCTAACGTTACCTCTTTTCGTTTAAATAATAAAAAAAATTACACATTACAGGCAATATATGCATTTGTACAAATGTTGCAATAAACATCAGTGATAATCTTGTAATAAGAAAATGACAAGAAACCATATTTCTTTTTGTAAAATTTCAGTTTTATAAATAATAGCCAATATAAAAGTTTAAGTAAAAGGTACAAGAAGCTATACAATAAGAAATAAAGCAAACAATTCAGTCAAATGTCCAAATGCTGCGCTAGTCTAACATTACAACAGTAAAGTTAAATACAAATAGCCTATAATATGAAACTAAACTTAGCCCTCAGTCAAAACGATTGACAGGGAATGAATTATATATTCACGAGACCAAAGATCGCCCGTTAGGTCTGCACAAGACGAATTATATCTCATGTTTAACCACTACCGTCGGAGTCATCGGCGAACGTCAGAAGAACTAACTTAGCCGAGGAAAGGCTCATCCAGCCGGGAAACATGAGCGCCGAGCGCCCGCTGATCGCATGGATCTCACAACCGGGGAAAAACAAATCATCTTTATAAATAAACCACAGATTAGAGCTTTAAACAACTACATTCTCGCCTGAAAAACTCTTAAAATTACATTTCGTGACACAGTAACAGTATATTATATTAAACTGTATATAAAAAAATGGCGCTTCTTATGTTGTCATTCCCCTCGTAGCACGCGCAAGTGACGATTCTCTGTCAACCAATCAACGTCCTGCAGTGAGTCTAGCTCCACCTTTTAGTACCGTACCACTGTGCTAGGTACCCCAACGGAAGGGTACCCAAAAAGTGGTACGGTACGGTTCGGCTTTTTGGTACCATTCTCAACTTTTGGCAGTGGAAACGCAAATAAAAGGGTACCGACCCGTACCGTACCGTACCGTACCGCTCGGTGGAAACGCGCCATAAGACAATTAGCTTAAAATTTTCTCAGATTTGCTTCCCTATTATCTGATGTGTCACATTAATGTTATAATCTTCCAGTTGTCTCAGGGGTGATCAGATTACGATGAAAGATTTATTAGGCTCCCATAATTCATTTGAACTTGTTTTGCATAACTTAACATAGTAATGAGTTTTCCTTTTCTTTATTAAGAATGGCTGCTAATGCATCTTTTTCTCTAATATCATTCAATCTGTTTATTAATCTGTTCCATTTTCATGACAGTGCAGTTTTATATTCTATGAACCAAAAGTGTCATAATCACAAGTGATGCATACTTTTTTTAACCTTATTTCAGAATTACTGTTTTAACTAATCCATCTCCATATATGATGGAACTTAAATTTGCAAACATTTTAGAATCATTTAGCTCTCAAAATATTATAGTTCATGCTCTTTAAAAAAGCCTGGGCTTCAATAGTGATAATTTGGCACTGTTCATATATGCAGGTTTATTTTTATTGATGCTTTTTAAAGATTAACCCGCAGGGCCTTTCTAATACATAAAATACAAAAGTAATTTGAACAAGAATGCCCTTGCTATTGCTGAAGACCATTAAACCAACCATAGCAATAACTGATTTTTCAGTACATCAAATTTCTTGACATGCATAACCCTCTGATCTCAGTCAAAACATCAGAAATTACCTTCACATAGCCTTGGGGATTTTTTTATTTTTTATTTAATAAAGCCGACATGGAAGAGATGCTGATTTTATAACCTATAGCAGATTTCTCCAAATAAAATTATTCTTACAGAAAAACATTTCTTATTAGATTTGAATATTAATAAGCCAGATCCATTTTGTGTTCTCCAGTGTCCTTTAAACAGACTGATTCACTGTGCAAGTTGCTCTGTGTATATTCTGATAGTGAGCTTTACAGGGCGAGAATGGATAAATTCAAAAAGATGCCCTATTGTCGTCCCCTCTCCCCTTTTTCTATGTGCATGAGTGTGAATAGGTGGAAATGAGACATCACATAGAAATCATCGTATCATTAGGGGAAATTGATCTCTGCTTTCATACTATGGTGCAATGTTGCCTGCAGCTGGAGCTTTACAAGCCCCCTCTAAAAAGCACCCTCCACATGTGGCACCATGCACTCTGCCCACATGTGCAATGAGTGCCAAGAATGAAGCCTAAATGACTCTTCACTCTGGAGCGAAGCTGGGGAGCGAGGTTGACGTGGGGGACTAGAGAATAATAAACTCTAATGAAAGTCTCTCTTTTCTTCCTCCTTGTGTGCCAGGAGCTTTTGTGCTCTCACAAGCAGGCGCTGATCTACGGGTTGGGCTGTGAAGAGCTTCATTAATCCTGTCAGTCAACAGTAAACGACAGCTGAGTCATCCTCTGGTCAAAAGTAGAAAGACAGAAAACAGCGCCCCGGGTCACCCTTCGGGACACTCCCCTTGTGAATGCACAATCACTCCGTTCGATTACTTCAATTTTTGGAGCTTGTTGATTTTTTTAAATCTCTATTTAACATGTCATGCTTCGAGCAGCCACCCCTGCTATGGCTTTATCTTCTCCAGGATTTTGCTTAATTTATGGATTTGGTCCTCTTGCTCTCTTTCTTGCATTGTGCATCACAGTGACTAGCTGCCCTGGCTTTTCTCAATACACATTAAAGGGATAGGTCACCCTAAAAATGAAAGTTCTGTCATTAATTACACACCCTCATGTCATTCCAAACCATATCGTTCATCTTCAGAACACAAATAAATATATTTTTGATGAAATCTGAGAGCTTTTTGTCCCTCTTTTGACAACTACGCAACTACCACTTTGATGCTTCAAAAGGTTAATTAAGAGATTGTAAAAATTATCCATATGAATTGAGCGGTTTAGTCCAAATTTTCCGAAGAGACTCGATTGCTTTATATAATGGCCAGATTTAAAGGCCCACTTAAGTGCCATGAAACACACATCATTATTCAGTGTGTTGATGTAAATTCCACTGAAACAGGAAGATAGGAAGGGACATATCCAGGATTTGAAATTAACTTTTTCACCCACTGGCCAATTTGGCTACTAAATTTTTAAGTTACCGGCCATTTAGAACTACTACTAGCCAAAAAAAGAAGAAGACATTAACCAGATTAACTATATATAGCCTAATATATATATATATATATATATATATATATATATATATATATGAAGAGTTCAGATGCAAAAGCCTCTAAGTGCCATCTGAAATTTTCTTCTAGAATGATCATTTTTATCAAGCTCATATATTTAAGTTCAATAATTTCACTTAAATGACATTTAATAGGTAATTTTCATTGCCATTTAAGTGAAATTACTGAACATAAATATATGAGCTTGATAAAAATGATCATTCTAGAAGAAAATTTCAGATGGCACTTAGAGGCTTTTGCATCTGAACTCTTCATATATATATATATATATATATATATATACATATATATATATATATATATATATATATATATATACATATATATATATATATATATATACATATATATATATATATATATATATATATATAGTGAGGAAAATAAGTATTTGACCCTGATTCACCCTGCTATTTTGCAAGTTCTCCCACTTAGAAATCATGGAGGGGTCTGAAATTGTCATCGTAGGTGCATGTCCACTGTGAGAGACATAATCTAAAAAAAAAAAAATCCAGAAATCACAATGTATGATTTTTTAACTATTTATTTGTATGATACAGCTGCAAATAAGTATTTGAACACCTGTGAAAATCAATGTTAATATTTGGTACAGTAGCCTTTGTTTGCAATTACAGAGGTCAAACGTTTCCTGTAGTTTTTCACCAGGTTTGCACACACTGCAGGAGGGATTTTGGCCCACTCCTCCACACAGATCTTCTCTAGATCAGTCAGGTTTCTGGGCTGTCGCTGAGAAACACGGAGTTTGAGCTCCCTCCAAAGATTCTCTATTGGGTTTAGGTCTGGAGACTGGATAGGCCACGGCAGAACCTTAATATGCTTCTTACAGAGCCACTCCTTGGTTATCCTGGCTGTGTGCTTCGGGTCATTGTCATGTTGGAAGACCCAGCCTCGACCCATTTTCAATGCTCTAACTGAGGGAAGGAGGTTGTTCCCCAAAATCTCGCAATACATGGCCCCGGTCATCCTCTCCTTAATACAGTGCAGTCACCCTGTCCCATGTGCAGAAAAACACCCCCAAAGCATGATGCTACCACCCCCATGCTTCACAGTAGGGATGGTGTTCTTGGGATGGTACTCATCATTCTTCTTCCTCCAAACACGGTTAGTGGAATTATGACCAAAAAGTTCTATTTTGGTCTCATCTGACCACATGACTTTCTCCCATGACTCCTCTGGATCATCCAAATGGTCATTGGCAAACTTAAGACGGGCCTTGACATGTGCTGGTTTAAGCAGGGGAACCTTCCGTGCCATGCATGATTTCAAACCATGACGTCTTAGTGTATTACCAACAGTAACCTTGGAAACGGTGGTCCCAGCTCTTTTCAGGTCATTGACCAGCTCCTCCCGTGTAGTTCTGGGCTGATTTCTCACCTTTCTTAGGATCATTGAGACCCCACGAGGTGAGATCTTGCATGGAGCCCCAGTCCGAGGGAGATTGACAGTCATGTTTAGCTTCTTCCATTTTCTAATGATTGCTCCAACAGTGGACCTTTTTTTACCAAGCTGCTTGGCAATTTCCCCGTAGCCCTTTCCAGCCTTGTGGAGGTGTACAATTTTGTCTCTAGTGTCTTTGGACAGCTCTTTGGTCTTGGCCATGTTAGTAGTTGGATTCTTACTGATTGTATGGGGTGGACAGGTGTCTTTATGCAGCTAACGACCTCAAACAGGTGCATCTAATTTAGGATAATAAATGGAGTGGATGTGGACATTTTAAAGGCAGACTAACAGGTCTTTGAGGGTCAGAATTCTAGCTGATAAACAGGTGTTCAAATACTTATTTGCAGCTGTATCATACAAATAAATAGATAAAAAATCATATATTGTGATTTCTGGAATTTTTTTTTTAGATTATGTCTCTCACAGTGGACATGCACATACGATGACAATTTCAGACCCCTCCATGATTTCCAAGTGGGAGAACTTGCAAAATAGCAGGGTGTTCAAATCCTTATTTTCCTCACTGTATATATATATATATATATATATATATATATATATATATATATATATATATATATTCCCCTTCCTCATTCATTCTCATCGATTTTTAACAAAAAAAAAATATTTTAGGTGGACAGATCAATACAGTACAAAGAACATGTAGTATGTTGGAAAATAATAATGTATTTTCCAAATGCTATGTATGTTCAAGTAAGCCAGAAATGTGCAGATTCTGCACAATACGCTGTATTTAATAGATCGCAATGACTTTTAATGACTCGATCAAATGATATTTGCGCTAAATCCCCGCAGATTTGGCTTACATGAACTTCCCCAGCAAAGTGAGTAAACACAGTAAAATTGGCTAGTGATTTGACAGCGTTACCCGCTAAAGTTCATTTTTACGTTGGCGGGTGTTAATTTCAAACCCTGGACATATCAATCAGCTCCTCCCCTTTTTTTAAATGGCTGATAGCATGTAGTTAGTAAGTTATATCATATAGCCATTGAGCTTGGTTTCCTCCTAATCCCTAATCGTTTCTCCTCCTAATCCCCTCCACATTGCTTTAAAATACAGCATTCTGTGCAGAATTCAAATGTGTCTGATATGTTTTTTGGTTTGTGTCAACTCGCACATTGGACCTGCTCTGTGCTATTGTCTTTCTGGACTGAAGCAGACTGTGTGTGAGCTGCGGCGGTTTGCGTGACACTAACATGAAACCAGACTTCATTCACCCCAATGGAAAGCATATTTTTTAAGTCTTAATCGTTCCCTGTCCCCCATAGTGCACCATGCCATTCACCTATAAAACAGTAAATGTGTAAACAAGTGATCGATTTTAGCACCATCTTATATTTATCAGGTAGGGGGCGGGACACTTTAGATTCTAGCATTTGATTGGACAGAAAATCTGTTGAGAAGCTGAAGTGCAGAGTGATGTTGTGATGCTGGCGGTTGAAGCAGATGCAGAAGCAGAATCCAAGTGCAGTAGAATTTATTAAAGAAACTCAAACGGTAACAAACTCAGACAAAAACTACAAACTCAGACAGCGACTCAGGAACGGGAACAGGAACAGCCAACATACAACATCAAGAACTCACAAAGACTGAAACAAGACACATGGCTTAAATACACAGACAGACAAGCTAAACAAGACAACAAGGGGGCGTGGTAAATAAGAAACACCTGGGACGACTAATCAACATAACAGGGAACTGCTAAACATAGGATGAGACAGGGGAACACAGACATGAATCGTGACAGATGTCATCAAAATCATTGATCCATATTGGCAGAAGTGAGAGACTGTAAGTTTTGAATGCTTTTATCTTCCACATCTTCTGAATTTTGTCATTGTTCTGGAGCACACTAGCTTATAGATGACAGTAAGGCTAACATATTCATACTAAAAGCCAAAAAACAAATTTAATTTCATAGGGACTTTAATGTAGGCTTTTATTCACATTTTACCATTCATGATCATGTCTCTTCAGAAAATGTTAACTAAACTGCTCAATTCATATGGATTAGTTTTACTATCTCTTTATGAACCCTTTGAAGCGTCAAAGAGGTAGTTGCGTAGCTGTCAACAGAAGGACAGAAAGTTCTCAGATTTCATAAAAGAGATATTAATTTGTGTTCCGAAGATGAATGCAAGTCTTATGGGTTTAGGAACGACATGAGGGTGAGTAATTAATTAAAGAATTTTCATTTTTTTGGGTGGACCATCCCTTTAATACACATAATAAGCAGTGACAAAATAAAATAGGCACTGAAAAAAAAAAAAAAAGCCATTAAAACAATAAATCAATGTTGAACTTGAATATGATGATCAAAACAGCGACTGGTTTCTTAGGGTGTGCAGCTCAAATATGAGTTTTGCTGCAACAGATTTGCACATTCTATATTTGAACTTTTTCTGACGGCTATGGAAAATGAAGTTTGAAAGTTTTTGAAGTTTCTGTCTCTTATGTTCCTAAACGTATTACAGTGAATATGTGATAATATATATGAATAATATATGATATGAATTATAATATAATTAAACTGAAACATGGCCAACTTAGTGTTGGATGTTTCACACCTGCACGGCCTGGTGGACAATCTTCACTGATTTTACATTCCATCAGTAAGAACAGAGTGTGAAGGCTGAATTAGCAGAGCAATAGTACAGCTGTACATAAAATGTTGTAATCCACAAAATATAATGGGAGACATATCAGAGTTCAAAAGAAGACAAATTGTTGATGCGCATCTCGCTGGCTCATCTGACCAGGACATCAAGTCTTTGTGGTGTATCGAAAGCCATGGTCTCCAGGGTAATGTTGGCATACCAACAAGAAGGACAAACCACATCCAACTAGAGAAACTGTTGATGCAAGTGGAAGCTGTCTAAAAGGGATGTCCGGGTACTAACCTGGATTGTATCCAAAAAAATCATAAAACCACAGCTGCCAAAACTTCTGCAAAATGAAATGCTTACCTCAACTCTCCTTTTTCCACTTTTTCCACTTCCACTTTGTCGGGAGCTCATCAGAGTCAATACTCATGGTCTGGCTGCTAGCCAAACCTTTGGTCACTTGTGCCAATGCCAATGTTGGTTTCATTGGTGCCCAAATCTTTGGCTATGGACAATGTGAAACATGTATTGTTCTCTGAGTCCACCTTGTCTTTCCCACATCATAGGAGTTATGGTGTGGAGGAGCCCAAGAAAGGCTTAACATCTGGACTGTTGTGTTCCCAGTGATGGTGTGGGCTGCAGTATCATGGCATTACCTTCTGTGCTTGATGGACGCATCACTGCCAAGGACTACCGAACCATTCTGGAGGACCACGTGCACCTAATGGTTCAGGGCCATGTATTAGGATGATAAAATGCACCAATACACACAGTAAGACTGGAGACATAATGGTTTGATAAACGTGAAAGTGAAGTTGAACATCTCCCATGGCCTGCATCGTCACCAGATCTAAATATTTGTGAGCCACTTTTTTTTTGTGTGTTTTTTTTTTTTTTTTTAGGAGCAAGTCAGAAAATGTTTTCCACCACCAGCATCACATAATGACCTGGCCACTGTTCTGAAAGAGGCATGGCTCAAAATCCCTCTGGCCACTGTGCAGTATCTGTCATTCCCAAGATTAAATGATGCTTTATTGGCTGCAAAAGGAGGCCCTACACCACACTAAAACCAGGTGTTTCAGTTTCATTGTACAACCCTTGTACACATTGTGATACAAAAAATTGTGAAGAAATTGTCTTTGCATTCACTGCCAGATCAAACCCTTCCGATGCTCTGGTTTTTAAATCAAGGTAGCCATATAGAGTATGTCACAAAGCAGAATTTCCCAGCGTGAAGGTGTATCTGGTTTCCTATGATCACCAGGTTGCCTGCATAGAGAAATTTTCACCACGGAATTGCTGATTGTTCCAGCAGTAATAACTCATGAATGCATAAGCTGAACAGAGTTGGACTCAAACTGCAGATCAGCCTCACTCCATACCCTTGTGTGAAAGATTTAGACTTTTATTGCCTAATTTACTCTCTTTCTCTCTGCCCTCATTCTATCTCTCCTCCATGCTCCTTAGTCCTTTATATCTGTCCTCAGAGGAAGAAAGAAGCTGTGCTTTGAGTGATAGGGATGGGGCTCTCAGCAGGACTTCATAATCTTGTTTATATCAGAGTAATTAACACTTCTTTGAACTCATCGTATTTGGCATATCCAATTAGTTGCGTTTCCCTTTCCACCAAACAACACAGAATGTGCCTTTTCTGCTCGCATGCTCTTAAACAATGGGTTGAGTACATAATATGTACTCAACCCAATATATATTATATTTCAAGACAGCCTTGACATAATCTACTTGAATAAAAATGCAAGAATTTTAGGATGAAGCATTGATTTGGCGGGCCAATTTATGTGTTTACCAAAAGCCTGGCCGGAGCCTCTACTGTGATATAAAGAGAAGGTCTTTTGTATGCTGCTTTTTAGAAGTCCAGAGTACAAAATTATGGCTTTTTGGAGGGGATAATTTCCCTCTGAGTGAATTTCCAACTCTGAATAATATGTGATATTGCTTTGAAACAGAACATAAAGTTAATATTCAAATTGTATGGGATGCCATGGACACAGTTCAAAAGTCCCAGTGCTGTTGGACTATACAGTGGTGGTCAGAATTAATGGCACCCCTGATAAATATGATCAAAAATGGTTGTAAAAAAAATAAATCTGCATTGTTTATCCTTTTGATCTTTCATTCAAAAAATTTGCAAAAATCTAACCTTTCATTGAAGTAAAAAAATTGATAGTGGGGAGGAAATCACATTATGAAATAAATGTTTTCCTCCAAAACACGTCGGCCACAATTATTGGCACCCCTAGAATTTTTTTACGAGTAAAATATCTCTGAAGTATATTCCCATTAATATTTACCTTTATTTAGCACACCAGGGTGAACATGAAATTGTCTAGCTATGACTTCTTGTTTCACATGAGTTTAAATATGATGAATATACAAAGGCCAAATTTCTTTAATCATCCATCACAATGAGTAAAACCAAAGAATATAGTTCTGATGTGCATCAAAAGATTGTTGAGCATCACAAAATAGAAAGTGGCTGTAAGAAAATAGCTAAAGAATTGAAAATCCCCATTTTGACCATCAGGGCAATAATTAAGAAGTTCCAATCAACTAAAGATGTTACAATTCTGCCAGGAAGAGGACGTGTGTCTATACTGTCTTATTGCACGGTGAGGAGGAAAGTTTGAGTGGCCAAAGACTCTCCAAGGATCACAGATGGAGAATTGCAGAGATTACTTGAGTCTTGGGGGTCAGAAAGCCTAAAAAAAATTATCAAACAACCCCTACACAACCACATGTTGTTTGGGAAGGTTTCAAGAAAAATCCTCCTCGCTCCTCCAAAAATAAACTCCAGCATATTCAGTTGTCAGACACGACTGGAACTTCAAAAGGGACCGGATTCTATGGTCAGATGAAACAAAAAAAGGGCTTTTTGAAATCTGTGTAAAATGTTTTGTATTCTTATAATAGGAATCATGTCTAAACTGTACCCTCTGCTAGAGCTGGAGAGTAAAGAGATCACAAATAACGCATGATTTACGATGAGAGGTGAAGAAAATGCCACCTCTCAAATAAAGACAGTGCCTAATTGGTCAGAACTCATCCAGGAGGCTGGACAAACATTTGAGTTTAAAATCTTAGGACTCAAACAAAGCCTTGGAGAGTTTTTCGCTAGAAAAGATTCCAGAATGCATTAGAAGATACATTGTCATGGAGTAGCCATGACAGAGTAACCAGACTGATGAGTAACCATGTAGACGAGCATACGAAAGAACCCAAATCAAGATCAGAAGAACATGGGTTAAACAGCTTCCCTCAAGCCATCTAACTACTCTCGTCTCACTTTTCTTTCTCTTACTTAGCTTCTTTTCCTTTCCGTTGAGAGTCTCGGTTCTAAGTTAAGTTTTGCTGTAAAGTTTTGGTCAACGATTCGACTGCAAAGCCCGCTTCCAACTTCAAAGACTTTCCATCCATCCGCCAGCACACCACGTGATTGGCCGCCCAAGACATCTATCCAGACACGAGGAGACCGCCAGCGCCAGCCAATGAACGAACCCGAGAAACCCCCTTTTACACTGACAAAAGCAATCCCCAAAGGAACAAAGACAAACGCAAGTAGCCTCCAGACTCATAGCTGAACTGGTGCATTCGTGCATGTGCAGGGTGATGCCTTCTTTAAAACAGGGATTTGATCCAGGCCCAATAAACCATATTGAACAGCACAAAGATGACATAAAAAGAATCATTTTTTCAGTTGCTTTGGTACATTTCTTGAATCATCCTTAATATTTGCAAACCAGTAAGTGCATTTCTCAAAACAATTCTTACAAACAGCACCACACAAGGGATTACCTGCAAAAGCCTGTAACTTGCTCAAAATCTTTAGTTCATCTCTCAAAAGTAAGTATTTATGTCAATGAACACATCAGTGCCATCATGATGAAAAGTCCTTGTGTCATTGTTCACAAACAAGATAGTCAAAATGCTTAGTCATGTTGTCAATATAACAGTGTACTCTATCAGTATTTTCAGATGTAAACTGTGGCTATGATTTTGATGAAAATGATCGAAAGTGCACAAGACACAAGTGCACTGTATATGTATGTGTTTGTGTGTTACATTTTCCCTCTATAAAGTATATTTATCGTATACAGTTTTTCTCAGTCGCTTTGGTGCATTTCTCAAATCATCCTTAATATTTGCAAAGAAGTATGTGCATTCTCAAAACAAAACACCACCACACATTGGATTACCTGGTCTGTAACTTACTCAAAATCTTTAGTTCATCTCTCAAAAGTAAGTATTTATGTCAATGAACATATCGAAAATACAACATTAGAAAGGCAAACACAGGAAAGACCTCTTAGGCAGAACTTTGATTTTGAATGATCGAAAAAAAGTTTTGAAAAAAAGTTTGCTAGGCCAAAAAGAACGTTAATCTCGCGATAAAAAATTGACGCCATTAAAATGGTTTTGCGTTAACGCCGTTAATAACGCGTTTAACTGACAGCACTAGTATATATACTTCCCAATGGAAGGTTCATGAGATGCAACTTTGAGCTATTTCAGAGAACTGGTTTCTCATTGGTTGATCTACATTCTCTTCATTAGTGAAAGTCAAGATTCATCTGCACAATTCATCAATTCATGGCACATTTACAAAAAGTATAATATAAATGTTTAGAAAATAAGCTTGACAGTTTATGACAACTAGATCAACCATTTTGCATTTAATGACTTATACGATGAACTAATGACTAGATGTTTTGAGGGGTAAGACTGTTGCACAGAGAACTATTTAATACATTTTGAGCAACATGGCATTACCAACTGACAATGTAGGAAACCGCAGACAATTGTACATAATCAATTGCATGAATGTACCAAACAATCGCAAAGAATGAGAAACTGCTTTTAGGAAGTGCACAAGTGACTAGATAATATGGAGGTTGAACAACTAGTTTTGAGAATTTCATTTCTGATCTAAGAAATGCACCAAAGCGACTGAGAAAAACTGGATTCTATGGTCAGATGAAACAAAAAAAGGGCTTTTTGGCAGCAAACCCACCAGATGTGTTTGGTGCAAACAGGGATAAAAAGTACCCCATGCCTACGGTTAAACATACTGCTGGATCTTATATGTTGTGGGCCTATTTATTTGCTGGAGGTCCTGGACATCTTGTTCAGATACATGGTATTATGGATTCTAGCAAATACCAACAGATCAAAAATCAAAACCTGACTGCCTCTGCTAGAACTCTTATAATGGGCCGTGGTTGGATCTTCCATCAGGACAACGGTCCAAAACAAACATCAAAATCAACACAAAAGGTAACTGAGCACAAAATGAAGCTTCTGCCATGACCGTCACTGAACCCTATAGAAAATGAGTGGGGTGAACTGAACAGAAGAAGCACCAACATGAACTTGTGAATCTGAAGGATCTGGAGAGATTCTGTATGAACGAATGGTCTCTGATTTCTTGTCAGTTATTCTCCAAACTCAGGCATTATAGAAGAAAACTCAGATCTGTTATCTTGGCAAAAGGAGGTTGCAAAGTATTTAATAACAGGGAGCCAATAATTATGGCCAGCGTGTTTTGGAGAAAAGCATTTATTTTATAATGTCATTTACCCCCCACTTTCAATTCTTTTACTTCAATGAAAGGTTAGATTTTTGCGTTTTTTTTTTTGTTTGTTTTTTTTTAATGAAAGATCAAAAGGATAAACAATGCAGATTTATTTTTTACAGCCATTTTTGATCATATTTACCAGGGGTGACATTAATTCTGACCACAACTGTATTTCAGCACTCTTGAACATGTCTCAGCCAATCACATTTGAGGACCAGAAAGCATAAATGTATCACCAAAAATAAACCTTAAAACACATATCAATTCAGGTTAATTGCTTTCAAGGTACTATTGCTTGAAAGTTACATCTATTATTTTCTCCCAGTCATTGAGGATGATATTATGTTGTCTCTACATTCCTACATGGTATACTTTTTTTTAGCTTCCACCTCTTTAAGATTTATTTATTGTATTGTATACAATAAAACAACTAAAATTGGAACCTGAAATTGAGAAATTTCTGGATAAAAAGTGAACTACTTAAAAAATAAATAAATAAATTTTGCTGTGTATTTGGACAGAATGTAAAAATAAAGTTTAGAGAACAATAAAATAGTTCTAAATGGTTGGTTGATTTGCATTTAAGTGCATTTGTTGTATTTGTATAGTTCCATGCTAGACTTACGCCATTGAGATGTTAATACACTATGTTTTTTTTGTTTTTTTGAAGGTGTTCTGCAAAGAAAATGTATGTTTTGTGCTCTGTGATGACATGATGACCATGATAATTCAGCAAATTTAAGCACACAAACAAACCTAGCACATGTAGTGGTACCCCCCCCCCCCACACACACACACACACACACACACAATATGCATTTCAAATATAAATTACATTCCAATGGTACAATGAAATGGTACACACCTGTATCTCTTAACACTCTAGATGAGGAAAAGGAAGCATTTGAGGTTGACGAAGAGAGAAATGTAAGCAATGGGCAGATGGATGAATGAAGCCATAGGGCTAAAACATCTGCTGGCGCTACAGTGATGATAGGAGCCTGAAATATATCTGCCTGTATGGAGGCTGGCAGGGCCAATCTGCTTCCAATGATTCACTGAGAAACCATCCAGATTCATCACAGAGAGGGGCCGTCTCCTCGCCCGTGCTTAGACGGGCCGGTTTGTTCAACAGATCATACGGACAGAGCAAAGAGATGTTCCAGCTCTGAGACTCTGTTAAGATATTTGGATTTTCATACAATGTACTGAGATGAAATTGTGTAATTTATCTACCTGTTCGTCAGAAGAAATTGTTGGTAATAAGAATCCAAACACATGCACAAAAACATTCATTGTCAGAGTTATGCGTAGAACAATTTGTTCTGTCCTAACAAACAGAAAATGCCACAAACTTCTTCCATTAATAAAAGGATACAAAAACATCTAATAGTTATATTTACAACTGCAATTTGCATGTGCATGTTTTTTGTGCTTGCATTTCTTTCCATTGATCTCAGAGGAGGATGAGTCAAGGAAATTATTAAGTTTAGCTGAGATATTTTTTCAAGGCAATTGCAAGGCTTCACCCTTAGCGTACTATGGTGTAAAGCTCCAAGCAGGATACTGAGCAAGAAACTGTGCATTTGTGGAATAAAAACCCTTCTTATTTTCATTCCCCAATATACATTAATCTATCCATCTGTTGAGTTTTTCTCATTTTCTGCCTATATTTCCATAAAAAATGCCTCTAGTATGGACTTGCTGTCACAGAACATAGAAAAATAAAGAAGATATATGAGATTTCCAAGCTGAGTGCAAAAACTGCTATTCTCAGCATCTATCTGAAAAGACACAAAAGTTGTTTTCCTTCTGCCAGTTCACCATGAAACACGAGACTTGAAAAACTTTTAACTTTTTAAAACCACGGTGCTCAGAGGTTCTATCTATCTATCTATCTATCTATCTATCTATCTATCTATCTATCTATCTATTATATATCATATATCATCTATCTATCTATCTTTCATATATCATCTATCTATCTATCTATCTATCTATCTATCTATCTATCTATCTATCTATCTATCTATCTATCGTAGGATTTGTGGGCGAACCAAACACAAATGAATCTTCCAAATGATTCGTTCAACCATAATTTCACAAAAAACTCAACACCTCAGACCCCAAATCAACAATCCAGAACCATAAAATCCAGGCTCCAGCCACTCTACACTAACCAACGAAAACCCACAGCTAAGAACTTTATGGCCATGCAAGCTTCAAAGAGATGAGCCCAACTAAAGGAAGAACGTTGTCAACGTTCGATAGTTTGGAAGAGACTGATTGGTTCAGAGATGGCACAGCTTAGGACCCACCAAGATAACGGCAGAGGTTGTTTGATCCCAAGACAAAGGATTTAAAACAGACCTCCTTCTTCTTAAGGTCCTCTGAATGACCCCAGGGTTGAAATCTCTTAAAATCACAGAGACTGAGACTTTACATATAAAAATACATAAAATCATCCCAAAACAACTCTTGACGGACTTATAATCAAACATTGTTCAACTACATAATTATATATTGTGTCTGCAACCTATGTGTCTATTATGCTTAGATCACATATAAGTCATGTAATTGTTATTACTATTAGATGTTTGAATGAAAGTGTGTCTTGTTTCCTTTCAGTGTTCACAATTATGAAGATGGCTTGATTGAAATCTGTGTAAAATGTTTTGTATTCTTATAATAGGAATCATGTCTAAACTGTACCCTCTGCTAGAGCCGGAGAGTAAAGAGATCACAAATAACGCATTATTTACGATGAGAGGTGAAGAAAATGCCACCTCTCAAATAAAGACAATGCCTAATTGGTCAGAACTCATCCAGGAGGCTGGACAAACATTTGAGTTTTAAAATCTTAGGACTCGAACAAAGCCTTGGAGAGTTTTTCACTAGAAAAGATTCCAGAATGCATTAGAAGATACATTGTCATGGAGTAGCCATGACAGAGTAACCAGACTGATGAGTAACCATGTAGACGAGCATACGAAAGAACCCGAATCAAGATCAGAAGAACATGGGTTAAACAGCTTCCTTCAAGCCATCTAACTACTCTCGTCTCACTTTTCTTTCTCTTACTTAGTTTCTTTCCCTTTCCGTTGAGAGTCTCGGTTCTAAGTTAAGTTTTGCTGTAAAGTTTCGGTCAATGATTCGACTGCAAAGCCCGCTTCCAACTTCAAAGACTTTCCATCCATTTCCACATTTCTCAAATCATCCTTAATATTTGCAAAGAAGTATGTGCATTCTCAAAACAAAACAGCACCACACATTGGATTACCTGACCTGTAACTTACTCAAAATCTTTAGTTCATCTCTCAAAAGTAAGTATTTATGTCAATGAACATATCGAAAATACAACATTAGAAAGGCAAACACAGGAAAGACCTCTTAGGTAGAACTTTGATTTTGTATGCAGCACTGTATGAGGAATTGCAGTGCAGTCTGTCTACACCTCTTGACATGCCAGTCTGTCGGGCCACAGATTCTCATCTACATCACAACGAATATCTTCCCTTGCAAAGCAACATGGAAAAAATCTTTTGAAATGTCTTATCCAACCTCTGCAGGCGTCTACTGTGATGTCCTCACAGGCTACATCCATGGCAGCCAGCAGGGTCATCTGAGTATGTGGCTGGCAGTCATAGACCTTCCACCTCCATGCTGAGAATAACTCCTCAATTGGGTTAAGGAATGGAGAATAAGGTGAGTGGAATTCCATCAGCATCCTATAGTGGGTCACAAACCATTGCCTGATGGCGTTTGAGTGATGGAATCTCACATTATCCCAAATTACCACATACTTTGGCAAATCATCTCGAAATGGACCCCTCTCATCATCAGGGATGAGAGTCCTGTAGAGGGTCTCTAGAGAAGGTGAGTATATATATGCTTGCCAATGGAAGGTTCATGAGATGCAACTTTGAGCTATTTCAGAGAACTGGTTTCTCATTGGTTGATCTACATTCTCTTCATTAGTGAAAGTCAAGATTCACCTGCACAATTCATCAATTCATGGCACATTTACAAAAAGTATAATAGAAATGTGTAGAAAATAAGCTTGACAGTTTATGACAACTAGATCAACCATTTTGCATTCAATGACTTATACGATGAACTAATGACTCATTGGCTGGCGCTGCAGAGACAGAAGCTCAGTGCTGTTATATAGCCTATCACAACTATTCTGGGTTTTCAACCACATAAGGTTTATTTTAGGTTTCAGACATTCAAATACACATAATTATTAGCAAAACAACATTTATAGTTTGTAAAATACACACTGATGGCTATGGAAGCGGCAATAACAATCCTTTCAATTATAAATTGATGATGTGTTGTGTTTAGATACACATTGTGTAACTATAATTTACTCTATTCTTCTCACACTTCACTAGCCACTTTAAAGTATTCAGGAGAAAATGAATTGACGTGTTGACAGATACAATTCTCTGAACTGCTATACTAACATGGCGCCCATTGTGCGTTATAGATCAACTAACATGAATGATCATTATAAAGTTTATTAGATGACAAATCACATTCACTTATGTATTTAAGAATAAAAATATCAGCCAAAGACTGACTGACATGTAACGCAACCAGTCATAGTTTGTTTTTTTTCTGCGTCATGTTGTGAAAATGTGAAGTCGATGTCGCTACAATAACAGACCGGCGTATACATCTAATAATCATTCAAGAATGTTGTGCAAGTTTACTGCAACAATAGAGCCGCAAACTTCACATAGCCTACTTTTGAAATCCAGCTTTCAGTTGATCCTGATAAGAGCTCATTGTCACAGTTGTAAACAGGACGGTGTTCTCCTTCCACGATGGGTTTCACGTCACGCCATTTAAGGTGATGCGTTCTAAAATAACGCTCACCTTGTGCAGGACATGCAATAAGTCAGGAGAGGTGTTGTAATTTGCCAGAGAAGGCAAAAAAATGTGAAAAGGATTGCTGAATTTTAAAGCTGGTTTGTAGCATACCAAGAATACAGACTTTGCTGTTAATGTTATTTAGTGTTAAATTATTGTAGTTGGGTTAGGTGGCTTAGGTTTTATTGTGAATTTATGATGTAAATTTGTTGTTTTGTATTTAGACAACTTATATTTATATATACTTTAAAATTTTAATATATTCAATTTTAAGAATTTTTTATTTATTTTTTTTTTTACATTTTTTACATTCCATTGTGTGAGATTGTCCTGTTTTGTTCCCACCAGAGGATGAGCTCTTGAAGCTCCGCCCTCTTCTTGAAAGGGGGCCAGGAGCAGCTCATTTGCATTTAAAGGGACACACACAACAACTGTGCGTTTTTGCTCAACCCAAAAAAGTGCCAATTTTAATATGTTATATAAAAAAAAGATCTCTGTGTATTTTGAGCTAAAACTTCACATACACACTCTGGGGACATCAGAGACTTATCTGTAAAAAGTAGCATAATAGGTGCCCTTTAAATCAACTCATTCTTCCATAACATTAGCAAAGTTTGTCACCCAACAACACACACTTTGTCACTCATTAAACAACGACCTAATAAACACTAACACTAACACAAGGCAAATTGTAAAATGTATTTTAAAACAAGAATGGCACTCTCTACTGCTTATAATTCAGCTGCAATATTTTACATAGTTTACATTCAATATTCCTACAGTAAGTAAAAAAAAAAAATGATAGTATTTTTTTATTTTTATTTTTATTTTATTTTTAGATTGGAATACATTTCAATATGGTATTGCTGTGAAAATGTATGGCAAATATCTGTCTTTTTTTTTTTTTTTTTTTTTTTGCTCAGTGAGTGAAGAGTTTTGAAAAAGTGACCCAAATATTGAGAAATGTGTCCTAGCAATTAAAAAAAAAAAAGAAGATTTTTTTCATAATATATTTCAATATGGCATTACTGTAGAAACTTAGCAAATTGCTGTTTTATTACATTTTGTCATATGTTAGGTTTTGAACTTAAATTTAACAGTTTGAAAAAGAGTATTAAACGTGCAAACTGGCCTGTAGATGTAGAGAGTTGTAGCTGTGGTTGTCCAATTGTGAAATGTGTTCATGTAGTTTGACAGAATTTGTCATTGAATGCATTTTGTGTCAATTAAGGAATGTTAAATAATCTTCAGTTTAGCTCACACAGACTGATGTTGTGCTCACTGTGTGAAAAGTTTTGAAAAGTGACCTAAGTATTGAAAAATGTTTCCTAAAGCGATTGTAAAAAATCCCCTTCCCCTTTCTCTGTCGAGTTCTGATTATTATTCTAATACATTTGTCGCCCACTTGACAATGAATGCTCCTTTATTAAACCTCATTTGCCATGTGCATATTAAATGTAAAGTGTGAGATGCCCTGTATCCTCTCTTGCCGTATCTGTCTGTTGTTGAAGAACTGCAGCTAATCATCTGAGTGCTTGTCTCTGTCATCAGCAAAGTCAAGCGACCTCAAATGCTAACGTTTAAATGAGCCCACTAAAGTCACATTATATTAATCCGTTTTATGAAATTTCTCAATCCGTCCAAGTCTGTCTTTATCTTTTCAACTGCTGATTATTTAATTCTTTGTCTTTGCAAAAAAAAGGCAGAAAATATAGAGCTACATAATTATGAATTTAAACTAAACACAAAAAAGTATTCTTTGTGTGAATCACCAATTAGTCCAAAGGGCTCATCGGAGATGCATTATTTAAATTCAGATTAAATCAAAATATATTTAAAAATGAAAAAAGAATGTACTACTAATAATAATTTATTAAATTATAATGTTTTATTTATTTAAATTCTAATGTGTTTTTGTTTATTTGTTTGTTTTGTTTTTACAAGTGAATACATTCCAGTTGCATCGCAAAAGTTTAAAAGAAATATCTGCATGAGAGTCTAATGAGAGTCTAACCTTGTAGCTCTTGGACTCTCTACCCACACCCTACACAGGAGATGTAACAATAGTTTCCTGACCTTTGAGAGAAGCTTGTTTGGAAACCAGTCTATGATAAAACTTAGAAGTGGTCTTCAGTCTGCCATGCATTCATACTGTCCTTAATGATGTCTGCAGGGGCCATCTTACAACTGTCGTCCCTAAATGCAACATAGTTCATGGAGTGTGAGTACTTGCATGCCAAGTTTATGTTATGATGTAAAGGATCGTGTCTCCCTGAGAATACAGCACAGGGTTTTTTTTGGGATCCTTCACACACACTTTTTTGGGATCCTTCCGTTGGGATACCTTGCACAGTAGTCACTGCAGAATGTTGATTAGTTACAGAGAATTGTCACTTGTGCATGCTTTTTCGGCTGTGTTTTTCCTTGCAGCCTGCAGCCATTGCTCAAATAAAGTTGAACAAGATCTGCTGTATGTCCTCCATTGTTGTTTACTGTGTCGCTTTCTTCTTCGTGCGAGAATGACGTTGATCGCTATACCATGCCTATCGAGTAACTGGGCGTTCACACCGTGGCGCGTCTTGGGCCCTGTCCCAAATGGCACACTTCATATGCACTTTCGGCCTTGTGGACTTATAATGGCTGCCGCGTGCGCGTGTCCGTTAAGTCCGTGAGACCGTAGGGTGTCCCATTTGTCATTTTAGGCCTCAGAAGGGTGCTCGCGAGCGCCCCCTTTGCGTTCGGACTCCGCAGCAGACTTCTTCCCAACAGTCAAAGCGGCATTACGTCACAAAAGTGCGGACTTGTAGGAAGACCACAAGTGCTTAGGGTGCCATTAGGGACAGGGACTTGGATGGCGAGAGCGGCGAGAAGAGTTGAAGTCAGGTCAACTTCATGGTAATGAGCTTTGACGCAGTTTGGCGGCAACCAATCGGAATGTAGAAGTCCTCCGCTTGAGAGGATTCCAGAGAACGCAGTCAAGTAAACTTTGGTTCCCACCACATTAGTTCCCAAGCAAAATAGAGAGGTTGATCATGTGAATTTGATAAGAAGGCGCACAACACTATTTATAGGCAACATTTTCGTGCTAGAACCCTTGTTTTTTCAGCGGGAATGCAAATTAGATTAGCACTTAACCATGAACACAAAATACACACCACATAAATGGCTTTTAATTGGTTTATTTTGTTTGCAAACATGCCACTATAATTGTTAAGTTCTTTCCATCGATCAATTTCTTACTTTCACATTTAAAAGATTCCATGAGGATTTTGCAGTCTGCAAAAATAACGATCAACATGCTTGTTTGCTTTGCGGCCCCTTTAAATAAAGTTTAAAAAAAGATCAAGCATTCGATCTACGTCAGAGCATCCACAAATCTTTCTACGGCGTCGTTGGCAGGGCGGCGAGAGCGAATTTTGGCGCTCTCGACGGCAGCGGTGTGAACGTAAGGGTACCGTTGGTGGTGGAAACGCAAGCCGGATCAGAGTTTACATAAATAATTCTGTCCTTCTTTCCAACTTGTCCCTGGGCCTTACTTTTTTTCTCTCGCAGGCAATATAGGCTTATTTTTAATCTTTCAAGAATTCATTGAACAAGATGGAGAACAAGCATTTCATCCTCTCTATCTCTGATGAATGAAGGACAGGGCAACTTCAGAAAGACATTTGAACAGCCAGCCACTAGATGAATGTTTTATTCTTACAAGTGTTATATCAAAAGCTCATTCCTGGCATTCCAGATCATTATAAAGGGTTGTTGTTGAATATGATGAAATAAATATTTCAAATGTGCAATATCTTCAAAGAATAATATATCTTCAATAATAGAGGGTCCTGGGTTGCATTTGATGGGTTTACTGATGTTGTTACTTTGCTCTGGCTTACTTTGTACACTATCCACTGCTAAATGTTACATAATAAAGTGTCAGCACAACTTGTTCCATCTGCCACCAGCTTTGAAATATGGTCCTTAGGTTCAGAGAAGCATTGAAACAAAGTGGATATTCTATTTAAGTACAGACTGTATTGGTAAGCCATCAAAGGTCAAATATACTCTGATGTAATTTTAATGAGGATGAAGGGTGATAAAAGGAGTGAAGAGAAATGTGTTTATTCTTTTCTTTCTTTCTTTCTTTCTTTCTTTCTTTCTTTCTTTCTTTCTTTTTCTAAATTCAGAAGGAGGTGTGCGCCCCTTTCAAAATAACAATCATCTACAGAATGGCTGTGCATTATTGTTTTATCAGGGAAGCATTAAGATGCCAGAGAGCTGTGACAGATGTGGAAGGATAATTAAAATATCAGTCATGTAACTGCAAATTAAACGTCATTTTGATTTCGCATACTGCCTGACATGCAACCAATAGGCAGCTGGGTAATCATCAAAATACCAATGAGGCCGTTCGTCAAGGGCCATATCGCAATCCTCTGTTTAGGCTCACCGTCTCTCTCCAAAAGACACTCTAATTAGTAAACCCTCTGTGCTCTCAAGATAAAGCAAAGGCAGCAAGTGCTTTCTTTTTAGCAAGGCCTTCTTTTATACCAATGAGCCAGCCTTTCCCTGGCAGACAGAGCACATGCATAAGCAATGGTGACGAGGGGAATTAGGTTTACTTACATAAGTCTAAATCTGACTAAGTTAAACACTGGAATGTGAGAAAACTGTGTGAGATGTCAAACACAGAGACAACACACAACACATGCTCATATTAACTTGGCCTGCTACATCGCCATTGTATGTTACTATTTATTTATTTATTCCTTCTTTTTTTTTTTTTTTTTTATCTCAGCAGATGTTCAACATGCTATGTCATTTTGTTCACAAGAAGGATTTTCTGCACGTTGGGTCCCACAAAAAAACTGGCATGGTGGTCCCTCAGAGCCATCTGCTATAGTGTTATCAAATTAGGCACCACTTATGTGCCTATCTTTCACCTGTCCTCAGCCTTCAGAATGCAAAAAGGTGGAACATTCAGTGTTCAGAGAGAAAGTTGATGCGAAAGAGAACAGAATATGTCAGATACATCAAAAGATGTCATATGTCTCAAAAGCTGCTGTTCTGAACTGACAAGAATCCCCATAGGCTGCCCTTATTTCACTTTCCACTGGGAGACAGTAAGTGCTTCACCACGAGAGGCACAAGCACTGTCTCTCGTTTGTGCATTCTCTGAATCTGTTTATCAATCCTTTAAGAAAACTAACAGCTAATACAAAGGCCAAATCAAAATGCAGAAAGAGAATTGATCTCTGTGCTAGACTTACAGTAAGTATAATATCATATCTTAAGTATAATCATATCGTGGAGGATGTTAGTTTAGCTGTGAGCTATTTTTTTAGTTTTTATTTTTATTATTACATATATAGTATATATAGTATATATACAGTATATGTGTGTGTGTGTGTGTGTGTGTGTGTGGTGTCTGGACTAGTCAGACACACAGTTATTTGTTATATTTAATGCATAATCCAGCAAACCCACTCAGTGAGTTCCGTGAACAATCCCCTGAAAGAGCAACTGACAGCCCAAAAAGGCAGAACAGGCGTCAGTTACCATGGCCACCATGGTTTGATGGTTTATTTCTTAAAAGAATGTGGCCACATGGAAAAGCAAAGGCCATAGAAAAGACACATTCTTCATTAAGTTATAGACAAACTGTATATTGTGTGTATGATTATGACTGTCTCATATAGTGTATTTTGTATGGTATAATGCATGCCTTATGATAGACTAATGTATAATGTATAATGTATAAAGAGATAATGTACCCTTTTCCTACTCAGTTGTATAATCACTTGAGATCTACAATCATGTATCCAATTTCCCTATGTGATCATAGGCTCTTTTTATAGTGTTTGCCTATGTATTAGTCATTGAATGAATGTTTTAGCCTTACTTAATCAAGATCCCATGTGTATCATGTTTGGTATCTATGAGTTTCTGTTTTAGTGACCTGAATGATCATTTGCATTATTTGTTGATACCTATGGAACATATTAGTATTATACTAATCTTTAATAATTATCTCCATCGACACCCAATAAAATTACAAATGCAAAAACCCTGCTAGAAGACAAAGTATCGTAAAGTTTCCCTCCATAGGAACAACTTCTCATTGGCTCTGAAGATTGACATCTTCACACTTTAATACTAGACCAACCGGAATTCTATAACTACTAGAATGACCATTCTTGAACCGTCTAGAATGATCATTCAGACGGTTCAAGTTCAAATCAAGTTCAAATTTATTTATATATCACATTTAAAAACAACCACAGTTGACCAAAGTGCTTAACAATGACAAGATCCACACAAATAAACAAATAAACAGAAAACAAACACAGTAGTAAATGTCTCAGTCGCAAAACTCAACTCGAAATAAAAGCTAAAGAATACAGGTGGGTCTTAAGCAATGACTTAAACATTTCAGCAGTCCTAACTGTTCTTATATGAACCAGTAAACTATTCCAGAGATTAGGCAGCCACTGCGAAGGCTCGGTCACCTTTATTTTTCAACCTGGATCTCGGAACATCTGATTGGACGACCTCAGTGCCTTGACTGCCCCCAAATGTGTGTCCCTCGCTTTGTGTCCGCCAAGCGGGAGAACAAAGTTTTTTTTCACCTCAGTGAAGATGTTGTTTGTGAAAGTCTAAATGGCAAAAAATATGGATTGAAGCAGAATATATATATATATATATATCGCCCATTTGAATAAAACTGTCCTCATTAAATTTGTGGAGGCTCCAATTGATATTTGCTGATTTTGTCTTGATGAGAGAGAACCAGTTGGAGTCAGAGGATCTTTGGTCAATGGAAAGACAAGGCCACAACAAAAACATGTGAGTTTTGGAAATTATTACATATTTTACATATATATTTTGGACTTTACAATGCTCTGTAGTTATTGGAAATGTTTGGATCACACGAATTGGAAACAAACCTGTGCAGCCACCACTGGAATCAAAATCCATGAATAAATTGATGTGTTATGTTAGAATAGGTAATAATAAACATCAGGGCATGAAATTGAAATTCTAATGAATGTGAAAATGTATTAGTTAATCGACAACCACAGAACCTGCTATTGCAGCTCAGTCCAGATACAAATTCGAAGTAGATCCATATTCTGTTAATTTCTTTGTAAAATAAAAACAAATCTTAGGATATAATAACTAATAAAAACATGTACTTCAGGGCATTATAAAAAACATGAGTAAAGAAACTCAACATGCCGTCATCAACCAAACAGAGAAAAGCAGTGAGGGCATCTTCAGTGTTGCGCTTTGCATGTGCTGTGGGTCCTGCAGCTTCTGACATGACATCTTTACTTTATAGTCCTCCTCTATTTTTTCACCCCACAGTCCACACAGTACCGTCTTTTGCCGTTTCATGCATCTCTGCTGAAGGATTTATCTCCTGGCACTGCATATCTATAGCACAAGTTCATGCTTTTATTTGGCACGTTCTTTTGAATGCAAAAGTAATATTTTACGTGCATCTGTTACGCAAAATTTACACGTTGGGTAGAATTAGTTGTGTGTGTATATTTAATATCATATGCATGTGTATATTTAATATCATTCATTCTGACATGAAGATGATGCTGAGCTAGAAGTCTTCTAAGAAGCTCTAAGTTTGCGCCAGGCACAGCCTTGTCTTTCCATTCACCAAAGATCTTCTGACTCCAACTGTTCCTCTCTCATCAAGACAACATCAGCAAACATCAACTGGAGCCTCCACAAATTGCATGAGGACAGTTTTATTAGTGGGCGAGACATGCAAGTATCAAACTTAGTCTCATTATTTGATACATTAAGTATCCTTACCCCTTTTAAAGAAGAGTGTGTTCGACTTAAGAAACTGATCTGCTGAATTTCAAACAATGCTATAACTTCTTGCTTTCCTGTATTCTGCTACAGCTCTCTTTCCATTGATAATGGCATGTATGCATGTACACTCTGGGTTAAAAAACACTGGGTTAAAAACAACCCAATTTGGGTTGTTTTCAACCCAAGGGCTAGGTAAATATAAGACAGAACACATGCTGGGTTAATTTTACCCAGCAAATTGGGTTGTTTATTTAACCCAGCATAATGGGTTGATTTAACCCAGCATAGTTGATTAAATTTTACTATAATAATAGCTTAATTTTAATTTTATTTTTTTATTTTTTACTTCATACATGAATTAACGTCTACGGATTAACTTCCATCCTCTAAACTTAAAAAAATAAAAATACTCGATACAACCACTGGCTTGCATGATAATTCCTTTATTTTCAATCATATTTTACAGTATAACATATTTTATATATTTTTTTAATACACATTGCCAACATTTACCCAGCAGGCACCGGACGTCAATATGACGTTAGATTGACGTTGGACCCAAACGTTGGAAAGACATTGCATTTTGATTGAAAATGAAAATTGGGTTGACGTCATAACCCAACGTCAGTCTGACGTCAATATCCAACGTCTGTCCAACGTTGGAAGTTGACGTCAGACTGACGTTTGGTTATGACGTCAACCCGATTTTCATTTTCAATCAAAATGCAACGTCTGTCCAACGTTGGAAGTTGACGTCATTCTGACGTTTGGTTATGACGTCAACCCGATTTTCATTTTCAATCAAAATGCAACGTCTTTATAACGTTGTCATATTGACGTCAGACTGACGTTGGGTTATGACGTCAACCCGATTTTCATTTTCACCAAAATGCAACGTTTTTCCAACGTTGGATATTGACGTCAGACTGACGTTGGGTTATGACGTCAACCCGATTTTCATTTTCAACCAAAATGCAATGTCTTTCCTACGTTGGATACTGACGTCAGACTGACGTTGGGTTATGACATCAACCCGATTTTCATTTTCAATCAAAATGCAACGTCTTTATAACGTTGTCATATTGACGTCAGACTGACGTTGGGTTATGACGTCAACCCGATTTTCATTTTCAACCAAAATGCAACTTTTTTCCAACGTTGGATATTGACGTCAGACTGACGTTGGGTTATGACGTCAACCCGATTTTCATTTTCAACCAAAATGCAATGTCTTTCCTACGTTGGATACTGACGTCAGACTGACGTTGGGTTATGACATCAACCCGATTTTCATTTTCAATCAAAATGCAACGTCTTTATAACGTTGTCATATTGACGTCAGACTGACGTTGGGTTATGACGTCAACCCGATTTTCATTTTCAACCAAAATGCAACTTTTTTCCAACGTTGGATATTGACGTCAGACTGACGTTGGGTTATGACGTCAACCCGATTTTCATTTTCAATCAAAATGCAAAGTTTTTCCAACGTTGGATATTGACGTCAGACTGACGTTGGGTTATGACGTCAACCCGATTTTCATTTTCAACCAAAATGCAACGTCTTTCCTACGTTGGATATTGACGTCAGACTGACGTTGGGTTATGACGTCAACCCGATTTTCATTTTAAACCAAAATGCAACGTCTTTCCTACTTTGGATACTGACGTCAGACTGACATTGGGTTATGACCAAGCGGCAACATTCTGATCTGAAAAATGAAGCCTACCCGGAAGTGCGAAAAACTGCAATACATCGAAAATCCGCTAGAGGGAGGTCCCAAAAGGGAGCAAATGTCCATAGCCCCCATGTTAAAATGTCCGTTTTCACAGCATAAATTCATGTTTTTACAGGTTGGTCCCATGGACTTTTATTGTATTTTTCGATAGCTTCCGAGTGCCTGACAACTGTGAGGGGGGTGAATTTTTTTCTAACTCGTTAGTTTAGATCGTATTTAGATATAAAATGTATGACAATAAGGGCGTGGTTAACTTTGATTGACAGTTTGATTGACAGCTGACAAGGCAGCGCCACGGAGAATGACAACATAAGAAGCGCCATTTTTTAATACAGTTGACATAATACTACTGTTTCTGTATCATGAAATGTAGTTTTAAGAGTTTTTCAGGCGAGAATGTAGTTGTTTAAAGCTCAAATCTGTGGTTTATTTAAAGATTTATGAACATTTTATCCAGTTGATCCAGCGATGACTGGGCGCTCGGCATTCATGTACCCCGCCTGGAGCAGCCTTTCCTCGGCTTGTCGTTATGAGGTTTGCCGCTGTCTCTGGCGTCTCTGTAGTGGTTAAACATGAGATATAATTCGTCTTGTGTATATCTAACAGGCGATTTTTGGTCTCGTGAATCTATAATTTTTTCCCTGGGCAATCGTTTTGGCTGAGGGGAAGTTTCATAACTTTATAAGCTATTTAACTTTACCGATGTATGGTTAGACGAGCGCTGACTTTGTATGTTTGACTGAATTGTTTGCTTTATTTGTATAGCTTCTTATACCTTTTACTTATACTTTTATAATTGCTAATATTGATAAAACTGAAATTTAACAAAAAGAGACTGGGTTGAGTTTTGTCATTTTAAATTTTAATACAACGAAGATGATCTGTAATGTTGTTTACTGCAAAATCTGTTGTTTAGTACAAATGCACATATTGCCTGGACCATAAAATGTTCAATATTTTTATATTATATTTAAAACGAAAAGAGGCAGGTTTGTGTTTTATATTTAGTTTTTTTATAAATAGGCAAACGTTATGTGCAGTTGAATATAATCAATATGCGTTGCCTGAACCACATTTGTGTGGCTATAATGTTTAAGATTTCTTTAAATGAAAACGAAAAGAGTTAGTATGGTGTTTTATAACATATTTCGTTGCCTAAAATATACACAGAGATAACCGGAGTAGCAGAGCGAGCTGAGTGACGCGCGCTGCGTCAGAAAGTGTGCGGGGTTAGGATTTCCCAAGATTTTCCAAGATGGCGCCGCCCATACCCCCCATAAACGGCTTCAAACCCATTCTTCAGAAAGTCTATGGGTGACGTCACAGACGCTTTGTCCATATTTTTTACAGTCTATGGTTATGACGTCAACCCGAGTTTCATTTTCAACCAAAATGCAACGTCTTTCCTACGTTGGATATTGACGTCAGACTGACGTTGGGTTATGACGTCAATCCGATTTTCATTTTCAACCAAAATGCTACATCTTTCCTACGTTGGATATTGACGTCAGACTGACGTTGGGTTATGACGTCAATCCGATTTTCATTTTCAACCAAAATGCTACGTCTTTCCTACATTGGATATTGACGTCAGTCTGACGTTGGGTTATGACGTCAACTCGATGTTTGGTAAACCTCCCACGTTGGACGTTGCATTTTGGTTGAAAATGGAAATCAGTTTGACATCAGACCCCAATTTTAAGCTAGACATCAAACTCACATGTTGGGCCAGATATCATTCAAAACACAACATCAGCTGTCAAATTCCAACTTTAAAGAAATATATGGTTATTTTGTTGGCATGACATCGAACTTTTAGCAGAGCCAGGTTTTCGTTGTAAAATAAAAATCAACATACAAAGAAACTTCATGTAACAACAAGGTCGAACAGAGGTCAAGATCCGATGCGAGACAACCCAAAAGTATTTATCTTAAGACAAGAGCAAAAAGAAAAGTAACTTAAAAATCTTAGTGAAACTGGAATCAACAAATGTTGTTTATTAGATAAATGACAAAGAAATTAAATGGATTATAAAATAACCTTTTATTTTTTTTACATTATTTTAACAGAAGGATTTCAACAGTAACCATTTATATTTAACATTATCCTTATTCTAAAATCGTACAAATGTTTTTCCTGCCACCTCCGCCCACCCTGTCTGGGGCATATTTTAAACATAAGGTGACAACCGCTCCAATGTTTGCCTCCGTCTCCTTTGAAGTCCTCTGGACACTCTCTGTAAGAAATATTAGAAAATTAAAATGAATGGGGAATATAGGATATGATGCACTACAGTAAGCATTAAAACAATACATATTGCAAACAGTCTTAAAGCTAGGGTAGGAAATTTCACAGAAGATAGCAATAGCAAGCTAGCTTTGAAAGCATACGATCCCACCCTCCCTTCAGAGTGTCTCTAAAGCCATGCCTCCTCTGCAAAGAGCCAGGAGGAGAGACAGAGTTGGTGGAGGAAAGTGCAACGCTTTTAGATTAGGCCTACCTCATGTCTTATTCACTGGTGAGACATAACAATAATAATGAATGTGAATAATGAAAAAAAAGTAAACAAAAACAAAAACATTTTGCAATAATATAATGTCATAAGTTTTTTTATTTTTTTTAAATAAAACCTTTTTCACTTGTTGGTTCAAGAGGAACTGCTAATGTTTGGCATCTATTCTCACTTTCTCGGCACAATGATGACATGTTTGTTTTTGCAAACAAGTTGCGTAGACGTATGCAAATGTATATATTGACAAACAGGTAGGACATCCTATATATATATATATAGCTACCAAGATAGGAACACACTTTCAACCAGTTTCTGGAAAAAAATTCTACCCTAGCTTTAAGGGCCATACACATGTAACATTCTTGCATGTACATGCTCTAACTCATCAAAAGAGAGAAATTTCAACTTTTGATGCTGTTCACAAATAGCGATCAGACATTCTAAGCAGAAAAATGTAAATGCACAGGCGCAAAGCCTAAGTGTTTTTGCAGAGTGTCTTAAAGGACAAATCCAGTGAAAAATGAACCTAGGGGTAATTAACACATGGTTACCGAGTCGATCGTTCCCTGCGATGCGTTTTCATGAAAATCGAATGTAAAGAGTTTTATCTTTAAAAACAGATTAGCTTATAACACTAGTATATGGGGCACAGAGTAAGTAAAAGTAAATCGCTAGTTAATACCACTAACAAGGCTCAAAATAGCCTCACACTAACACGGTAGCATAATGAGGGTCCCTACATGCAAACCGAAGCATTGAGAACTTTGTAAGTGTACAGACAGTTTAATAAGAATATACTTTATAAAGACAGTACATTACGCGTTTACAGACAGGATCCATCTTGGAAAACAGTCTCAACTAATCGAGTCACGAACGCCGTATTAATATTGTAATATTGAATCTTAATATTGAATCAAAACCGGAACAACTTAATATTGAATCAAAACCGGAATCAAATCACAAGAATGGAATTGAAATCTTGAAATTTTTGTCAAGCAATAATAAAAACTATCATATACCAGCCATTGTACAATGTAAACATTGTAACATGTTGTCACTAAACTTCATAAAATTCTATTTAGTTACCAAATGTTTTGACAATCACAATTACACTTATTGTGATGCAATATTTGTTTTTACATACCCCCCTCGCCAAAAAAAAAAAAAATCTCACTCCAAGCTAAACTCAAAAGTTGGCAGCCCTGATAAAGCGATCTAGAATCCACGGCAAAGGACACGTATTGCCACTATTATGCGTGTCATGTGGAGGGCTCCGTAAAATTTATATAAATTAATGCATTTATTTCACGTGCTAGTCACGTTTCCCTGACTCCCCCAACAACAGCGGCCTATAACCGGACAGCCGGCGCACGTGCAATTCAGTCAGAAAAATGTGCGCTGAGGCGACATTCCTATCACGACTACTTGTACTATATAGTTATTATATTTAAGTCACTTTTAACTACATTATTAAAGGTACTCTGGTAGTTAAATAGTAGGCTAGTTGGAAAATCGCGCCAGTCCACAAAAACCCATTGCTGCCCCACAGAAAAAAAAAAGAAAAAAGAAAAAAAAATAACAACTAATAAACACCAATATCTATTCATATTTTCCTTACCTCTGTTCACTCATCGTCCACAGCAGGTGTGTCAGGATGTTGAAATGTGTGCAGTGCCTGCTAGAGGTGGGCGGATCGATCCTAAAATATCGATACTTCGATACTGACGTGGTATCGAAAAGGATCGATCCTCACATAAAAATATCGATCCAAATGTGTGGGGTTTTTTTACCAGTAATTTTTATTAATTTAGCACGCAATTCAGTGCGTAAAATAAGCTTCTAAGTGGAAAAATAAGCGAATGTTAGCGGATAATTGTGTAGGATAGAACTTTTTCTCCTAGTCATCTGGATACAAGACGAAACCAATCAATCACAGAGAGCGTTCGATGCTGGTGCTTCACTGAGCTCACAGGCACGTTTGGGAAACGAAGCCTTGCTTAGATGACAGAGAAACAATCGGGAGTAATTTTGCAATAAACAAAGCAAAAGTGTATATAACGGTTCAAAATGTTGAGGACAGTAAGATTTTTTTTAATGAAATTAATATTTTTATATGCATTAAATTGATCAAAAGTGACAGTCAAGGGTTCTCTTACGAGAGTTCTCTCGTACTGCGTTCGTAGAACGCTGCGGGAAAAGTCTCTTTTCACGAAATACTGAAGCAAAATTATCCTTAATTTTCATATTTGTAAAACGCATTGCGGCAGTGCACAGCCATGGCGAGACGGCTCGCTCACTCATTGGCTGTTCTGCGGCAACTGCATGAGCCTATCGAGCGAGGGCTGATGCAACATCAGACCAATGAGAGTGCTTCGCGCGCTCCTCGTCACATCCCGCCGAAACGGGTGTGGCCATCCCCTATAAAAGGAGCTCGAGTAGGCTGATTCAACTGATTTTCATCTCTTCAGCGAAGCTCACGCATCGCTGGATCACGGAGAAGCAAGCGTCGTCGAGGCAAGCTTTTCAGCGGGACGAGCCCTTGAAGCCGCTGGCCTTCGCCGCCTTCTACTGCCGTACCTGCTGCGCTTTCCGGCGCTTCATATCCTTTATCTGCTCTGTTCTGTGTGTGTGTGTGCAGTGTTCCCCGAACACTCACCCCTAAAAGAGCCGCGTCTTTTTCAAGATGCCATCCTGTGGCTCGTGCCGAGCCCCGCTCACCGAGGGAGACCGCCATGTTATTTGCGTCTCCTGTCTGGGCGAAGATCACGCAGCGCTCGCGCTCGCTGACGGCGGCTGCCCTCACTGCGAGCTTTTGCCGATGGTGACTCTGCGGACTCGCCTGGCACAGTTCTCCGAGCCTGCGCCCCCCGCCGCGGTGCCGCGCCGTAAGAAGCGCCGCTCGCAGCGGGCCCCGGAACCCACCTCTTCCCGACAAAGCTCGCCGGCTCGCCCGCCAGCTTCACCGGCTTCCCCCGAAGCACTTCCTGATGCTCAGCGCCCGCAGTCTGCCGCCGCTTCATCTGAGGAAGTTGTTTCTGAAGTCGAGTCGGTCGAAAAGGATTCCTGCTCTCTGCTAGCTTCAGGCAGTGAAGACTGGGCGAGCTCTGCGGATCTCACGCCTCCTGCCCGAAAGCCGTCGGCTAGAGCTAGCATCGAGAGGGAGCTCATGCGAGTACTCGCGTTGGCCGCGGCGAGCCTCGGCCTCGAGTGGTCTGCACCGGAACTCCCCTCGCGCACCCGGCTTGATGGTAGCTTCCTCCCTGGTGAGCGCACTTCTCCTGTGTCTAAGCCCGCTCCGTTTCTTCCTGAGCTTCATGAAGAAGTGGCGAAGGCCTGGAACGCTCCCTTTTCTGCACGAACACGTTCGTCTGTATCCCCAGCATTTTCCTCCCTGGATAATGCTCAGGACCGAGGCTACCTCACTCTGCCGCCGGTGGAACAGGCGATAGCAGCCCACCTTTGCCCGCCCTCTGCTGGACGGCGGACTAAGCCTGCGCTGCCGTCAAAAGCCTGCCGCATGACGTCGTCGATGCTCGCGCGGATCTTCTCCGCCGCTGGGCAGGCGGCATCGGCTCTTCACACCATGGCCACGCTTCAGGTTTTCCAAGGCGATCTCCTCCGCAAACTGGACGAGATAGGACCTGAAGCTATCTGCATCGCGGACCTGAGAAGCGCGTCGGATCTTTCCCTCCGCGCTACCAAGGCTGCAGCACAAGCCATGGGACGCTGTATGGCTTCCGCTACCGTAGCCGAGAGGCATTTGTGGCTGACGCTCACGGAGATGGCTGATGCAGAGCGCAACGCGTTCCTCGACGCCCCGCTATCCTCCGCTGGCCTTTTTGGATCTTCTCTCTCCGAGCTCGTGGAGAGATTTTCCGAAGCCCAAAAAGCGTCACAGGCGTTCAAGCACTTCCTGCCGAAGCGCCCCAGTTCTGCAGCGGGCCGTGAGAAACAGGCCCCTCGGAGCTCACAGCCTCAGCCCCCGCCTTCGGCCGCCCCCTCACAGCGACAGCAGCGCAGCTCACGCCCTCGCTCTCGCTCTACTAGCCGCCGCCCCACTCACCGCGGGCCGCGACCAAGGGTTGTGTTGAAGCCGGAAGCCCCAAAGAAATCCTAGCACGCCTAGGAAAGCGCAGGTGTGTAAGCCCCGTTGCGACCGGGCCCTCACCAAAGCGCACCGCTGTCTCAGTCCCAGGAATTGCGACTGCTTCAGCGTTCTCAGCAGAGCACAAGCCCGCACAGCTGCCCGCTTGCCTGCACACAAAAGCCGTTTTTACGGCTACCCAGATAAATCCCGAAAAGAGTGTATTTTCTGGTGTCCCGGCCATGGCCGATGGTGCTATAAATGTAGTGTTGATGCCCACTTCTCTGTGCCCATCTCTACACACAAGCACAGCCCTGCACACAGGGCCCGTACTCATAAGATCGACGCAGTTCGATCGCGCCCCAAACATAGTCAAAGTGCCCACTTCCCAGTGCCCACAAACACTATGTCTGGCAAGCCACAGGCTCCCTGTAAAAACGGGACCTGTGCGCGCCCGCTCTGTTCAAGCAGACAGCGCGGCCAAAGCAGTAAACGTGCCCGGTCCCCGCCCACGTTCACTTGTAGGCTGCATGAGACCTTCTCAGACCTCCCCCGCTCAGATAAACACTGTAGCGCGGTCGAGGATGAGCGTTTTGCCCGCTGTATTACGCGCGCTCCCCGCCTCAAATGTCTCAGGCGTAACGCCTATGCTAGCGCACCCCGAAGCGCCGCCGTCGCACAGCGAACAGAGCGCGCTTCGCATCCAACCCCTAGCCGGCCATGCAGACGCATGGGCCGCGCTTCCAGGGGTTTCGGACTGGGTGCTAGACATTATAAAGAGAGGCTTCTCGCTACAGTTTTGTCGACGCCCTCCACGCTTCACAGCGCGCGTCGAAACTACGGTGAATTCAGAAGTAGCACACCTACTTCGCGCCGAAATATCAAAACTGTTGAGCAAAGGGGCGATACAACATGTATCCCAAGCTCAAAGCGAAGGGGGGCTATACAGCAGATACTTCCTAGTCCCCAAAAAGGACGGTGGTATCAGACCCATACTAGATCTAAGACGACTAAACAGAGCTTTAGTGAAACGCAGTTTCAAAATGCTCACGACCAGCAAAATCCTCGCGCACATTCGCCGAGAAGACTGGTTTATGTCGATAGATCTAAAGGACGCGTATTTTCAAATACAGATAGCGTCACGCCACAGGCGATTCTTGAGATTCGCCTTCGAGGGTCGGGCATACCAGTATACAGTCCTGCCATTCGGCTTGTCCCTGGCACCCCGTACATTTACGAAGTGCATGGACGCAGCGCTCGCTCCCCTCAGACTCAGGGGCATGCGAGTGCTGAACTATTTGGACGACTGGCTGATCATAGCTCAATCACGATCTCAGCTCGTGGAGCACAGAACCATGTTACTCGATCACCTCGAGAATCTTGGTATCATGATCAATTGGACGAAGAGCTCCCTGAACCCCAGCCAAACTATATCGTTTCTGGGCATCGTTCTGGACTCTCGTTCTATGACGGCGCAGCTGTCGCAACAGCGCGCGCTGCGCATACAGCACGCAGCGAGGTCCTTCCGCTGCGGTGCGATTATCCCGCTCAAACGGTTTCAGAGGATGCTGGGCCTCATGGCCTCAGCATCATCAGTTCTCCAGCTGGGCCTGCTTTGCATGCGCCCTCTGCAGTTCTGGTTGAAAGCGCGAGTGCCACGCGGAGCGTGGGCACTCAGCCGATTGCGCCTCAAAGTCGATCAAGACTGCGCAGCAGCCCTGAGACCATGGGCGGCGGGCGATTGGTACCGTTCAGGTGTAAGCCTGGGGACTTCCTCGAGAGTGAAAGTGGTGTCTACGGACGCATCCACCTCGGGATGGGGAGCGCTGCTCGAGGGCAGGCCGTTCTTTGGCCTTTGGTCAGAACGAGAAAAGCTCCAGCATATCAACTGCCTGGAAATGCTAGCAGTTCACAACGCGCTGACGCGCTTTTGTCCCCACATCAAGGACCAACACGTCGTAGTCCGCTCGGACAACACGGCCGTGGTGTCCTACATAAATCGCCAGGGCGGTCTCGGATCCAGTTCCCTTTTCAGGCTGGCCGAGCGCCTCCTAATATGGGCTCAGCGCAACCTGCGCTCGCTGAGAGCGGTGCATGTGCCCGGGACACTCAACCTGGGTCCAGACAGGCTGTCCAGGAACAACGTTCCCACGGGCGAATGGTCTCTACACCCACAAACAGTCCGGCTGTTGTGGCAGAGATTCGGCAGGGCGGAGGTGGACCTATTCGCGTCCCCAGAAAACGCTCATTGCCCCGTGTTCTTTTCGAAGAACGACAGCGCACTGTCCCACAAGTGGCCGCACTGCCCGCTATACGCGTTTCCCCCAGTCTCCCTCCTACCTCAGGTGCTGGAGCGAGTCAGGGAAGTGAAATGCCCAGTACTGCTTATAGCACCGTTCTGGGACAACCAAGCCTGGTTTCCAGTCCTGATGCAGTTAGCAGACTCCGCTCCATGGCCAGTGCCATTGAGGAGAGATCTCCTCTCGCAGGCCAGGGGCTCGATTTGGCACCCACACCCAGAGCTGTGGTCCCTTCATGCGTGGACGCTCAACGGTTACCCGTTAGTCTCACGGATGGAGTGCTGAACACCATCACTCAGGCTAGAGCGCCTTCCACCAGGCGGCTTTATGCCTCGAAGTGGTCGGTTTTCTCCAGCTGGTGTACAGCTCGGGGCCTGTCACCCCTCGATTGTGAGGTGACGGAGGTTCTCTCCTTCCTACAAGAGCTGTTGGACAAGGGCAGATCCCCTTCCACGCTCAAAGTCTATGTGGCGGCTATCGCAGCGTGCTCGACAGCAACGCCAGGCCAGTCACTGGGAAGGAACGATTTAGTCATCCGCTTCCTCAGGGGAGCTAGGAGGCTGAATCCCCCCAGACCTCCCTCAGTCCCGGTGTGGGACCTTTCTACGGTCTTGGCAGCCATGAAAGGTCCCCCCTTTGAGCCTATCCAATCTGTCAGCCTCAAACATCTGTCTTTCAAAACGGTGTTTTTGATGGCCCTCGCTTCGGTGAAGCGCATAGGCGATCTGCACGCGCTCTCTGTGAGTCCAACGTGCTTGGAGTTTGGGCCCAATGACTCCAAAGTCATACTCAAACCTAGGCACGGCTACGTGCCGAAATCCCTCAACACTCCGTTTAGGGCTCAGGTTATTTCCCTGTCTGCCCTGCCGGGATCAAACGAGGAAGGGGACTCGAGCTGTCTTTGCCCCGTTAGGGCTTTAAGAGCTTATGTGTCCCGCTCCGCTGCCTTCAGACAGACGGAGCAGCTCTTTGTCTCGTTCAGTGGACGTTCCAAGGGAACGGCTGTTTCGAAACAGAGCCTGTCCAGGTGGGTGGTTGACGCCATAACAATGGCTTATACCACCAAGGGCCTTCAGTGCCCCTTGGGCATTAGAGCGCATTCCACGAGAGGCGTTGCCTCATCGTGGGCCTGGTCTAGCGGGATTTCCTTACAGGAAATATGTACGGCGGCGGGCTGGGCCTCGCCGTCTACATTCATAAGGTTCTACAACCTAGAAGTTCCCGCCCTGCAGGCCAGGTTGTTTTCGGTTTAGCCGAATCAGCTGTCTAACCAGGACACTGATTTCGCAGGCGCACAGCGCCACCGAAGACTTCACCGCACTTGCAAGCCAAGTATTTTCGGTGTATTCGAGTCAGCTGTCTAAACACGGCACTGATATCGTAGACGCACAGCGCCGCCGAAGTTTTCTGGGCAGAATTGTGTAAGACCCATGTTTTTCCCACATTAGCCAGGCTCCCTCCTGCCTATGTGATGTTATATCGCGTCTAGAACGCACCTATTTGGGCGAAAGTGTGTAAGTCCCACATTTCCCACATCAGCCAGGCTCTCCCTGCCTATGTGACGCTGTATCGCGCTTAAGGGCGCATCCATTTGGGCGAAATTACGTAAGACCCACATTTCCCACATTAGCCAGGCCTCCCCCTGCCTATGTGATGTTATATCGCGTCTTAGGACGCAGCTATCTGAGGGTGGTTGTCCCCCCCCCCCCCCCCCCCCCTCCAGACTCTCCGAAGTCTACCGGGTGATTATGCACTGTATACCTGGACTAGCTTCCAGTGGTCGGTGTTTTCTCATCCCAGCACGCACGGCGTCTTACAAGTGGTTCCCGCAGCGTTCTACGAACGCAGTACGAGAGAACTCTCGTAAGAGAACGTACTCGGTTACTAACGTAACCTCGGTTCTCTCTAGAAGAGGGAACGAGTACTGCGTTCCCTGCCGTGCGCGCGGTTCGCTCTGGTTCGCTTCGGCGATGAAAACCAGTTGAATCAGCCTACTCGAGCTCCTTTTATAGGGGATGGCCACACCCGTTTCGGCGGGATGTGACGAGGAGCGCGCGAAGCACTCTCATTGGTCTGATGTTGCATCAGCCCTCGCTCGATAGGCTCATGCAGTTGCCGCAGAACAGCCAATGAGTGAGCGAGCCGTCTCGCCATGGCTGTGCACTGCCGCAATGCGTTTTACAAATATGAAAATTAAGGATAATTTTGCTTCAGTATTTCGTGAAAAGAGACTTTTCCCGCAGCGTTCTACGAACGCAGTACTCGTTCCCTCTTCTAGAGAGAACCGAGGTTACGTTAGTAACCGAGTACGTTTTTCACTGTTAAAAAAATCTACTTCATATAAATGCTGTTCTTTCAACTTGGTTCATCAAATAATTCTGCATCATGGTTTCCACAAAAAAATATGAAACTGTTTTCAACATTGATAATAAGAAATGTTTTCTGAGCTGTAAATCAGCATATTAAAATTAATTATCATCATAACTGGAGTAATGATGCCGAAAATTACGCTTTGATCAATTGAATAAATTACAGTTTAGTATGACATAGAAAACAGATAGCCTATGTTAAATTGTAATATTACAGTTTTTACTGTATTTTTGATCAAATAAATGCAGAAGAGAATTAAAAATCTTACAGACCCCAAACTTTTGAACAGTAGGCTAGTGTACAATAGTACTTTTACTATAATTAGGGTAGTTTTGTAAAAGTCACTGACTAATAATTACAGGCGAGTTGAGAGCACAAATCACAAAATATTTAGTAGTCATGAAAACGTTTTCAGATTTAGCATATTAATGATGCATTCACCTCATAAATCATGACACACTGCTCTAGCACAGGAAAGTGCATACAAGTTCAAGTGCATGCTTTTAAAATTAAAAAGTATTGGTATCGGTATCGATATCGGCGATACTGGCCCTGTATTTACTTGGTATCGGATCGATACCAAAATTTGGAGTATCGCCCACCTCTAGTGCCTGCGCAGTACAACAGCTGGAGAGGAAACGTGAGGTCTTTGATGCCTAACTGTGATTGGTTAGGAATTAATTTCAAATTGATGCCTAACTGTGATTGGTTAGGAATTAATTTCAAATTTCTTGGGTTACCTGCAACATTCTACAATTTATTTTACACACGTCAATAGGCTAAATTGATTTTATTATTATTATTATTGTTGTTCATATTATCATCATTATTGTATAGGGCCTACTAATAATAATTACTGCGTTTGTCTGACAGCTGCACTGTTATGAAGCACAACTTTTTACAGTCTATGAGCACAACTTGATAAATAAATGATGTATGTCTGTGTCTCATGGAATCCAAATTAAGGCCATGTGTTATAAACGCTATAACCAAAATTTCAGGGCCATGAGGTCCAACTCACCTGATAAGTAGCCTGATAAAACAGCTAAAACATTTGTCAGGTGGTTGACGTATGCTATACAGATGTTGATTACTGTTACGCTGTCACTACCTGCATTCATTAGTTGCTGACAAACTGCTGTATTGTGACTTAGGAGATTTTGATCATTACCCATTAGACATTGAGTTATCTTGAGTTACCAACACCACAACGGAAATCATATCAAATATGTCTAATGTTTAGATGTACATTAGCATGCTGATGTTTGTGTTTTGGTTAGTAACCATGATGTTCAGTCAACAAAACAACAACATCTAATAATAGAATGTTGTTTTGTCTAGATGTTAACATTGTGACATAGCTGGGTTTAGACCACCATACCTCACGACAATTTAGAAGTGAGATTGTGACCCAACAACACATTCATTCACATTTAGTGTTTGACATCAATATGACGTTAGCTTGAGACATTGGCACAATGTTGGATTTTACAACACAACTTAAAACCAAGAAAATATCTAGGTGTATGTTAGAATTAGCAGATGTTGACGTTGGAAAGATGTTGAATATTTGTTACTTTACAACACAACTTAAAACCCCCAAAAATATAAGTGTCTAATGATGTTAGAATTTCATGTTGTGTGGATGTTAACATTGTTGTTTAGGAGACGTTGGGTTTTGGTCACCATACCTCATGACGAAATGTCAGTGTTTGACGTGAATATGACGTTGGCTTGACGTTTGATTTTGGTAAGTCAATGTCACAAGTAAATTGTAAAATGTCACCTAATGATGTTAGAATTTGATGTTGTGTGGATGTTACCATAATGACATCAAGGAGACGTTGGGTTTTGGTCACCATATACCTCACGACTAAATGTCAGTATTTGATGTCAATATGATGTTAACCCTTTGATGCGCACACTATGGATACCCCTTCTAATGCACAACATGGGTCTAAAAAGACCCGTATTCATTTCCTATGTTATTTCATGCATGGCTTGGCATTTTTTTGTTTCACCTTTTGAAATCACTTTATTTGAGCATTTACTATTTCATGATCTATTAATTTCACGATTTATGAATATTAATTTTTATATATTTTTTTCAATGATCACAAATTCATATTGAATTCAAATTCAAGTTTTGTGTTAAAACATCAATTTTACACACATGGGTCTAAAATGACCCATCTATGCAAGCGTGATAAAACAAAAGAATAAAGAAAACTTTTTGTTAAAATAACCAATGTCACAGTTGTTTAGATCAACACATTTACTGTAACACTTGAAATATGTTTATTGGCCACTTTGTCACACATAACACGCATATATGCCTAACCGATAACACTGAAATTGAACTGTAGTGTAGTGCAACTGTAGTGGGATCTCCTCAACCACCACCAATGTGCAGTATCCACCTGGATGATGCGACAGCAGCCATAGTGCGCCAGAATGCTACCACACACCGGCTTATGTGACCGATAGCATTGATTTATGACCACAAATAAAAGTGAATAACGGTAGCCTACAAGGTTTCTGCCCAACAGCGACAATATATACTTGTATATATAACTTTCTATTGCAAATTTAATTTTATTGACCTAGCTAACATTAGATAAAATAGAATATGTCGACGCAAGCTAGCTAATGGTATTGGACATGTTTCTCTTTCACACTAGTAATGGTTTTCAAGGTCAAGGTAACCTTAGCCTACGAGGCTATATCTATATTTTTCTGTGACAAAAAAAATGTTTTAAATAAAACTTACATGCATGAAAAATACAAAAGCAGCCGTGTTGAATTGTGAAAAGTGTGGCAGGTGAATAGTTTTCTGCAGTAAATATATTTATACATATCAAAGGTTCCTATATGGGTCATTTTTGACCCATGTGTGTAAAATGGATGTAGAAATACAAAAACCGTGTTTGTTTATAAAGTAAGAAAGGAAAAATAAACATAATGATTTTTGAAAATCAAAAACAAGATATTTAATGAATACCTGGATTAATAAATGATAAAATACATTTATTTCAAAGATTCAGCAAAGAAACATGAATACGGGTCTTTTTAGACCCATGTTGCGCATTAGAGGGGTAGTGACACAAAAACAATTTTTATTCGAAAAGTAAGAAAGGAAAAATTTAAATATTGATTTGTAATGATCTAAAACAAGTTAATTGAGGAATACCTGGAATACTGAATGATTAAATACATTTCTTGCAAAGATATAGAAAATGAAAACTGTTGGGTCTTTTTAGACCCATGTTGTGCATCAAAGGGTTAAGGAGACCTTGGGTTTTGGTCATCATATACCTCATGACTAACTGTCAGTGTTTGACGTCAGTAGGACTGAAGACGCTTCTTTTTCGACAGCACTTGATCCTGTAATACTAACACTTTCTCTACTACTCTATTCTATTCTGTTCTATAACTATAAAAAAAAATAAATAAATAAAAAAAAGTTCTGCGTTAGATTATACTGAGAAGGGTCATAGCACTTGCATATTGTTGTCCTACTGTTAGTTTAACTGCTTCTATTGTTCTCATTTGTAAGTCGCTTTGGATAAAAGCGCAAAATCTTGAGACGTTGGCTTGCTGTTGGATTTTGATTAGTTAATATCACAACCTAAAACCAACAAAACTTCAACGTCTAATGATGTTCGAATTTGACCTTGTGTGGACATTACCATTACAACCTTAAAGGGATACTTCACTTTAAAATGAAAATTCTGTCATCATTTACTCACCCTCAAGTTGTTTCAAACCTGTATGAATTTCTTTCTTCTGCTGCACAGAAAGATAGATATTTTGAAGAATGTCAGTAACCAAACAGTTAACTGGAACCATTGACTTCCATAGTAGGAAAAAAAAGTACTATAAGAAGTCAATGGTTCCAGTTAACTGTTTGGTTACTGACATTCTTCAAAATATCTTCCTATGTGTTCAGCAGAAGAAAGAAATTCATACAGGTTTGAAACAACTTGAGGGTGAGTAAATGATGACAGAATTTTCATTTTAAAGTGAAGTATCCCTTTAAGGAGTACAGCATCCAGCAACATCGCTTGCAGAGCTACCGACACACCCACCAGCAGAGTCCCTGAGACCGACACCAGCCCCAAGACGGCTGCCACCGCTGTCACAGGTACCACTACAGCCACAGCAGCCATCCATGTCACCTGCTAGTCCGTATTACAGCCCACACCAAGCCAGCAACCAAGCATGGCAGGGAGGAAAAGACTATGGGCTACCCAGTCCTGCTCCACGCCCTACCTCGCCTCGTCACACGTCTGCTCAACATGGACACAGCTCCCCGACTGCTGACCTGGCGAAATTCATCGCTAGAAACCAGATCGTCTCCACAGGGCTGATGAAGTTCGACGATAAGGCAGAGAATTACTGGGCGTGGAAAGCTTCATTCTGCAATGTCATAGACAATATAGGCTTGTCAGTAGCAGAAGAGACTGACCTTCTGATTAAATGGCTCGGCAAAGAGTCGTCCGAACAAGCACGCAGGCTCAGAGCAGCTTACATCAGAGACCCCCAGGGTGGCCTCCGAGCTATCTGGCAGCGCATTGAAGAGTGCTATGGCACCCCCGAAGCTATTGAAGGGGCGCTATTTGCCAGACTGGAATGCTTCCCGAGAATCTCCAACAAAGAGCCAGCCAAGCTACGCGACTTAGCCGACCTGCTACAGGAACTGTACGCAGCAAAGCAGGATGGATTCCTTCCAGGACTAACTTACCTTGACACTGCTAGGGGAGTAGCCCCAATCATAGAAAAGCTCCCGTATAATCTACAGGAGAAGTGGATGTCCTACGGCTCTCAGATAAAGCAACAGCATCAGATTTCCTTTCCCCCATTCGGCGTGTTCGTCGACTTCATCCAGAACCAAGCCAAAGCAAGAAACGATCCCAGTTTCAGAGTCACCATGCCACATCTGCCTGCCACAAATAGAGACAAACCCAAAAGCATCCAGAGTAGAGTCAACCAGTCTGTTGCAGTCCACAAGACTCAAGTCGCCGAGTCTAGCCAGAAAGGTGAGCCTGAAGCTGATTCTCTAGATCTCACCAAGCAATGCCCAATCCACAAAAAGCCCCATTCATTAGGAGCATGTAGGAGCTTTAGAGACAAACTGTTAGCCGACCGTAAACAATATCTCAAAGACAATTCCATCTGCTACCGCTGTTGTGCTTCAACCACACACATTGCAAAGAACTGTGACAAAACCATAACATGTGCAGAATGTCAGAGCATCAAACACGTCGAAGCCCTCCATCCAGGTCCATCACCATGGAAAGCAAAGCCACCCCCATCTACGTCAGAGAACGGCAGGGAGGACAGTGAGAACCAGCAGCCTCCAGAGACGGTCTCCTCCAAGTGCACTGAGGTATGTGGTGAGGGTATGAGTGCTAGAGGTTGCTCCAAAATATGCTTAGTTAGTGTCTACCCACAAGGCCAGAGAGAAGCAACAACTAGAGTGTATGCTATCATTGATGAGCAAAGTAATAAATCCCTTGCACGTACAGAATTATTTGAGATATTCAGCGACAATAGCACTCCATCTTCGTACACACTCAAGATGTGTGCGGGCAGCATAGAGACTTCTGGAAGGAGAGCTTGTGGCTACATGCTGGAGTCACTGGACGAAAAGACCTGCGTCCCTCTTCCCGTCCTCATTGAATGCAATGAACTCCCGGACAACAGGTCTGAAATCCCAACTCCCAGCGCAGTTTTACATCACCCTCACCTGAGATGCTTAGCCAGTGAGATTCATCCATTAGACTCCAGTGCCCAGATACTGCTGTTGCTAGGGAGAGACATTTTGAGTATACACAAGATCAGAAAACAGATCAACGGCCCCGGCAATGCCCCATTCGCTCAAAAGCTAGACCTAGGCTGGGTGGTGATCGGCGATGTGTGCCTCGGCACAGCACACCGCCCCTCCTCAGTCACTTCCCTCAAAACATGTGTCTTGGGAGATAGCCGCCCCAGCTACCTCACACCCTGCTCCAGCCACCCTGAAAGACCCTCCACACAGCCACTCAGTCCTTCATGGTCCTCCATCTCAGCAAGCCGCCGTTCACACTGCTTCTCTGCTGCACGGGGATGACCTGAAGTCCTCCGTCTTCCACTGCACCGACAAAGATCACCAACCTGCTCCGTCCATCGATGATCTCAACTTCCTGAAGATCATGGATACTGAGGTATGTCAAGATAACACTCAAAACTGGGTCGCACCCCTACCTTTTCAGACTCCAAGAGAACGTCTGCCAAACAACTTTGCCATGACAAGACTCAAGTCAGTCTGCCACACACTAGAAAAGAAACCCGTCATGAAAGAACATTACATGCAGTTCATGCAAAAGATGATTGACAATCAACATGCAGAGATTGCCCCGGTCCTCCAAGCTGGTATTTGCCATCCTTCGGCATCTACCATCCCAAGAAACCCGAACAGATTCGAATAGTGTTCGATTCAAGTGCTCAGTATGAAGGGGTTTCACTGAACAGTGTCCTGCTCAAAGGCCCAGATCAGAACAATGACCTGTTAGGCGTCCTTATCAGGTTTAGAAAAGAGAAAATTGCTGTGACTGCAGATATTCAACATGTTTTACTGTTTTGTAGTCAAGGAGGAGCACAGAGACTACCTGAGGTTTCTATGGTTCCGCGACAACAACTGGGACAGTGACATTGTAGACTACAGAATGCGTGTGCATGTGTTTGGCAACACACCGTCTCCTGCTGTAGCAATCTACTGCCTCAGGAGAGCAGCGAAAGAAGCAGAATCTGAATTCGGCTCTGATGTCAGAGCGTTCATCGAGAGAGACTTTTATGTTGACGATGCTCTGAAGTCGTTTGCAACAGAGTCCGAGGCCATCAACTTGGTGAAGAGGGCACAGGAGATGCTCTCCCACAACAGCCTCCGGTTGCACAAGATCACATCAAACAGTGCAGCTGTCGTGGCTGAATTCCCCCCTGAAGACCGTGCAAACAGCATTAAAGACCTGGACTTTGCCACGGATAACGTCCCTGTGCAGCGTAGCCTGGGTATCAGCTGGAACATAGTCACAGACACATTCACCTTTCAAGTACAGCGAGACGACAAGCCTTTCACACGCAGAGGCGTGCTCTCAACCATAAACAGCATCTTCGATCCGCTCGGCTTTCTCTCACCTGTCACCATACAGGGGAGATCGTTGCTGAGAAAGCTGACCATGGAAAACGGTGAGTGGGACGCACCATTACCTGGACATCTCCAAGCAGAGTGGGTGAGATGGAAGTCCTCCCTACAATGCCTTCAAGACATACAGATCCCCCGATGCTACACATCTCTCTCCACCTCTGCAGCAAGCACGAGAGAGTTGTGTGTGTTTGCGGATGCTTCAACCAAAGCAATCGCAGCGGTTGCCTACTTGAAGGTGACCGATGAAAATGGACGCTCCGAAGTCGGATTCGTGCTTGGCAAAGCAAAGCTGGCACCAGCGAAGGAGACTACAATCCCCAGACTCGAACTCTGTGCTGCAGTCCTTGCGGTTGAGATAGCTGAGACTGTTGTGAGTAGCATGGACTCGCACATGAACTCTGTCACTTTCTATTCTGACAGCAAAGTTGTGTTAGGTTATATTAACAATGAGCAGAGAAGATTTTATGTTTATGTAAGCAACAGGGTCCAACGCATCAGACAAGCAACGTCACCCCAACAGTGGAAGTATGTCCCCTCAGAGCTCAACCCGGCCGACCATGGCTCCAGATCCGTTGCTGCTGTATCATTGAGAGACACCAACTGGCTGACCGGACCCGCCTTCTTGCCTGGTAAGCCTCCAGCTGATCATCAGTCACTGTTTGATCTAGTTGACCCAGAATTAGACCCTGAGATTAGACCTCAGGTCGCAGCGCTAGTCACTGAAATCACACAGCCCATCTTAGGAACTGAGCGCTTCGAGCGCTTCTCAAAGTGGACTTCTGTGTTAAGAGCACTTGCGGTCTTGATTCACATAGCCCAGTGTTTCAGGCAAACGGACAAAGACAACACATGCAGAGGGTGGCATACCTGTAAGAAAGCAATCACGCCAGAGAACCTGAAAAAAGCAAAGAAACTACTGATCAAGAACATGCAGCAGGAAAGATATCCTAGTGAATTCAGTAACATTCAGAGTAAGTCAGACATTCCAAAACAGAGCAACATTGCAAAGCTGTGCCCAGTGGTTGACAGCTTTGGACTTCTCAGAGTGGGCGGATGCATCACTCAGTCTGGCCTTGAGATAAACCGCACCAATCCCCTCATCATCCCAGTTCAGCACCACCTAACGACTCTCCTTGTGCGCCACCACCACGAGCAGGTAAAACACCAGGGCAGACACTTCACGGAGGGGGCCATCAGGGACGCTGGACTGTGGCTGGTGGGCGGAAAGAGATGCATCAGAGGCACTCTGTCCCAATGTGTCACCTGCAGGAGACTGCGTGGCAAGCAAGAGCATCAGCTGATGGCAGATCTGCCTGCAGACCGGCTGCAAGCTGCCCCACCATTCACGTACGTCGGCTTGGACGCGTTTGGCCCATGGGAGGTTATCAGCCGTCGGACGACAGGTGGACAAGCAAACAGCAAAAGGTGGGCAGTAATGTTCACCTGTCTGTGTGTGCGTGCTGTACACATTGAAGTGATAGAGACACTGAGTGCATCTAGTTTCATAAATGCTCTACGGAGATTTTTCTCCATCAGAGGCCCTGCCGCACAGATTAGGTCTGACAGAGGCACTAACTTTACTGGTGCTTCAAAAGAACTGAATCTGGAAGATGACACAGACATGCAATGTTACCTACAAGACCAACAATACACATGGATTTTCAACCCCCCGCACGCCTCCCATATGGGAGGGGCCTGGGAGCGACTTATCGGGGTGGCCCGTCGCATCCTAGACTCCATGTTCTTGCAGCAACGCTTCTCTTCATTGACGCACGAGGTCCTCGTCACACTCATGGCAGAGGTTTGTGCAATTATGAATGCGAGACCCCTGCTGCCTGTGTCAACTGACCCTGAGAACCCTTTCATACTCACCCCCTCCATACTTCTGACACAAAAGACAGGAGCCCCGTCGTCACCTCCGCCTGACTTTGGCAAGGCAGAGATCATCCGTCACCAGTGGAAACTAGTACAATATCTCGCAGAGACATTTTGGCACAAATGGCAACGTGAATACCTGAGCAACCTGCAAAGTCGTGCCAAGTGGCAGGACAAAAGGCCTAACTTGCAGGAAGGAGACGTCATCTTGATGAAAGACAATGCAGTGCCAAGGAACCACTGGCCAATGGCAGTGGTCATCAAAACTTTTCCCAGCAGAGATAATGTTGTCAGGACTGTAGATATCAGAGTGATTCGCCACGGCACTCCTAAAGTGTTTAAAAGACCAGTAACTGAACTTGTCTTACTTTTCTCCCCTAAACAGGATGTTACTTGTGTTTAAGTAAAGTGTGTGCATTTAAAAGGTAATAGATGTGGTATCCTTAAGATACCAGGCAGGGAGTGTACAACTGCAGGTTTGGTGTACAGTTTCTATTTCCTGTTGTATTCTCGTTTGGAACGAGATTAGTGTTCAGTTAGTACAAGACTTTTCCAGAGCGAGTTGTACTCCGTGTTGTGTAAATTCTGCTGTCAAGTTTCTTCAAACCCCGCACAGTTGTGTTTCCCTCGGGGGCAATGCCGGTGAGTAGCACTGTGTGTAATAAAAGGCGTTTTATATTAGCCGTTTTCTTAAGAGAATGTGTAAGAAGAAAATTAACGTGTTGCCACGAAGTGTAGATTCCTCTGTTTCCCGTGTAATGGCGGCTCATGCTCAGTAGAAAACTATGTATGTGTTGCATTTGGTTTTGGAAATGATTGAAAAAGGCAATTTGAGTTAATAGGTACTTTTATTTGTGTTTACAGTTTTACAGCTTGTTTTTGCACTGCCGAGTGTAAAATAAAGGAGAGAAGAAAAAGACCTCGGGATAAAGCAGCATCTCTTTTCTTTGTTCACCTCACCTAGCTGTTTATACGCGCTGGATAGCTAAATACGCATATGTTTAGCGAGGCCAGTACAACCCACATGTGCTAATTTACAGTTTAATGGAGCATGCAGTAAAATGACAGTCATGCCTTTCTCAGAATTTCATGCCTGTTGCACATACTGTAGATGATACCAGTCAAAAATAGCTCTCTTTGTGTACATACTGTAACCACATAATTTAGGAGCGGGCCAATTTTAACCCCTAAATGCATACCTCGAGTCTTAAGTGACCCATTTTTGCTTTGTCATTCACTACCCTCCTCCTCATTATTATTATTTTTTTAAGTTAGACATCAACCTTCTAAGTATTCCAATCAATTCATTATAAACAATATAACAAGAAAAATGTATAATAAAAGAATGCCTGTTTTCCCATTAATTGTTTTGTAAAAATTGTATAGGGTCGCTAACACCTCAAGGTATGTAACAGTGTAAGTATATTTTTTTCTGCAAATAATAGTTTAATCTTTGATGACTGAATAAGTACAATTCACATTTATTCCTCAAAGGGACAATGTCTGATACACAATGATGAAGTGACGTTTCCCTCATAGTTACCACAGGCAGAAAACAAAAGAATAGGAAGTATCATCAGCAAAACTTGAAATAGCTCAGCGATTTACTGCAGAGCAAGTACTGAACACAATCAAATATTAGTGTCACTGTCACTTGATGATGGATCTGGTGAAAAATCTGTCAGTGATCAAAATATTGATTTTGAATATGTTGATAATGATGTATGAATATGTTTGAAATGGCGAATATGAGCCAGATGCTGAATGTACTGGGAAATGAGCTCTGATGTGGACAGTGATGATGGTATAAAACATCTGCTCAAATGGAGCTCTTCCAAGATCCAAAAGGTAACAAACTATGCTATATTTTATTCTTCTGTAATTGTTACTCTAGAAGAGTAGTAATCAGGAGAGTTTCATAGTATTGCGACAGGTAGAGATCCATCCTAGATATAGATCTGGGTCGCTAAAGACCCGGATATGTAATAATGATTGGTGAAACATTGACACATTTAAGGGTTAACTTGAATGTGTAAGCCATCCCATTCTTTAAAAAAAGTTCAGGGGGGTTCTATAGCACCCTAGGATTCTAGACTCAATTTTAAAGAACCCTTTATGACAAAATATTCTATACAAAAAGAAATGTCTTGCAATACTTTCATGTTTAACAGGATATTTAAAAATTCTACTGAACAATACAATAAATACATTTTGGATTTTGCCTTGAAATAAGAACATATATAAATGAAAACAAGAATAAAACCATTTGTTGAATGTGGTCCTGATTTTGTGAAAATATTTCAAAACATCCACGTAGCAAGAACTTTTCAGCAAACACAGCTGTGCTCAATGGAGATATCAGCAGTCTCGAAATTACCATATTTCCTCAGCAATTAGTCACCTGTGCAAACTCTGGACCTGAGTGGGTAAGCAAGGGCGAATTGTCGGCCTCCTACGTCTTCTGCATATCAGATTAAACAAGTGGCCTGAGACACCCATGAGACGTCTATGAGGTCACATTGTGCTTTGATACATGGCAAGGGATGCAGCCAGGTTGTTGTTATGTGTTTGGGTGGGGGTGTTGGGAGTTTGTTGGGGAGTTTTCTTTTTGTTGTTGTTTTTTTATGTTACTGTTTGAACATAATGTGGCCAGAGGAGAAACTGCGGTACGATAATTGCTTCAGCCCTGCAGATAAGGAGAAAACTATTTTCTCCATAGTGATAGGAAATGCCCAAGGCCTCTCTATCTCCTTCTTTACAGTCTCTCAATAAGGATCTGCAGTTCTGAAAATAGTTTTAAGCTTTCATTTTGAAATGGAGGGGAAAGGGGTGTACAGATGTTTTTATTTTATTTTTATTTCTGTATTACAAACACACTTAATACATCATAATCTGCATAAGACATCATATACCAATTATATATGTTTTCTATTGCTCATTGACTCACCACCATTACATTATAACAAAACATATTTTTTTTGCATTTGATTTTCCATGAATCCACTTATTTACCTCAGCTACTTGTATATGTATATATATATATATATATATATATATATATATATATATATATATATACACATGTCAGTGAAACTATTTCACACAACTGCATAAGAAAAAAAGCATAAGAAAAAGAAAAGGTTTCAGTTGTGTGAAATAGTTTCACTGACAGGTTTGAAATTGTAACATTTAACCGCAAGATGCCATGTTATAGAGAACCATTGCTCTTGATAATTAATATATGACATATACCACATGTCAAAACTCTTTTGAGAATTCAACTTTCTCTGTCTCTCTCTTTCTATATATCTGTTTAAATTAATGTGACAAATTAGAACAGCTTGGTATAATTGGCTGCTTTTATATGATGATTACAATCCTGACTTGCTGCTTGGCATGTATTATATTATAATGGTTATTGTGCAGAAGAGAATATCTTTGTTCCTCTGACTATGGCCAACTTCACTAATGGAATGTTTTGAATGTGAACAGCCATGATCTGATTATTGTGATTGATGCATATTACATTGCATTGCATAATTATATTATATAATGTGAGCCTGACATTTAGGCTAGCTGTTACAATATAGTGGTTACTTGTGGACATTGCAGGAATCCACAGAAATGTAAAATATTTTGAAATAATGAAAAAATCTAAAATAATCTATTGTAGAAAAATACCTTTTTTGTAAATGTTCAAATTAAGTATTCTTCTTTTATTTCTCTAATGTACATCTTCTATATTTCTTCTATAAGTGAAATTCTTGTGAAGATAAAGTAGATTGAATGATAACTGAAGGACACAACAATAGGGTTAAACAGGTTTTTTTCCCCCTCTTCCAATCTTCCCATCTGATTAAATCTTTTCAGGGAGAAAATCAATAGGATGACACTTGTTTAGGGTCATTTGGAGAGGTGGCTGATTTAGCAGACAGTGCCAATCACACCGGATGCTTGTACCTGCGACTGCCTGTCTGTTTTAGCCCATCTTACATGAGAAGAAGGTGGGTACCCTTTCGAAGTGGAACTCAACACTGCATCATGGAGTTGACGCTATGGGAACAATTCACGTGAGCCTGTGTCTGAAGCACATGTCGATACCTCCAATTTTGATTGGCTACCACAGTCAGGTGATGTCACAGGCTTACAAGTGTGCAGACGGGCTATAAAAGGGTGCAAATGGAAAACGTCATCAGCTTCAGATTGTCTGAAAGAATCAGAAGAAGTCTGAAGTACAGTATGGCAATGCGATGCAGTGTCTCGTTCCCCTTCTCAGGGAACTGGGTTTCATACGTAACCTAGACAAAATGAAAATTGGTATGAACAACATGAAAAAAATGATTGAATCTAAAGAATCAATCATTGGGGTACTCATAACTGACATTATTGAGGTACTTGTTTAGAACTTGTGTCACTGCAATAAGAATAGGCTACTGTGAAACTTAGGATTTTTTTTTAAAAAAAAGTAAAAATTAGTGGTTCTGTCACGGTACGATTATTGAGGATGTAGGCGCAAGTGCAAAGTAAAAGAGAGTTTATTAGAAACAGGTAAACACACAACACAGGAAGGAGGAATGATGTAATGTCCAGATAGCAAAAATGATGATCAAAGGATAACGGTGGTGGAGAGTGCTGGATGATTGGTAGTGGCGTTGGTGGAAGATGATCAGTGGTGAAAACCAGGAACAGACCGGAACATCCACACGGAGACGACACGAAGAACAATAATCCAAACACGAGACAACACGGTAATCCAAATGAATATAGTAAATACATAAAACTACAACACCATTAACACAGAAACTGAAACTCAGACAATGAACCAGCAACTGACAGCACAAGACAGAGTATATATACACATGACCTAAATGAGTGGCAGCTGGAACAATGGAAGCAAGGAACAGGTGTAATCAGAGTTAATGAGTCCAGGTGAACACAATCAACACAGAACCAAACACAGAAAACACAGAACACAGTATATACTGTGACAGTACCCCTCCTCTAAGGAGTGGCTTCCAGACACTCCCAAAAGAAAGTTCAGGTGGGTGGAGAAACGGAGGTGGATCTGGGGGAGGGTAGGCGGGCCAGGTCCGTGAAGGGCAGGCAAAGCGGGCAGGGCAGGAAGCCAGGGCGGGGCCGGCAGGGCAGGAAGCCAGGGTGGGGCCGGCAGGGCAGGAGGCCAAGGCGGATCCACAGACAGAACCTGAGACCAGGATGGAGCTGCAACCCATGGTGGTGCCGGCGGCAACAGGAACCTGGGTTGAGGGAGAGAGCAGAAAGAGGCCCTCTGGCCCAGGTTAGACAGGGCAATGAGTTCAAATTCGGCCATCTTGGGCCAGGCAGGAAGTTCAGGGAGCTCTGGATCGGCCATCTTGGGCCAGGCAGAAAGTTCAGAGAGCTCGGGATCGGCCATCTTGGGCCGCACACTAGGCAATTCACTGGGCAGCACACTAGGCAGTTCACTGGGCAGCACACTAGGCAGTTCACTGGGCAAGACAGAGAGACTTTGAGAGTCGTGCACGACCATTTTGGCAAGGGAAGAGAGTCTATGGGGCTTGGAAGCGACCATGTCAGCTGACCCACAGGATACTGGAAACTCAGGAGTAACCATCTCGGCCTTCACAGGAAACTCAGGGAACTCGGAAACAGGCCTTATGGTCAGGACAGGAAATTCAGGAGACTTGGGTTCAGCTAACTTGGTCGAGATCAGAGGCTCAGGGGACTCAAATTCAAACCTTTCTGCCATGATAGGAAGTGCAGGAGACTCAGGTTCGGACCTCTCAGGCGTGACAGGAAATGCAGGAGACTCAGGTTCATGGGTTTGAGAGACCTCTTGTGAAACAAAAGAGCAGAAAGCCGACCACACACACCACAGAGCCATAGCCAACACAGGCAGCACAGAAGTCAAAGGACATACCTCAGGCACTGTAGAGACCACAGAACTGGAAACAAACGGACTTAGGATCCCAGCCGCCCGTACCGACATCATCTGGGTATCCACCAGACTAGACATTAACCTCTGGGTCCTAGTATGCACTGGAGAGGTGGGTGAGGCGGTCATCTTGTGAAGAGGCTCGGGTGTAGCAGCCATCCTGTGAAGTGGCTCAGGTGTGACAGCCCTCTTGTGAAGTGGCTCGGGTGTGACAGCCATCTTGTGAAGTGGCTTGGGTGTCGCAGCGGTGGTCCTCTTGTGAACAGGCTCATGTGTAGCCATCTTGAGGATAGGTACAGGTAAGACCACGGCCCTCTGGGGAACGGATGCAGGTATGGCGACAGCCCTCTGGGAAACAGATGCAGGTATGGCCACTGCTGTCTCAAACACCGGTGCAGGCATGATGACGGCCCTCTTGAGAACTGCCACCGGTTTGGCCGTGGCCATCTTTAAAACAGAAGTTGACGTGATAGGCCTTGTGGAGAAGGGTGTTCTTCCAATTGCCAGTCTAGAACCTCGCCCTGGTCTAGCTGGTGTGATCAGTTCTAGACTGGCCCTCCTAGGAATAGGAGTAGGACTGGCAGCCATCTTAAGAACAGGTGCAGCAGTGGTAGCCATCTTGTGAACCGGCTTGGATCTCCTCTCCACCTCTCTCTCTCATGGTCGACGCTCAGGAAAGAGCGAAATGATCATGTCCATCGCACTCGCTACATCCATGAGTGGCTGGTTCATTCTGTCACGGTACGATTATTGAGGATGTAGGCACAAGTGCAAAGTAAAAGAGAGTTTATTAGAAACAGGTAAACACACAACACAGGAAGGAGGAATGATGTAATGTCCAGATAGCAAAAATGATGATCAAAGGATAACGGTGGTGGAGAGTGCTGGATGATTGGTAGTGGCATTGGTGGAAGATGATCAGTGGTGAAAACCAGGAACAGACCGGAACATCCACACGGAGACGACACGAAGAACAATAATCCAAACACGAGACAACACGGTAATCCAAATGAATATAGTAAATACATAAAACTACAACACCATTAACACAGAAACTGAAACTCAGACAATGAACCAGCAACTGACACAACACAAGACAGAGTATATATACACATGACCTAAATGAGTGGCAGCTGGAACAATGGAAGCAAGGAACAGGTGTAATCAGAGTTAATGAGTCCAGGTGAACACAATCAACACAGAACCAAACACAGAAAACACAGAACACAGTATATACTGTGACACGTTCAACCCAAAAATGGGTCACAGGTGTGTTCTGGCAGGATTGTCAACAGCAAGGAAAAACATTTCTAAATGCAAGTAACTCATTTATAAAATAATCTAAAAAAAAAAATAATAAAATAAAAACATTTGTTGGTTTATGCAGTTTTTAAGGACATTTTTGTTTTCCTTTACATGAAGCACATTCTTTGCACTGTGTTGGTTTGCCACTTGCAATTTAATGTGAAATCTGGGTCTTTATAGAGGTGAGAGTACTTATGATTATATATAAGTGTTGTTCAAAATATTAGTGCCTAATGAAAATCAACACTCACTGACTATTTGATTCTAAGTGGCAAAGTGGTTCTCTTACAGGTCTTCCTTAAAGGGATAGAAAATTCAGATATGGAAATTCTGTCATCATTTACTCACCCACAAGTTGTTCCGAACCTGTATGAATTTCTTTCTTCGATACTGTGGAAGTCAACTGTTTGGTTTCCGACATTCTTCAAAATATCTTATTTTGTGAAAGAAAGAAATTCATACAGGTTTGGAACAACTACAGGAAGACCTGTAAGAGAACTACTTTGCAACTTAGAATCAAATCGTCAGTGAGTGTTGATTTTCATTAGGCACTAATATTTTGAACAACACGTATCTATAAGCGTAAGTACTCTCACCTCTATTCAGTGATGCTTGGATAGAGTTGGCAATATACAAACAACATTATGACTGCAGCTGCCTTTCCACCATCCAAGCTTTAGCAGAAGGTTTATTTGTCATCATGGTGATAGCACTCAGTTACCACACTGCAGTCTTTTGTTAGCTCAAACCACAATATGCAGGTTTCAATGTTCTTCTAAGTGTGTAATCAACCCGCAGTTCCCCAATTGTCATTCAGATACTCAAAGGTTAGTTTAATCATACTCCAGAATCCTGAAATCACAGTGTTATTATCAGGTAAATAAACACATCATCCATGACAGTGAGTGATGAATAACAAACCACACAGAACATTTCTGTAAATGCTATAGCTTCTTCTAGCCCAAAAGGTGTCTGTCAATCTTACATTGAGGGAATAAGATAGACCTCCTCATTAACACTGTAGCGTCTGGACCAATCAGACACACACAAATTATTCATTGATTTAATGAATAATCTAGCAAACTCACTCTCCCAAATAAGGCCTGTGAAACTACCCCCAAAAACTAACATACCAAATGAAGTTTTACGTCCCAAAGGAATGTCCTGAGAGCTGCGACTCTCACTTAAACTCTTGCAGAGGAAGATAAATAAAAACCCTGTTAATCCTATATATTCTATATATATAACCACTTGATAAATGTGTAAACATGTATCTAATTTTCCCACCTCATTATTTTCCTTTTATGTGGTTGTCTTTTGTATTCTTGTAAACTCTATTGGGTTAATGTTTCAGACTTTGCATATTATGGTCAACTAAAATCATAAGTGTGGCATGTTTGGTCTCTAAAAAATCCAATCTTCGTCTCCAATTTGTAAATCTACATTACATTTTGCTAACTTTGTGACGCATTAGTATTATAAGCATCTTAAAGATTCTTGTGTTAAACATCCAATCAGATTACATGTTCAAAGACAATGGTCGTAAAAGAATTTCCCTCCAAAGGAAAATCCTCTCATTGGCTCTTGCACCTCCAGAAGGTGTTACTTCTTCACACTTTAAAAACGAATATCTCGGTTACTAACGTAACCTCGGTTCTCTCTAGAAGAGGGAACGAGTACTGCGTAAGAGTATCTTACGCTAGGGGAAAATCCTTTTTACGCGAGATATTGAAGCCAAAAATTATCCTTAATTTTGTAATAATGCAAAACGCGTTGCGGCAGCATACAGACATAGGCGAGGCAGCTCGCGCGCCTATTGGCTGTTCTGCGGCAACTGCAGCAGCCTATCGAGCGAGGCCTGGCGTGACGCCAGACCCAATGAGGGTGCTTTGCGCCCGCTGCGTCACATCCCGCCGAAACGGGCGTGGTCTAGGCCTATAAATACCGCTCGCAGGCAGCTATTATCTGTTTTTTCATCATCGAAGCAACCAGAGCGTGCGCATGCACGGCAAGATACGCAGTACTCGTTCCCTCTTCTAGAGAGAACCGAGGTTACGTTAGTAACCGAGTACGTTCTCTTACGAGAGGTCTCTCGTACTGCGTAAGAGTATCTTACGCTAGGGGACCCAATGCAAAACGCCGTGCATGCTGAGATCTGACACCAAAGACCCAAGGGCGAAAGCCCGGGGTTCATGTAGTGCACAATCACCCAGGGAACTCACAGGGAGTCCGGCAAGAGGGAGGGGCAAAGCCGCACTCTTCCACATATGGCAGCGTCGCTTAGACGCGAATATCATCATACAGACAGGGCGGGGTACGGCCTGAACTGATGGAGAAATGTGGGTCTTACACAGTTTGCCCAGGCACATACTGTGCCACTGCTTTTTACTGTCAATCGTCGAGCTGTGCTCAGTAGACGCAGCATTCTGAGCTGATAGTATCAGGTCAGATAACACTGGTTAACTAGACCGACAGCAGCCTGGCCTGCAGGGCGGGAACCTCTAGGTTGTAAAACCTTATAAATGTAGACGGGGAGGCCCAGCCTGCCGCCGTACAAATATCTTGCAAGGCAATCCCACTCGACCAGGCCCACGAAGAGGCCATGCCTCTCGTGGAGTGCGCTCTGACACCCAACGGGCACTGCATGCCCTTGGAGGCGTATGCTAGCGCTATAGCATCAACTATCCATCTGAATAGGCTCTGTTTCGACGCGGCTAGTCCCTTAGAACGCCCACTGAACGAAACAAAGAGCTGCTCTGTCTGTCTGAAAACAGACGAGCGAGACACATAAGCTCGTAATGCCCTGACCGGGCAAAGGAGGCCCGCGTCTCTCTCCTCATCAGGGACCGGTAGGGCTGACAGGGAGATGACCTGCGCCCTAAACGGTGTGTTGAGGGATTTTGGAACATAACCGTGCTTAGGTTTGAGTATGACTTTTGAGTCATTAGGCCCAAATTCCATGCACGTCACGCTCACAGAGAGCGCGTGTAAATCCCCTATGCGCTTCACTGAAGCGAGAGCCAGCAGAAACACAGTCTTGAAAGACAGATGTTTCAGATCAATCGTCTGTAAGGGCTCGAATGGTCCACCTTTCATGGCTTCCAGTACCGTAGAAAGGTCCCATACGGGGACTGAGGGAGGTCTGGGACGATTCAGTCTCCTAGCCCCTCTAAGGAAGCGGATGACTAAATCGTTCCTTCCTATTGACTGACCAAGCGTTGTTCTTGAGAACGCTGCTATAGCCGCCACATAAACTTTGAGCGTGGAAGGGGTCCTGCCCTTATCCAACAGCTCTTGTAGGAAGGAAAGCACCTCCGTCACTCCACAGTCTGTGGGTGACACGCCACGGGCTGTGCACCAGCCCGAAAACACTGACCATTTCGAGGAGTAGAGCCGTCTCGTAGACGGAGCTCTAGCCTGCGTGATCGTGTTTAATACTCCCTTAGGGAGTTCGACATGTACCCGTTGATGGCCCAGACATGAAGGGACCACATTTCCGGGTGAGGATGCCAGATCGAGCCGTGGGCCTGAGAGAGCAGGTCTCTCCTCACTGGCACTGGCCACGGGGCAGTGCTCGCTAGCTGCATCACAACTGGGAACCAAGGCTGGTTTTCCCAGAACGGTGCTACAAGCAATACTGAGCATCCTTCTTCCCTGATCCGCTCTATCACCTGAGGCAGGAGAGAGACGGGGGGAAAAGCATAGAGCTGGCGGCGGGGCCATACGTGAGCCAGCGCGTCCCTGCTCTTGGAGAAAAATTCCGGACAGTGAGCGTTTTCTTGAGACGCGAACAGGTCTACTTCCGCTCTGCCGAATTTCTTCCACAGCAGTTGGACTGTCTGTGGGTGTAGAGACCATTCGCCTGCCGGAACATTGTTCCTGGACAGTCTGTCTGGTCCTACGTTTAGGAGCCCTGGCACGTGCGCTGCTCTCAGCGAGCGCAGGTTGCGCTGAGCCCATACCAGGAGGCGTTCTGTTAGCCTGTACAGGTTCCTGGACCGGAGGCCGCCCTGGCGATTTATGTAGGACACCACAGACATGTTGTCCGAGCGGACCAGGACGTGGTGTCCTTTTATTTGGGGACAAAAACGCATCAGCGCGTTGTCCACTGCCAGCATTTCGAGGCAGTTTATGTGCAGGAGCTTCTCCCGTTCTGACCACTGGCCGAAGAACGGTCTGCCCTCGAGCAGCGCTCCCCATCCCGAGGTGGATGCGTCCGTGGACAACACTCTCACCCTCGAGGAAGTCCCCAGGCTTACACCTGATTGGTACCAGTCATCCGCTCTCCAAGGTTTCAGAGCTGCAACGCTCTTCTGATTGACCTTGAGGCGAAGCAGACCGGAAGCCCACGCTAGGCGTGGGACTTGCGCTTTCAGCCAAAACTGCAGCGGGCGCATGCGGAGCAGGCCCAACTGGAGCACTGATGATGCTGAGGCCATGAAACCCAGCATCTTCTGAAATTTCTTGAGCGGGACAGACGCGCCGCAGCGGAACGAGTTCGCTGTACGCTGAATGTCTACCGCGCGCTGCTGTGATAGTCGCGCTATCATGGACAGCGAGTCCAACTCTGTGCCCAGGAAAGATATCGTCTGACTGGGGGACAGAGAGCTCTTCGCCCAATTGACACTGAGACCCAAATTCTCGAGGTGATCGAGTAAAATGGTCGTGTGCTCTATGAGCACTGAGCGAGATTGCGCTAGAATCAGCCAATCGTCCAAATAGTTCATGCACTTCGTAAATGTACGGGGTGCCAGGGATAAACCGAACGGCAGGACTGTGTACTGATATGCCTGGCCCTCGAGGGCGAATCTCAAATATCGCCTGTGACGTGACGCTATCTGTATTTGAAAATACGCATCTTTCAGATCTATTGACACGAACCAATCCCCTTGGTGAATCTGCGCGAGGATTTTTCTGGTCGTGAGCATCCTGAACTGTCGCTTCACGAGCACTCTGTTCAGTTGCCTTAGATCTAGTATGGGTCTGAGACCCCCGTCTTTTTTCGGTACCAGGAAGTATCTGCTGTATAGCCCTCCTTCGCTCTGAACTTGAGAGAGAGGCTCTATGGCCCCTTTGTTCAATAGTTTCGCCACTTCGGCTCAAAGTAAATGTGCTACTTCTGCTTTTACCGTGGTCTCGACGCGCGCCGTATAGCGGCGAGGGCGTCGGCGAAACTGTAGCGAATAGCCTCTTTTTATAATGTCCAACACCCACTTCGAAACCCCGGGCAGCTTTGCCCATGCGTCTGCATGAATAGCTAGGGGTTGAATACGAAGCGCGCTCCGTTCGCCCAGTGATGGAGAGGCTTCGGTGTGCTGTAACACAAGCGTCGCGCTCGCGCTTCTTACTACACATGAGACACCATCGGCCGTGGCCGGGACACCAGAAAATACACTCTCTTGGGGATTTATCTGGGTAGCCGTGAAAACTGCATTTGTGTGCAGGCAAGCGGGCGACAGAACCGGCTTGTTGGCTGCGGAAAACACTGGAACAGTCACATTTGCTGGAACTGGACGAGCGAATGACTTTGGTGGGAGTCCGGCCGCAGCGGGACTCGAACACCGTTGTTTTCCTAGGCGTGCTAGGACGACTTCGGGGCCTCGGGCTTTACCACAATCCTAGGCGGCTGGCCACGCATGGCGGGGCGGCGGCGGCTGGATGAGCGGGAGCGCGGTCTCGCGCTTCGGGCCGCAGGAAGGCATCTTGAAAAAGACGCTGCTCTTTTAGAATGTGCGTCGCAGCGGCGACACACACACACACAGAGTACAGAGAATAAAAGGATATAAGCGCCGGAAAGCGCAGCAGGAAGGCAAGGAAGGCGGCGCAGCCAGCGACTTCAGTGACTCGTCCCGCTGAAGGTGCTCTCTCTCAGACGGCGCAGCTTCTTCTCCAGCTCCAGCGATGCGTGTGCTTCGCTTGAAGGATGAAAAATCAGATAATAGCTGCCTGCGAGCGGTATTTATAGGCCTAGACCACGCCCGTTTCGGCGGGATGTGACGCAGCGGGCGCAAAGCACCCTCATTGGGTCTGGCGTCACGCCAGGCCTCGCTCGATAGGCTGCTGCAGTTGCCGCAGAACAGCCAATAGGCGCGCGAGCTGCCTCGCCTATGTCTGTATGCTGCCGCAACGCGTTTTGCATTATTACAAAATTAAGGATAATTTTTGGCTTCAATATCTTGCGGAAAAAGGATTTTCCCCTAGCGTAAGATACTCTTACGCAGTACGACAGACCTCTCGTAAGAGAACCCAAGATCAGCTTTTAGCTACTCTCCCTCTTACTCCTGTACTGGAATGCTGACGCGAAGAAGATGCTGAACTAGAAGTTTCTAAGGACCACCAAGCTTGTGCCAGGCTGCAGACTTGTCTTTCCATTCACCAAAGATACTCTGAAAACCACTGGTTCTCTCTCATCAAGACCACATCAGCAAAGATCAAATGGAGCCTCAACAAATTGCATCAGGACAGTTTAATTAAAATGGGCGAGACATGCAAGTATCAAACTTAGTCTCATTATTTGATACATTAAGTATCCTTACCCCTTTTAAAGAAGGGCGTGTTGGAACTAAACTGATGGTTTGCTCAAGGCTGGTGATCTGCTGAATTTCAAACAATGCTATAACTTCTTGCTTTCCTGTATTCTGCTTCAGCTCTCTTTCCCTTGGTAAACTGTATGCATGTATGTGTGTGTATGTTAGAGTAGTTTAAGTGTTTAGACTAGTTAATAAAATCTTGTTCATGTCACACGTAAAGTTGTCCGTGTCTCAAGCTCATAACTGGAGTCACTAATCATTTAGATTTTTGCTACTGCTCTTAGTAGTACTGTAAATTAAGAAAGACATTTCCCATGCCCCGGAAATGTACATTTCTTAGAGTTAATAAACAATTAATCCTGAGTGTTCATGGGACAAACAGGCTAATTGATTGTAATATTAATTTAGGACAGTAAGTTAATTATATTAACTGATCCAAATATTCATAATCAATTATAACCAGTTATTATTGATTATTAATATTTCATAGAGCTAATTTGCTACACACCATGCAAACACACATAAAAAAAAAACAATAAAAAAAAACACCAACTTGTAATTCAACTTCAGAATGTAAATGCTCTTCCACAGATTAAAAATATGGGAAAATATGGGGTCAGTGGAACAGTAGGTTAGGATTCACACAGCATATTTACTCTCTCTGTTGATCTGAGGGAAAGTTTCGACTGAGTAATTTCTGTCTGTGTTTTGGGCATGCGATGTGCTCTTTAAGATGGCTAGAAAGTTTGCTCATGGTGACCAGACGCTCACCCCAATCACCAGCGGAGGTTCAGGATAGAGGACAGAGACCATTCAGTCTCATGGGGGGAGCCATGATTCTTGTGTTTGGCAGAATTGCTTGTTCTCTGCATCCATCTGATGCAGCTTAGCTGCATATATATATATATATATAAATCAAATATGTAATAAGGAAGAAGAAAGTCGAGAGAAAGAAGAAGGAAAAAAAGCCAGAGAAGTAAATAATCAGAGCGGTGGTGAGGTTGTTGAGACGAGATGAATTATTTGTTTTTTGTTTTATAAAAATAGAATAAAAAAAAGCAAACAGATACATAAAGAAAGGGGAAAAAAAAAATCTTTATTTTAAAGAAATTAAATTAAAAAGAAAGGGGGGGACAAGGGTCTGTCCAAATAAACTTCCCTAGTCCACTTGAAGATGAAGGCAAAGAGCCAAGATGGTGTTGTGGCTGACAACAGCTGGGGAACGAGTGACATTGCTGGCACTGGAGACCTAGGCGATGCAGTGGCGACGAGCATCGGAGGTGGAACCAGAGGTTTGAGACGGAGCCGGTGTGACGGAGGACAGGGAAGGAGGAAGCCGCTGCAGCCTAGGGGTGGAGGGACGAAGGGCAGCAGACAACCTGTAAGTCTGTTGTGGAAGTAGAGTGACGACTGACCAAAGGGGGAGCTGGCAGCGGCGGGGCTGGAGGACTGGCGGAGCTTCGCTGTGATACAATTCTCGACAAAATAATGGCAAGTATCACACAGTACATGCAGGTCGATGAAATGAATACATCAGAATCCAAACAGTTCTTTGTACTGTCTAGAAACAGCTATGATGAAGGTACCAGGTGGGAGTCACTGAAGTCTCTCAGTCAGTCCTCATTGTCCATGTTCACTATTCCCTCGTCCGCTGATGTCGCAGGCTCAAACCCCTGGTCAGACTCATGAAGGAGCTCCACTTCCGGGGCGAGGGTCAGCGCCATCCTCTTCTCCTCTGGCTCTGGCTGACACATCACGGCGGGCAGTAGCTCTCGTCTGTGAATGGCTCACATGAATTCTCTGCTCTGGGTCTGGCCGGGCTCTGGATCAAGATAGGATGCTCTCCAGACACCTAATGACAGTCTCCCTCCAGTCCAGTCCTGTGGTGTCCGGGAGGTCAACTGGGTGGTGAAAGTTCACCCCGATCCAGAAAATGGTCTTAAGGTTCTCGTCATCGAGGGGGAAGGTGGCGGCAAGATGGCTAAACTTTTCAATAAAGTTCAAAAGATTGGTGCTCTCCTGAGCCACCAAAATAAATTGGCCCATTTTTTGGGGTCTGGTCTTATGTCACAAGTGGTTGCAGGCAGACAGATGAAGCCAGAGAATGAACATGAGGGTACAACTTAAATAGGAACTCAAACAAGATGATTAATAGAACACAGCTGAACCAAACAAACTTATAATGATGGTGACCATAGTAACAAAGGAACACATGAGAATGAATGAAAACAAACTAAAAGTCCATGATAACTAAGACAAACTGAATACAGTAAGTTACTTGAAATTTCTACAGTGTACTGAGTACTGTGGTCATATTTTGATTTAATGTGAAAGGGAACCCCAAAACACTATGTTGGTCCAAACATGCTGACCATTTGCTTTCTAGAGAAGACCGAATTAATTATAAGCAGATTGATCAGTGATTGAGCTCTGGGCTGCGTTCAGCCCCGACAAAACGTTGCACAACGTTTTTTAAACAGAAACGGTGATGCGTTGAACACACTGTTCTGATGATGCAAGAGTTGCAACTATGGCAGCTGAGAAGGCCATTCTTTGTGTTCTTTGTGAAGAATTTTCGGAGCCTGATGAAGTCGGTATAAATATGTGTTTAATACTACAAAATATGCCCGATGTTACAGTTACTGCACTTGCCGCCCAGAACAAAAGAGAACATCCCAATCGAGTGAAGGGATTGCTGAAACTGAAATGGAAGCACACATCTTACCTAATTCAGACTAAAACATTTAGCCTCACATACTGACTTTATTTGTAGTTCATACTGTTTTAATACCCTGTATTTTCTTTCTCATTTTTAGGAAAAGCACTTAATTACCATTGTTTATTTCTATACCAAATGTCATACACTTGCAATGAAGCTAAAAATATAAACAACTACATCATTATGTTGATATCCTATATTTTTACAATAAAACTTACGACAAACATGTCTTCTAATATCCTCAGTTGTTGCGTATACCGAGCTGCATCGAACACATTTGTAAATTACTTTCCTTGGGCCCATTGTGCGAGTTCACTTTAATACCGCGTGCTTTATATACATGTTGCTGCTGATTGGACTGCAGTTCTGACACACCCACCAAACAAGAGAAAAGGTATCTCAAACCCCACTGCACACCGGTGCACGCTGTTTCCTGGAAACATGACGTTCAACCCGGAAACCGTAGCAAAACGTTGCACACCGTTTTGAACTTGAACGTGCCCCAGTTCTGTCTTACAGGCAGCTTTATTGTTTCTAATTAGACTTTATTATCCCAGATGTAAGAGATAAAAAAGGTCTGATTAATCTGTGACAAGGTGTGTTAAAGGCACATATAGCGACATGCACAGAAGACAATCAGGTAGAAATGAATTGTCCAATCTGAGCAGAGTTTGAAGCCATGTCAAATTCTTGGTTCATAATGACTGAGCTGAAGTCTAAAAGCCTTTTGACAACCTTTTACACTGTCTCCATCAGATATTTTCTTTTATCTGCCTTTGCCTGTTTTTATTTTATTTTATACTGAAGCAAAGACCTGAAGGTGGTTGTATAAGGGCATGGTAAAATAAGATGCCAAATAAGCTCCCATTTTCAATTGAAGAGGCACATAAACCATTTTTCCCCATTATTCTTGATTCAGTTATAATTACTTAATGAACTACAGGCTTATTTGGGTGGTTTATACATGTTATGTGTTTTAACACAACAAACGTCTCAATCTCGACGAGGCCAGGTCCGTGTCCATGGTAACATCTTGTAATCGAAATTATATATTGCCCTGAATGTATCAAAATATATATTGCAGAATTTAATGAATGGGGTGGAGTGTAGCTGATTGCTCAATTTGATGTTTGGAGTTAAGAAATGACAAACATCAAAAGCAAAGTATAGCCTATAATACAGCACTTTATAGCACAGGTGAGAAGGAACTTTACTGTTATGGATAATAATGTAACAATGGCATACTCCATCAAAGCATTATGTGTAAAAGCTTGTGATAGATGACCCATGCAATTTATTTAAAAAAAATTGCTTGAGATGTCACACTTTATTTCCATAAGAGAAATAGGAGATTGTTTTTTTTATATATATATCAGGCATATTACAATATGTCTTTCCTGAAATAACACATTTTGGCCAACATTTGAGCATTGCATCTTTCATATGGTAATTCAACAATACACTGCGACAAAATAAACTGAAACCTTTTTTTTTTTAATCAAATATGGGAAGCAGGAGATATATTCCAAGTATACTTTTTTTCCCCACATAGGCATATCAAATCGAAAGTGCCAGGCATGATAGATAGAGATAGAGATTAGATCAGATAACATTTTAAGCTGTCATATGGTCATGTTACAATGTGCCCCCCACGTTACAACATGTTGTAACATGTTAGGGGCACATTGTAACATGACCGTATGACAGCTTAAAATGTTATCTGATCTAATAAAAAAATATACAAGACAAACTAAAATATTTTGTCAATAAAATAAAGGCATTTTTTAATAATTAAACATAAAATATTTTGTTTTAGTTTGACAACAAACACATCACAAAACGGCTATACAGCACATATCATATACTGTAGCATAGTTCAAAACAGTAATAATTAATAATTTCACCTTTTTCTCATGGTTTCTCAATATAATTCATAAAAGTATAGAATAGAATAGCATAGTTCTTATAGGGGCACATTGTAACGCAGTGATACAACATGCCCCACCTGCACAACTGGGATTAATCCTTAAGTGTCTACTGCAGGTTAGATCAGCATTAAAGACATCTCAACTGTTAAAGATATAATATTATAGTATTCTTACTAGTAACAATTCAATTGTAGAGCTCTCTAATTGTAATTCTTACTAGTAACAATTAAATTGTACAGCTCCGTAATTAAATATGAATGGAAGTCAATGGAGACATATGACTAGTAAAAATTCATTTGTAGAGCTCTCTAATTGGAATTGTTACTAGTAAGAATTGAATTAGAGAGCTCTGTAATTGTAATTTGTACTAGTAATAATTGAATTAGAGAGCTCATTACTAGTAATTCTTACTAGTAATAATTGAATTAGAGAGCTCTCTAATTGTAATTGCTACTAGTAAGAACTGAATTGTAGAGCTCTCTAATTGAATTCTTACTAGTAAAAATGCATTTACGACGAGTAATGCTGGGTACAATTTAAGCTAAAACGGCTTGCCATAGAGAGTGAATGAGTGGGTGGAGTCTGTAGATCTGGTGGAGCCGTGACAAACATATCAAAAAATTTAAATAAAACCATAGAAAATGTTGCTTACTTCTGTGTTTAGAGTGAAGTGCTCCCATGCTTCTCTTCAATGTAGTGTGTTTTTTTTATTTTTTTTATGACCACATGCAGAGCTTTACTGACATTTGATTGGATGACAAACATCCAATCTCATGGACTGCAGGCTTTAAACTAGGTGAAATGCTCCAGAATAAAAAAATAAAATAAAAAAAAAGGGCTGACATGTGATGTCCATTGTAATGGACGCAGGGTCCGAATGGGTTAAAAAATTGTGGGCCCAGTTGAGCCAGAGCCATTAAGATGATAATGTTAATGGATAGCTCTCTCTGGGTATTATAAGCTTGCTTGATATACAGTAGATAGCTACTGAGGTAGATAAGAGTGGTGCTTCAGATATGTGATAGCGATAATGTCTTAATGAGAAATAATGTAAAGCAACCACACACACATATATACTCACATGCTGCACCTGTATGAATAAACGGAACAGGCACGTATGTAGGCAGAAATATAGATACTAAATACTGAAAGAAAGAAAAACAGCACCAAATTGTGCTATTTTACAACCCGTCACATGGCTGAACATCAGCCTGTCCTGGAGCTTTGCCTTGGCAGGATCGACTGAACAAACAGGTTCTCAGATCTCCAGTCTGATGTTTATCAAGGGCTGACAAGGTGCTGAGATATTTTCATTAACAGATGTAAATTAAATCTCCAAGCCCATTTGCAGCACAAAGTCTCAGACCCACTGTGCAACCTAGTCTGACTGCAGGCAAAGGCATGTCAACATCATTATAGCACATACTGTACAAAAATATGACAGGCAGGTGAAATAAAGAAAGTTTGTGATGTAAACAAAGCTGCAAACTGTAGGCTAGTTCCTGTTTTAGCTCCTCTCTCCATTGTCTCGCCTTTCTTGGTGGGAGGTAATCTGGAGGGGAGTGAAAGGAGTAAAAATAAACGGTAGGCCTACTGACCGACTGTCACTTCACAATCTAGTTGAGCTATCAAAGGTGAGGAGAGACAAATTTCAACAACGAGGGGCAGCTTCTTTCCACTTTGAGAACATTGTGTGCTTGTCAATAACTGATCAAAGTTGAAACAAACAGAGAGCACTTGGAGTTTTCACACCCTTCTTTATGTTTCTTACAACTGATGAAGGATGCTGTGAACATCGTTCCTGTCCTAGCTTTCAGTGTCTTACTTGATCACATATGCTCTTTCACTTGCCAAATTTGTGCCTCTGATTTGATTTCTCTGGCTTTGTAGAAGCTTTGTAGTTGCATACAAAGCTTTGAGAAAAATGTGCTCTTCAAGCAGATTCATTAATAATAAATTGGGGTTATGCTGTGAATTCAGGTTCATGCTAGTCCATGCTCACATAGGTGGCCACCTAGAAGTCCACACTGACGTGAAATCAAGCACTGCATTTGCATGTCACTGACATCTATTGTACATCCGTGTTGTTACTGTTAACTAAAACTAAAATTATTAAAATGTATTTTTGATAATTAAAATAAACTAAAGTGAAATAAAATATAAATTTTACAAGAAAAAATGTCAACTTAAGCTGATAAAGTACTAAATTGACTAAAAATATAAATAAATTAAAAATAAATAAACTAATAAACAGTTTATTTATGCACAAAAGGCCTATTTATCTCAAATATTGTTCACAAATCTGTCTAAATCTGTGTTAGTGAGCACTTCTCCTTTGCCAAGATAATCCATCCACCTCACAGGTGTGGCATATCAAGATGCTGATTAGACAGCATGATTATTGCAAAGGTGTGCCTTAGGCTGGCCACAATAAAAGGCCACTCTAAAATGTGCAGTTTTATCACACAGCACAATGCCACAGGAATGTCCACCAGAGCTGTTGCCCGTGAATTGAATGTTCATTTCTCTACCATAAGCCGTCTCCAAAGGTGTTTCAGAGAATTTGGCAATACATCCAACCGGCCTCACAACCACAGACCACGTGTAACGACACCAGCCCAGGACCTCCACATCCAGCATCTTCACCTCCAAGATCTGAGACCAGCCATCCGGACAACTGCTGCAACAATCGGTTTGCATAACCAAAGAATTTCTGCATTTCAAGCTCATCTGCATGCTCGTCGTCCTGACCGGGGTCTAGACCTGACTGCAGTTTGTCGTCGTAACCGACTTGAGTGGGCAAATGCTCACATTCAATGGCGTCTGGCACTTTGGAGAGGTGTTCTCTTCACGGATGAATCCCGGTTTTCACTGTACAGGGCAGATGGCAGACAGCATGTATGGCGTTGTGTGGGTGAGCGGTTTGCTGATGTCAACGTTGTGGATCGAGTGGCCCATGGTGGCGGTGGGGTCATGGTATGGGCAGGCGTATGTTATGGACAACGAACACAGGTGCATTTTATTGATGGCATTTTGAATGCACAGAGATACCGTGACGAGATCCTGAGGCCCATTGTTGTGCCATTCATCCACGACCATCACCTCATGTTGCAGCATGATAATGCACGGCCCCATGTTGCAATCTGTACACAATTCCTGGAAGCTGAAAACATCCCAGTTCTTGCATGGCCAGCAAACTCACCGGACATGTTACCCATTAAGCATGTTTGGGATGCTCTAGATCGGCGTATACAACAGCGTGTTCCAGGTCCTGCCAATATCCAGCAACTTCACACAGCCATTGAAGAGGAGTGGAACAACATTCCACAGGCCACAATAAACAACCTGATCAACTCTATGCGAAGGAGATGTGTTGCACTGCGTGAGGCAAATGGTGGTCACACCAGATACTGACTGGTTTTCGGACCCCCCAATACAGTAAAACTGCACATTTTAGAGTGGCCTTTTATTGTGGCCAGCCTAAGGCACACCTGTGCAATAATCATGCTGTCTAATCAGCATCCTGATATGCCACACCTGTGAGGTGGATGGATTATATTGGCAAAGGAGAAGTGCTCACTAACACAGATTTAGACAGATTTGTGAACAATATTTGAGAGAAATAGGCCTTTTGTGTACATAGAAAAAGTCTTAGATGTTTGAGTTCAGCTCATGAAAAATGGGGGCAAAAACAAAAGTGTTGCTTTTATAATTTTGTTCAGTGTATAATGAAAACTGAAAATCTAAAAATGAAAGCTAACTGAAAATATTAATAAATGCTATAATAGTATAAAATAATACTAAAACGACACTGCTGTACATACGCTCACAGATATGAATACAGATGACATTTTTAAAAATGTCTTTTCTTCATGCATAATCTGGTATCATGAGTTTCCGGCTAAAAATGTAAATCTGAGTGAATGTCTAAACAGGGTCAGACTGAAGGTTAAAGTACGCTACTCTTATATTTTTAGTGTTGTGGCATGGGATCAATCACTCACTTTCCCTCTCTCTCTTTTTGGCTTCCATGTCTCTGCATGGCACAGTATGAAAATTTGAAATAGTCAAGCTAGTGACTATAGGAAGCTAGTGCTTTGTGGATGCTGCCATTTACAGATTAGATAAAATGAGGTGGGTAAACTGGTGGGCTGCAATGCATGCCTAGGCAACATCTTTTTTGGGTGCCGTGCAGAAAATTTTGCCCAGCACGGAGTTGGCACTGATATCCGGAGGTGGCAATGAAAGCATTTGGCACTCTCACGCAGGCCCTTACATCCACTGCCCTCCTCCAGAAATGTATTCCAATCAAATTCTGATGCCCCTCTAATCCACACAGACATTTATATTTCAAAGAATAATGCACTTTCAATCCATATAAATCAGTGAGGAAAGATAAAGCAAATCAAATGGAGACCTGGAGCAGTGGCCCCTTTGCTCAGTTATGAAGGCAAACTGTCATAGCAAGAGGATAAGTGCAAATGTGGTTAAAAACAGAATAACTTATAGCTAAGAAAACGTTGGCTCTTGGTTGTGTAACATTCTGCAGCATGTTGAAGCCGCGGAAAAAGGAGGTCTCAGTTAGCAAGCAATTAAAGTTGGAGCAAAAAATATCTCCATCTGTGCCTCACTTATATTTTGTGTTAACTGTTAAGCGTAGACTATTTCAGCAAACAGCAAATTAGTTTTTGTCTTTATGTTTGTAAATACTCACTGAGCTTGTTTGGTAATATTCCAAAGGAATTGGTTTTATGCGCAACATTTATTTTTATTATTATTATTATTATTATTTATAATGGTATAGTATTTACTAAGATACACATTTAAAGGTAATGTTCACCAAAAAATGAAAATTCTGTAATCATTTACTCACCCTCATGTCGTTCCAAACCTGTGGAAAGAAAGACAACTGAAAGTCATTCATACAGGTTACAAATCATCTACGGTTGACCGTCATAACATGTAAGAGTTTTTGCAGGACCAGTGAAATACCCAAAAGATGTATGTGATGGGGCATCATGCCATCCATGATCCTGAACATGTGAAGTCCACTGCATTACAGGGGCTTTAGCAGAAGTGGTTAATATGAGCCTCAGCCTGCTGCCAATTGAGTGAGCCAGTTTCTCTCTCCATGACTGGATGTTAGATCATTGAACTGTACCGTCGATCTGCTCCACTGGGTCACAAAGCTAGAGAATACCACAGTGAGGATTAGTAAAGTCGATTGATAAGCATATGTGTGTGTGTGTGTGTGTGTGTGTGTGTGTGTGTTTGTGTGTGTGTACTTGTACAACTATCTTTGTGAGGACCAGTTTGAGTTTTAGACCACTGGAGTGAGGACAAAGAGAGTAAAGTGAGGACATTTTGGCCGGTCCTCACTTTCTGAGACCCCTTTAAAGGCCTGTTTGAATGTCAAGACTTGGTTTTAGGGATAATGTTATAATTAGGTTAAGGGTAGGTTTAGGTTAAGGGTTCGGGTTAGGCACTTAGTTGTGATGGGTAAGGTTAGGGTAAGCGGCTAGAGATTGCATTGTGTCAATGAATGTCCTCATAAAGATAGATGTACAAGAATGAGTGTGTGTGTGTGTGTGTAAAATACAAACCCTGAGTTGCACACAAAATGTTCAGTAGAAAAAGCTCACAATATCTCATTAATCAAACTCGGCTTTTAAAAAAGATAAAAGCAGTCCTTGTCTCTCTGGCTTTGAAATTATCAAAACATTTTGTCATCTTAGGATTGTAAAACTTTTAATATATTTAAATTCCACAGATACATTACATGAATGTCTCTCCAGAAAGAGAACACTTCATACTGGTAATTAAAAACGTATATTAGCCTTTTTGGATCAAAAATAACAGTCCGACAAAGCAAGATGGCACTTGTGTGTGTAATTGATGTATAAAAGAATCAAACACACCAAATAACAGTTGATGTATGCATATGCATGAATTAAACTATCAAAATTAATCTTATGTAAAATCATTAAAAATATGTTCAAGTCTATGTTCTATGCAGTGAAATTCATAAAGTCCTTTTATATTATTAGTTGTTATTGAAACCCAGAAATTATCTGTCTCCAAGTCTTTGCTCTGATGTGCTTCCCATGCCGACAATATACAGCAACACAAGCCGTGACATTTTCTCAGTCATAAATGTCGCAAAGCAGAGATGACTGGAGCTGATGTCAGGTTAATGTAGCCTTTCGTTTAGCAAGACCCACACTGTAATTCCAGCTTGTAAATAATAGTTTCTTTGTTGCTTTTACATGCCAGCCCCAAACAGGTTGATGTTAGTTTTATTTGCTCTTTTTAATCGTATGTAAAACCACTCGCGTAGCTAGGGGTGGGCCTGGATGGGCCTGGGCCCACCCACCTGTCAGTCAGGCCCATCCAGTCAGTGGCCTCACAAGGTAGCCTAGGAAATTATGTTGCGATTATCACAATTTTGACCTATAAAAATAAATCTTAATGTTTCTTGATTCTTGTTTGGTTGTCATGGTGATGACGAAATGCCCGCATAGCGCATTTCGCAGTCAGATTGGGAACAGCCCATCCCCCCTTCACAACGACGAGCACATTTCACAGAGGGACACTTAAGTTTAGCTAAGTAACGTTATGTTAAACTAAAATGAAACAGAGCAACACTAAAGTTCGTGTCAAAAAGACCACGGCCGCCGCAGGAGGAAGATAATGCAGATGTTCAGGAGAATTGACTGAATCGTTGGACTATAACGAAATCATTGCAGTGTTCAACTCTTACGGGGGTCGCACACCGGACGCGCAGCGCAGCGCCGCATCGCGTCTAGGACAACTCTCACGTCTCACCTGAAAATCCGATAACGTCAGCAATTTTCATTCAAGCAGCTGATTTCTGTAAATGAATATAAAACTAAATGTATATGGGTCAATGACGTATAAGGATTTTCGACAGGTCAATTTTAAAATACAAAAAAAAAAAAATACCTGTTGCAACTGTTCAAACATTAAAGTCCCACTCCGATCATATTTTGAGCTATTTTTAAACATTCTCAGTGGTCTTTAAATGATGATTATGCCGTTTTTAGCCAAAATCACAAAACCTGTGCCGTTTTCTGGGACTTTGCTTCAGCAGAGCGGCAGTAGCTCATTAGCAATTCGCCTCTGCGTTGTGGGGGGAGCCGTTGGCACGGAGACGACCCTCCCCCTCGTTCACACCGCCGCCGACTTGAGCTTCCGAGAAAACGGAGGAGAAGCTGATCATCGCCGTTGCTGGGTTTCCTATCATTATCAGATTAATTGCAGTTTAACCATCAGAGTGAAAGTTTATCTTTTGCATGTGTTTTTAAGTCCTGCCAGTTTAACAGGGCGCGCTTGACAGGGCATAAACGCAGAGAGAGAGAGCCTCGGCCGCGCGCGCGCACTCACTATTAATAATAATAAATAATAATGTGACCAAAACGGTTATACAAATGCTGTCATTATAAAAGGTTTCTAGTGTCAATGTATTGCTTGTTTATTTTGTTTACTTTTCATGGTGTGACACTTCTCTTCTCCCATGATCGAACATAGAATGCTGCTACGTCAGAGCGGCCAAAGCGTCAACAAGCTTCCTCGTACTTTTTGACAAGCGTCCTTGACAGGGCGGCCAGAGCTTGTTTGCCGCTCAAGTCGGCGGCGGTGTGAACGTACAGTTAGCATTGCAACCCGCTACCGCACATAGGTGTTAATCCGCCATCGTCTTCTCTACTCCTCAGAACCTGAGCCGCGGGGGCGGAGGGGAGTATGAGCTTGTGGCACCGCCCAGTGGAGTTACTACGTCACAACTCCAGTCTATTTTAGCTGGCATTTTAGCGTCTGCTACTGATTCACAGCCATTTGAATGCAGAAATACTCAGAAATACAACTTTGAACTTATTTTTCTCAAGATATGTCCTCTAACATCAGAAAAATGCTACAAGAACATGTTAACACCTAGAAAAACATGATTTTCATCGGAGTGGGTCTTTAAGGATGTTGTGTACACCTAAATTCATTTAAAAAAATGATAAAAATTTTTGTGTTTTTTCATCTAGATGAATTGTCCGTAGCCTTAAAAAATGTCATGTGGTGCGACCATGATTTATCTTAAAATTAATTAATTTCCTTAACATGCTTAAACATTTTTTTTATAAGTTCTTAGTAATTGAAGTGTTTAGAAACCAAGTTTTGCATTTCTTTTGAGTTTTTGTAAATAATGATCTTGTTTTTTGTTCTATAATTTCTGAGTTGCCTTCTTAAATCTAGTTAACAGACTTAATTTTCCTGTAAATCACATAAAACTGATATAAATGTTTTAAAAATATAATTTACTAAAGCATACTGTATCAGTGATTCATATTTCAGCCACAGAAATAAGATATTTTATTTTACATTTAATACAGTGATTGCTTTTACTGGTCGCACCACATGATAAGTGGTCGCTCCAAATGACACAAAGACCTTATATAGTTAAAAATCTATTTAAAGAGATCAATGAACAATACATTTTATACAAAAAAAAAATGATTTAAACCAGATTTCATACAAATTTCACAGAATTTTCCTGAACATAAACTTTTTTTTATTATAAAAATCATATCACAAACACAAGTGCACCATTTCTTTTAACTTGACTTAGAATTTCTTTCTAACAAATAATAATGTTATAGATATAAATTATTTCATAAAGTTATTGTATACAGGTAACATTTGGGGTCAATAGTTTTTTAAGTAATTAATACTTTTATTAATCAAGGACACATTCAGTTGATAAAAAGTGACAGTAAAGATATTTAGGCTATAATGTTACGAAAGATTCTATTTCAAATAAATGCTGTTCTTTTGAACTTTCTATTTATCAAATAATCCTGACATATAAAATGTAGCACAGTTTCCACAAAAATATGAACATTGATAATAATCAGAAGTGTTTCTTGAGCAGCAAATCATTAGTGACCCTGGATCACAAAAACAGTCACAAGTCGCACAGGATATATTTGTGGCAATAGCCAACAATACATTGTATGGGTCAAAATTATCGATTTTTCTTTTATTCCAAAAATTATTAGGATATTAAATAAAGATCATGTTTCATATTTTGTAAATGTCCTACCATAAATATATAAAATATTTATTTTTGATGAGTGAATATAGCAATATCGCAAACATAAATGGACAAATTTAAAAGCGATTTTCTCAATGTTTCGATTTTTTTGCACCCTTTGATTCCAGATTTTCAGTTGTATCGGCCAAATATTGTTCTATCTTAACAAACCATACATCAATGGAAAGCTTATTTTTTCTGCTTTCATATGATGTATAAATCTCAATTAAAAAAAAATTTACCCATGTGACTGGTTTTGTGGTCCAGGGTTACATATTAGAATGATTTCTGAAGGATCATGTGATTAAAGATGCTGAAGATTAAATTTAGCTTTGATCACAGGAATAAATTACAGTTTACTATATGTTCACATAGAAAACAGAATTTTTTCGCTTGGCAGTGGCATCTGGTAAAATAGATTCAAATAGTTTTAAATAAATAAATAGGCAATAATAAATACACTACTAATAAATGCATAATTACTAAACTGAAATTACATGCTCTAATTTTTTGTTGTTGCATTTTTCTCATATTGTACAAAGAGTAAACAAAGAGAAAGAAAATATCCCAAATTGCATAAAAATCTATTCCAAATGATACTAAATTAAAGTATTTTTTTTGTATATAAACTGTCAATTGAATATAAAAGAATAAAACTGCCAATCTAGGACATATATCTATCATGGAAAACAGTCTGCAGTGGTCGCACCACATTATATTTGGTCGCACCACATGATATTTTCAAATTCATTCAAAATTTACAGGCACAGAATTGGCCACCTAAACAAAACAAGCTAGCTTCCCAAAAAAAGGTCACTATGAAATTTATAATACAAATATATATTTGTAGAAATAACTTTAATATTCTTTTTTTTTTTAGGTCATACCACATGACATCCAAATGTGGCAACTACATACCAACCATTACAGAGGTTTATTTTTTTTCCAATTTGATAGAATTACAAACCTGCTTGCTGCTTCCATGGGTCCTTGGTAAATTGGTATATGATGTAACGTCCTGTGTTTGAATAGTTTTCAACATAAAAGTCCTAAAATGGTAGTTCCTTGATGGTCACACCACATGATATTTCATAAAATGGACATCATCGGACAAAGTTTGTTTGTATATTATGATGGAAATATAAATACAAATGCTTTTGGACATTTTGGAAATCATGCCAAATAGTGCAGAAAATAAATTTGAATAAATTCAGAGTAATTTCAAAGACGTTTTCAAAACAGAAGTTATGGCCGGACGGTCCCACCACATGTTTTGACACTTTAAATAACAAAAAAAAAAAGAAAAAAAAAAAAAGTAAAGGTTTTTGATGAGTTAAAGTGAGTACATACATGGGAGAGGTACTTCAAATATGCAGTAGGCTATCTTTTTATGCATTTAACCCTCCTGTTACCCTCAAATCTACCAACATCTTTTACCCACTGGGGTCAATTTGACCCCACCAATTTAAACCCCCACAATTTGATTTTTTCCCCAAAGGTTTAAGTCAGGTACTTTATGTTTCTTTGTTGACTACTTAAATAGCCCTTTAAATAAAACACCACCAACCCCCCACCCCCACCCCCACCCCTTATACATCCAGAATACCTATTGCACGACTATGGACAAATTAGCAAATCACTATAAAATGTCACTGATTTATCTAAAATTCAAAAATTATATATATTTTTGGTGTTTTAATAGCTATTTATTTATTATATTATACAATATATTTTATCAAGGATAGGTTTGGGGTCAATATGACACTCCCATTGATAGTCTCAGGATGCCTCACTGTTGGCACGACACAGGACTCATGGTAGTGTTCACCTTTTCTTCTCTGGACAATCGATTTTCCAGATGTTCTAATCAGATACATTAACTTTGCACCAGTCTTCTGCTGTCCAATTCTTGTACTTCCTGCAGAATTTTAGCCAATATTTGATGTTTTTATTGGAGAGAAGTGGCTTTTTGCTGCCCTTCTTGACACCAGGTCGTTGTCCAAAAGTCCTGGCCTCGCTGTGTGTGCAGATGCTCTCACACCCACCTGCTGCCAATATTGAGCAGTTCTGCACTGGTGGTGACACGATTCCCTAGCTGATTCCTCAGGAGGAGAAGTTACTGGTACTTGCTGGACACTCTGGGACATCCTAAAGCCTTCTTCACTGCAGCCGAACCTCTATTCTTGAAGCTCTTGATGATCTGGTAAATGGAGGCCATTTTGATGCAAAGATGATCCTCCATCTTTCTTTGGAGGAAACCATTGCTAACAGAAGAACACAATGATTGGAAGCACTTCTTCCTTCCTTATAGCAATCATGTGCTGATGATATGATTAGTAAAATGATGTTAGCTGGTAATTTGGTGCCAAGGACAAAAACAGTGAAATTTGGGGTTTTGTGATAAAGTTTTTTGAAATTATGTAAAATGCCACTGATCACTCTGCACAATAATCTAGAAAAATGTGAATCAACATCATAACAACTGAAGCAGCAAAAATTTCAAATTTGGCCACAGCTGTACCCTGTCATTCAAGTGGGAAGTGTCCGGTCTAACAAGGTGATGTTGGTGGAGCATCCGCTGTTCAGCTCCCGCAAAAGGTCCACGTACTCGTAGGAGATGCCCAGTTGTTGTAGGGCGAACAGTACGGCATTGATCTCTATGCTGTCGAAGGCTTTCTCGTAGTCTACGAAGGCCAGTACCAAGGGCATCTTGTACTTCCGGCAGCATTCGAGCAGTTGGTTCAGCACGTGGATGTGGTCCATTGTGCTGTAGCCAGACCGGAAGCCGGCCTGTTCGGGTGGCTGTTGTTCATCCAACTGCCTGGCTAGTCGGTTGTACAGCACCTTGGTGAAGACCTTGTACACGGTCGGCAGGAGCCAGATTGGCCGATAATTCCTCAGCTGTTCGCGGTCACCCTTCTTGTACAACAGCACTGTCTTGGCCGTCTTCCATTGATCTGGTGTTCTTCTCTGCGCCATGTAGTGGCTGAAACGGCTGGCCAATGCTGCCCAAAGCATCGGTCCACCCTCTTTGAGCAGCTCGGCCTCGATTCCGTCCAGCCCTGGCGCCGGTCTTTCTGGATGTTCTGGATCGCATGCCTGACCTCACTGGTCAACACTGACGGGATGGCTGGTATGGCGTCGTCCTGCATTTCGGGCGGGTCGACTGGTGTCTTGCTGGCGAACAGGTCCGTATAGAACCCAAAAAACCCCCCAAAAAACTTTGCTAAGAGGTAATTTTCAATTGAGAAAGAGCATAAAGAGAGAGCTCACAAAGCACAAAGAGAAGTGGTTTATAAGGCTTCTGTGGAAGCTTTCATACATTTGCTCCTCCCCTATATTATGTTTTCCCCTCCCCCACGGAACAAAATATCAAAGTTCTTGCAAGAATTATGTTTTCCCTTCCCTGGAAATATATAATTGGCACTGGAAATATCTAATTTCTTGTGAGAATTATGATTCCCCCCTCCACTATATCGTGTGAACTATCAGTGGTTCTCGCAATACTTCAAGTAGGCCTATATGGTAATGTCAGGTTAGGGCCCTAAAGCAGAGGGAAGGTTTTTGAAGATCATAAAATCTCAACTTACAATGACCTCAATATCATCCAGAATAAATGTGGGATTTGTGCCTAATCACCAATGTGTGAACAACAAAAAAAATGATATTTCTTATATGTTTTATACAGCAAAATGAGCCTGGGGTCAAATTGACCCCAAAGAACACCGATGCTACAAAAGTACGTACAGAACATTGAAAACCTATCATCATGTTAATTTTATGTTTACCCAGTTGTCCCCATTAAATTAGGAAAAGTCTTTAAATATGAAGCAAAAAAAAATGTTTAAAGTATGTATTTTGAGACGTTAAACACTGAATGGGGTCAAATTGACCCCAAAGGTAATAGGAGGGTTAAACCCGTTTTTGCCTGAAAAAATGCAATCGGACAGAAAATTTAGGCGTCACGTCATTGACCCATATTGCAGCCCAGGGTGAAGTCAGTATTAACTACGATTTGAGACAAATAAATGTAAATTTAATATAAAACTATGTAAATGGCGCTCTGTGGCGCGGCAGGATTTTGAACAAGGTCCTGCGCCGTTGCTGGGCGCCGCGGACAGACGCCGCCGGTGTGTATACACTCATAGAGAATAATGTGTTCGAATTTAAAAGACGTGGCGCTGCGCGTCTGGTGTGTGACCCCCAGCCCCGTCGTCTCCTGTTATAGTCATCAAAAGTAAGCCAATCTATGTTTACTATGTAGTTGCCTAGTCAATGTTGTTTATATAACGTGGTTTATGTGGCCGCTGAGCCAGACTATGACCAAGCATTGTTTTTACACACTGTCCACTAACTGTCCTGCTGATTTGATGATGGTGTTGTTTTGCATCTGTCAGATGCGCGCGTGTGTGTGTGTGGTGTGGCCTGGCCGCGCGCAGTGGAAATGCTGTTCTTATCGTTATGTTCTTTCTTAACACTGCTTATGATGACATACATGCTTGTGCTCTGATTAAACTGTGGTGTAGTCAAGCAGGGGCCTGACCTGTACCATGAAGCCGGTTTAGGTGGCTAGCCAGCTATGTTTCAGTTTAGTTTCCGCCAACCCTGGGTTTTAGGTACTATGAAAGTAGCTCGGCTTTAATCGGTGTTCGTTGCCATGGTATCTTACGCTGCACGGCTAACCTGCTCCGGGGCAGGTTATGTTCTGGATTCGAGATCTCAGACTGAAGTTTGACCAATCAGCTGAGAGCAAAGAAACATATAGGTGACGTAACTTATTCACCTTTTCTTCCAAATCCTGTGACATCTCAGCGCAAATTGTTAGACGAGTACTTCGTAAAGAAATAATTTTTAGCATGACAAAATCCCCTTGCCTTTCCTGATAATTATTTGTATGAAAGATACAGATTTTCCGCGGAAGCAATGTCTTATCTTTACGAACTTCTTGAGCCGCACATAAAGAATTTAACACGTCGAATTCATGCACTTACTGTACCGCAAATATTGCGTTGCGTTTTTTTTTTTTTTGCAAGTGGTTTGCACGGTGGGTGACGCACAGAAGCTAGGGGAAAACATATGTTTGTCGAACCATTCGCAAGGTGGTCCTCGCTCTGCAGGAGTACATTAATAGTTTCATTAATAGTGTTCCCCGGACATTTATCGACCATGTCCATAAAAGAGGACTTTTATAAAATTGCCGGTAAGATATATTGATAGGGTGACATCACATGAACACTTTTTTTTTTTTTTTTTTTTAAAAGAAGCAAATTTCACAAATGTAGGCTACTATACAATACATGTTAAGAATTATTTTAAATATTTTTTATTATTATTCTGTTAATCTTATGATAGGATTCCCTAGAGTCATTGCAACATGCAGTCTATTGCTCCAATCTCCACTGCTCTAGGGGAACATGAGGCAGATTATGTTAATAGGAAGTCCTATCACAGCCTTAATGTTCAAGTAGAGATGATGTGAATATGTGAGATGATTATTTTCTGAGAGATGAATCTTTAAATTAATAGTAGCCTAACATTAACAGATATAACAATGATCTACTAAACATTTCATCTGCAGACGACTTGTGGTCATGAATGTATGATCACAAGTTTGGATGCCAAATGGCCTGGCTCCAGTGCTTGTCTCACAAATTTTCCGTGAGTCTTTGTTGTGTCAGCGCTTTGAGGAAAGCAAGTTAAATTTGGTACAGTACAAAACACTGTTAATTTGAACTGAGATAGAAAAACCTACACAATAACCCCCTATCATGACCCTCAGACAGGGCCACAGCACCGCTTCAATGTGGCCCTCAGTAAAACCAGAGTGAAGATAGAGATGACCTTTGGCATCCTAAAGGCACATTTCAACTGTGTTCGGCGCTTCAGAGTCACCAGAGCGGCCCACCCAGCTGGTGCAGATGTAGAGGCAATCACCATACAATATTACACTTAATAAAAGCACATTGAAACTGCAGATAGGTCTCAAACTGTTTTATTGGTTTTGTGGGATGGGAGGGAGAAAGAGCAAGAGAAAGTTGCATTAATAAATATTCATACTAAAGTGTTACTTGGTTAAATAAGTTCACATACTGAGATCAGTTTTATCCAGCTGTTTGATCTCCAATTTTTTTTTTTTTGGAGCCTTCTCAGCTCACAGTCCAGTCTAGTTCGTCTCCTTTAGTGAACAGTCTAGTTCAAGACTCCTTTAGTGAGCAGTCTAGTTCAAGTCTCCTTTAGTGAGCAGTCTAGTTCAAGACTCCTTTAGTGTGCAGTCTAGTTCAAGACTCCTTTAGTGTGCAGTCTAGTTCAAGACTCCTTTAGTGTGCAGTCTAGTTCAAGACTCATTTTGTACAGGGCCCTGACTGAGTCTGTTTCCACCTAAAACATAATTCCACCACAAACATGATCATTACAAGTTTTCTGGAGGCTCAGAAAAAGTTCCTTGACTTCCTACAAACACAGGACTGACTGTAATTTATGTCAAGGGTTTTAAATCCTTACACATTTCTTCTGAAGCCCATTGAGGTAGAGGCCTCCATTTCTGGGGCAGGTTCTGAAAAATCCTACAATAAAAGAGATGTGTAAGGGCCAGTCCCTTTTTTATGCCACACATTTAAATGTTTGCCATAATAAAAAGCCCAGTGCATTCACATCAGCAACTGTCTGAGAACACACAGACAGAGTGTCTTCATCATTTCCTCCACCCTAATAAATAAAAATAGGCCAATGTAAAGCATAACTGTTGTAAAGCAGGTTATGTTTGGTGTTCTGTTTGCTGCATACTGACCTCTGTGTGGGAGACTGTGTCTGTGTGTGTGTGTGTGTGTGTGTGTGTGTGTGTGTGTGTGTGTGTGTGTGTGTGTGTGTGTGTGTGTGTGTGTGTGTGTGTATGTGTGCTGGCTTCAACAGGGACACTGTATTTCCCTCTACTGCAGAACATACAGTCAGCCATATTTAAAACTTAAAAAAGTAGTAATGTATTGCACACGTACCCAGTGTTACTTGCTTAGAGGAGCCAGCACCAGGGTCAGACTGTACAGCACCTGTAATCACATCCATAATCGGCCGTCCCTTATTGCCTACTCAGAGACAACTCCTCCGCCAGTGTATTCTGGTTTTCTGAATTTAACTCTTTATTTCTGTTTGCTGCAAACAAGTGTTTATGATAAAATGTTCACAAAAGTAATAAAAGGTTGCGGTAAATACTCACCAGTTTGAATTATATTTTTATATTTTGTCTTTATCTGCTGCCAAGAACATTTGGAGTTGGGGTTGCATCTAAAAATCAATGAATATTAATCTTTCTTAGTACATCCATGCACATTTTTATATATTATAAAAATAGGCTATAGGCTATATTACACGTATAGGCTACACATACATAATTTTACATAAATATATAACGTATTTGTTTAACTTACACATTAACATGAATCAGCAATCTTTCTCCAACAGTCTTCTCTTGCTTTGGCAGCAGAGAACGTATTGTTTCGAGCTTGAAATACATATTTAAATTCATCGTAATTCTGAATGATTATCTCTCGTTCCTCCGCGGAAAAATATATCGCTCTCGCTCTACCCGCAATTGGTTGTTCAGTGCCGACGTCACTCTTTTATGTGCACGCGCGCGTGGAGTAATCATAGCTTGAGGATCAAAGCCTGAGTTGACAGAGAAAGTTGATGAGCTGCATCATGGTACCAATAAAGCCTGATTGCATCGGTTTGGTTTTGTCAACTCAAAACTAATCCTGTAACCCCGAGTTTGTTCAGCTACCTTCATGGTACAGGCCCCAGGTGTAGTTGTGTTGGCCTATTTTGATAACAGATGCATTTTAGGCTGTGCCCACCTGATTTTCTCTGGGCCCACCTACATTTTGATTCCTGGCTACACTACTGTGTAAAACTATTTTACATTGTAATAATAAATAAATAAATAAATCCAAACTCACGCTAATGTAACAAAACTCAGATTTTAAATGTGAGATACCCAAATTGATTGAAAAACAATAATAATAATGAATATATATATAAGTATATATATATATATATATATATATATATATATATATATATATATATATATATACAAAAGAGACCTGACGGATTAGGGCAGCCTGTAGGCATGGCTTCAGAGTAGACAGCACAACATGAGTTTTTATAAAAAGAAATTAAAAAAAAAATCTTAAAAACATTTTTTTTTTTTTTACAAATATTACAAAGCATACAGTAAGTTTATTATTATTATTATTTATTCTTAAATTTATTAGCCATAATGGTAAATTACTTGTCGTTATTGTCAGCTTGTAAAATAAACAGTTAGCTTGGTTGGACATTGCTTAAATTGCTGTTCATCCAACAATGTAAACTAATCTATTTATGGCATTCTAATGAGCTGAAGTGTGAGCTCACTGTTAACACCAATTAAGCACGTTATCCACACCACACAGAACTTGTTGCTAAAAGGTGATGATGTATTTCCAGGGAAAATATTTATTTCAGATGGATGCAGTAGCATTAGTCTGATAAGTGGACAGTTGTTTGATTCTTGAAGAAAATTGCGAATGGAAATGAGGGTCTAAAATGTACTTAGGGGTGATGCGGATTAGCATAATGTGAAGTGCAAGATGCTGCATGTTTGTTTAATGATCAGCAATGTGACTTCTCTTTTATCGGTACTGGGGAACATAATCCATTAAGATGTGGGATAAATGTTGTATCTAACCACTTTACAATACACTTAACCAGCAATGAAATGTATGAGAGTGTTTAATATTGTAAATTGAAAGTGTATAATACTGCATATTTATATCGTTAGTTTTACAACAGAGTCTTCATGAGTAAAATGAGTAACTACCCTATTGCTTTATTATTCCCTTCATTAGATACATTTTAGCGATTAATGGATGGAAATTAAGAGAATATATCTTCAAATAACTTCAAACAATTTGTTTTGAAACCTTCATTGCAAATCAGACGACAGTAGCCAGCACAATATGGGGACTTGTTTTTTAGGTTATTAATACATTACACATTTTCACACTATAGGCATATAGAGCCTTGTACCAGAGCATTCCATTTGGGAGAAATAGGCCACTGAATTCAGTCATGTGAGATAGTCATCACCTGCCGAACGAAGAGAACAAACATTAAAGAACGGATGTCTTGAAGCCTTCACAGGATTTGCTATCTGTTTTCCATCCATTGGTTTGCCTCTTTCATTCACTGTAAAACTAATAATTTAATATAGAACTCAGAGCATATTCAGTCTTCAAAAACACTGCTTGCACATAGCTGAAGCATTAATGTACCATGACAAAAGGACCATTTCCTTTTCTGTGCTAAAATACTATTATGCTCCTGAGCAAAAATGTTCTATACGACACTGTTTCTCTTTCGCCTTATTGTATAGGAATACCTTATATTAGCGCTGGCTATATTTGATTTCTCTAATGGATCAGCCTTTTGCAGTTTCTGAGCAGAGGAAGAAAATCATGAAACTAATTGGAAATGTAAAAGATGAAAGTGACCAAAAATTCATTTTGCACTTTATATTGTCGGTCAGATGTGTCTGCTAAGATTTAGCCAAGAGAATAGAAATGATTGGATGGCAAAAAAAAAGAAAAAGACCTAATGTCTTGATTAAACACAGCAAGAGACACTTTTTCTGCAGTGATTGAATTGATAGGCCACGTTGGGTAGGACGATTAATATTAGGAATGAAAAGGTCTTAGAAATCAGTTGGGCTGCACTGTTTCAGAGAGTCACACATTCTCTCATCACAAAATAGCAATTCTCTCAGCATCTGCTGATTCCATGAGATCTGGAGTCTGCTCTTCTGTGATGGAAATTAAGTAAGACTACTCGTCTCACCCCACTCACATCAGCACTATTTGGACGGCTAAATGTTTCATGGTTGTCAGAAATGTAGTGTGTGTGTGTATATATATATATATATATTAGGGCTGTCAAACAATTAATTTTTTTAATCGCAATTAATCGCAGAAGCTTCATAGTTAACTGCGATTATTCGCGGCTTGAATTGCACGTGTAAAATTCTGTTATTTTGCATATCAAGGCAGTTCTAAGCTCATAATGTAGTATATCTTACCAGAGTTTTCAATGGGAATCAAAAGAACACATCAAATTTCCTTTTTGACCTTTTTTTATAAAAAAAAAAAGTGCAATGTAGACCAACTTCCAAATATTAGGAGGAATAAAGTAACGCAGTGCTTACTTTGAGAGATTACATTTATCAGGCCACTCTCTTAAGCTACTTCAAAAATAAACAATAACATCATTAGCAAAACAATTCCTAGCTGGAAATAACAGCAATCAAGTGATATGTAACACTGGTAGGAAATTTCTAAGTCGCTTATGACAAACAGAACAGTCTAAAACATTGACGGCCACAGCGGGATATTTGTAACATTTTCTAGTTTTAAATGAAGAATGTCATCCTTGTAATTAACCTGTGCTGCACATGGATGAAAAAAAAAGTCCAAATGACAGTAAGATGAAATGAAAAATATTGCATGATTGGACATGAGATTCAGAACTATCTGAGTTCTAAGTTGTCTCTCCTATTTCTTTTCTTTAACCCAATTGCTAACACACACCAGTCTGGTGACATTAGCAGTGGACAGTGCTGCTCTCTTTTTTTGCAAGATGTGACCACACTGTTAGACTTTTCTGTAATTTCTACAGTTATTTACTTTAAATCCCCCAGTATTATACTGCTATTTCTCTTTACAGTAAATAACTGTGATTCCCATTGCATCATGGGAATTTTCTGTGACGTCTAACACCACATACAGAGACTCACTGTATTTTTTAAATTTGCTGTATACTACTGTATTTGACGTAACTGCCTCTCTGGCTGGCACCATTCCATCGTGCTTTTTATTTCCTAATTTTTGCCTTACACCGCGTGTCTACAACGCTATAATAGCCAGAGGCCAGGGGCGGACTGGCCATCGGGAGCACCGGGACATTTCCCGGTGGCCTGACGGTCGTTCTGGCCTGCCGGCTGCCGCTGTGCAGACCATCAGCCTGGCATGTGATAGGCTGGTGTGCAACTACGAATGCAGACGCAGCAAGCTGCTGCAAAATCCCAGCCATGTTCGCCAGTAAGGGAACAGGTCGGTCAAGATTACATTTACATTATATTTATAATAATTTGGCATTGGGGTGTGCGATATGACGATTTTTGATCGTGGACGATTAAAATGTCTCCATGATCTGCTTTTGAAGAAATATCGTAGAATCGTGGTGCATTCTATCAGTTGCTGTTCTGGCGCCTCTGTCCCAACATCCTGAACAACGCGACGTACACGCTGCGGAACGGGACACTGCAGTTTACAAAAGTTCATAATTTGCATGTGCTTTAATGCCTTGTCGGTTAAACATTTAATTCGCGTGCTGATGCGCTGTTCTAACGTGTGCGTTTCTCAGCGCGTACATGTGAAGTTCACATGCACTAAAAGCCTGTCTACCAGCGCCTGGATACTGGACAAAGTTATCCTTTGAGTCTTATTGTGCTAATACTGTCAAATACACACAAGGTTTACATAAACAAAGTCGGTTATGTCTAAAGTGAACGCAAACTTGAGAAAATTTAGAGAAAATCTGCTTGTCAAATGCGTGTATAATAGACGCGTCGCGCGCAACTCTTAAAGAGACAGTAGTAATAGTAAACACGACGCCGCTTCTCCTTAAAGGGATAGTTCACCCCAAAATAAAAATTCTCTCATTATTTACGCACTCTAATGTTATTCCAAACCTGTATTAATTTCCTTTTAATATTTTCTAATATTTTTCTAATATTAATATTTTGAAGAATGTGGCTATCCAAACAGTAGCTGGTCCCCATTGACTTCCATAGGAGAAAAATATACTATGGAAGTCACTGGGGTACATCAACTGTTTGGTTACCCACATTCTTCCAAATAACTTTTATTTTCAACAAAAGAAAGAAACTTATTCGAGTTTAAAACAACTTGAGAGAGTAACTTATGACAAATAGCATTTTTAGGAGAACTATCCCTTTAATGTTAAAAAACAACAAAATGCAAAGAGAAAATCACTCACTGCTCCTGACTGATAATTTTTAATAGTAGCTTTAATAAGTATCAATGTATAATTTATACAGTGAAGTCTATGTTTTGTTTTATTTTCATATTTGTTATTTTTGTTATTTTAATTACTTTCTTCAATGCTACTGTTAAATACACCTACTGTAGCTGAAAACATAAAGCAAATGTTTATTTAATTTGTATATTAAGTTGTGTATGAGTAATGTGTATCTTTGATCTTAATATTTAATAACAAAGAAAATGACAAAAAAATATCTTCGCCCCTGTCTGCTATTCTTTTTTATTTTATATTTTGTTACCTAAGGCTTTGTTTTTAAAATATGGACATTAGTTTGGCTGTAATGCTCAGTCACAAAATAGTAAAACCAACATTAAAAAAAGAATCGTGATAAAATCGTGAATCGTGATTTTTCTGAAAAAAATTGTGATATTATATTTTTGCCATATCGCCCACCCCTTTTGAGCACTGAAAATACATAAAATGTAAATATTTCAACATGTGAATGTGTCTCTTATTATCTCTTTTAAAAAGCCAATTTTCTATTTGTCATTGGTTTGGTAGTATAAATGGTGTATTCCTAGTGAGTTTTTAAGGGTTATTTTTTTATTCATTTAAATTGCATCTGGTAGTCTACCTGTTACATTAATAGGGTTAGCCTACAAGTTTATCAGTCCAGTAGATTACATGAATAGGGTGGTGGTGACTGCAGCAGCAGAGGTGGCCTGGCAGTGGAGTCAAATTCCCGGCCTGAATTATTGTCCCAGTCCGCCACTGCCAGAGGCTGTCTATATTGGACACATTGAAGCGACCGGACCTTTAAATGCAAACCTGTTTATCCCTTGTCAGAAATAGCGCGAGCGCTTGGACTCGTATCGGACTATGTCAGAAATATAACGGCCGCGGCGCATCACTACACTGTCTGGGATTTGTCGTGTCGCGTCAGAGCATCCAGTGTAGGTAATGGGGTCTGTCTTTTGTTGGATCGCGACGTTCGTGTCTGGCCCGGGGAAGAGACGGAATTCACTTCACCGAGAGAGAGATCAGCAAGCAAGGTAAAAAAAAAAACATTAAAAAAAACATTCTGTGTGTGTTGACAGAATTGTGCCCAGTTTAACCTATAACGTTAACGTTAGCCTAACGTTACTCGTCGTCAACATGGCGGTAACGAACTTTACCATGGTAAACTGAGCTAACGTTTCATTTTACACACTTTGTTAGATTATTGAATTGTCGAGTTAAAATATGCCAACGAGCAACGCGTTTACATTAACAATAAATGTGAATAAACTAATGTGAAATTCTGTTTATAGCCTAATGTTGGCCTACTGATGAGAACCTTTATAGTTTTAGCATTAGTTTGCAAACTATACCATATTATAGTTTTTTTTTTTTAATGGAATTTAATATTTACTTCCATTTTTGTGTTAAAAGGCAACTGCAACAAAGCGCCAATTCGCGCCAGTGACTTCTAGCAAGATTCCAGAGGTAGGCCAGCCCATTTGTGATATATTTTGAGATAAATTTGCTGAAATGATTAGCAATACGCTATGTGAAAATTGCTTTTGAGCCACTGGTGCAGGTAGCTTACAATATCTTATAAAATCTCTATAAAATTGGCTAACTTTATATCAAATAAGTGACCTTTGCCTTATGTCTAACTTTATTACACAGCAAATGAACCAATCAGAAGATGGACCATTGTCTTTGTTCAGTCTCACCAGATTAAATGTATCCAGGTAAGCACTGCAGTAAAACTCTCACTAATTCATTCATACCAAATCTAGCATTCTAAACAACTTAAGTTTATATTTTTGCATTATTTTGATATTTTATTAGCCAGAAGACTCTACCATTGCAGTCCCACCTGACTAGGAAGGTCCTAATATCAGCGCACAGGTGGGTTAACTACTGTGTATTTGTCTCAAACAGGTACTCCTTCACTGCAGACAAGCTGAAATGGGCTAAAATCATCGATTTCAGTCGTTCTTTCTATGGATCTCAGCATTTTTGGACAGAATTTAGGATTTGTAAGTATTAAAATTTAATCTGGCATAATTTTATTTAGTTCTTTTGTATGCTATTTATTGACAAAAGCTGTTTACAAATATTCTTAAGTTTTTGTGAAAATAATAATAAAAATTAACAAAAAAGGAGGTTAAAAATAATGTGACACTAATATTCTCTCTCTCTCTCTCTCTCTCTCTCTCTCTCTCTCTCTCTCATATAGTTTTGGAACCGGGATCTCCTCTGAAGGACTGAGTACATTTGTGTTTGTGGGCACGCATGCAGACCAGGGAACACTCTGATGTTGTCAATCAAGTTCTGAACAGGAACCAATCTTTGGAGAAGTTAATTTATTCACAAAGGTGGACAAAAACATTGTGTTGGCTTTTTAAAGATTATTTTGATGATGACTTTTACTCCTATGCTGTAGAAAAGATGGAGTACAGTCAGACATTGATAATAATAAGAAATGTTTCTTGAGCTTCAAAGAGACTTCTTTCAAAAACATTAAGACACTTAAATACTTCTTTTGGCCACCAGTGTACATGAATCCAACAAATTTTTGGAAATAAGTGAAATTATTTTTAAGGTGGGGTTATGTGTCTTGTATTGTGAAAAGAACTGTGTTTTGTCCTGTGTTGGACATTTCCTTTTTGAATGCTTAAAAATGTATTTATATTCTGCAGTTTTATGAATGTAATGGTTGATATTTCATTATAATACTTGTATAAGCTAAACAAGCAATGACTCTACTTTCATTTAGTCCAGGGTTCACCAATCTCGGTCCTGGAGGGCCGCTGTCCTGCAGAGTTTAGCTCCAACCCCAATTAAACACGCCTGAACCAGCTAAACAAGGTCTCATTAGGCATACTAGAAACTTTCAAACAGGTGTGTTGGAGCTGGTTGGAGCTAAACTCTGCAGGACAGTTGCCCTCCAGGACCGAGATTGGTGAACCCTGATTTAGTCAAATGCTAATGTTTTGTTTATGGTTTTATGTATGTTTTCAAAAATGTTTGCAGTGAAGGACAGCACATAATGTGTTAATTTAACACGTTTACACATCTTTGTGTTAACCTCTCTGACATATTTACTTTGTTAAAATCATTAACACAATGAATGAGTTAAAATTAACACAAAAAATGTTGCCTCTAAACTCACCCATTAATGTGTAAAAATTTCACACATAATTTCCAGCATTGGCATGTTTATTTTGTGATTATATATATGAAATGTTTTAAATAAAAAAATGGTATTTTGTGGTAACTTTGTCTAATTGGTTTGTATGAAAGTAGTACTTATGTAGGATAAAAATAAAATTAATCATATATCAAAATTATCAAATCTAATTTATATTTAGTACAAATAAAAATAATTACAGTAGTGTACTGATTAGCTTCGTTTTTACAGTAATGCACTGTACTGATTAGCTTCGTTTTTACAGTAATGCACTGTATTACACAAAACTGAAATACGGTTTGGTACTGTAACTCTTAATTACAGTAACTTACTGGCAAGTGCAGAGAGTGAGAACAGTCTTTCACACGGTACCGTTGTTGCAGGTGTAGCCAGATATTTTTGTGCTAGAGGTGCCAAGGTTGGGTAGGCCCTTGCGTGTCCAGACCACCATTCCAATGGACAGTCATCGATGGAGATGCTGGGCTCATCTCTGTACCGATCCACAGACGTGTCAGATGCTGGGTCTTCTTCGTCATCTGAATCTGATGCAGCAGCTAACAGAAAGTGCATTTTCTTTTTAGGTGGACCTGGCTCAGGTTCTCTACGAGGCTCAGGTTGCTGGGCACTCTCCTCTTTAATCAACTTCCAGACTTCCTCCCTTTCAGATCTGGGAAGGCATTTCAGATCCTTAAATCTGGGGTCAAGCGCTGTTGCCACTTTCAACCACTGGAGATTGGTGCTTTGTTTTCGCTTTGATAGGTCAGATGTGAAGGCCGCTTTAAACCGGAGCACATAACCTGGATCATCGTCAGAACCAGTCATCAACCGGAACAAATGACACAGTGCAGGCAGGACCACGGAGCAGGATATGTACTGTTCTCCTCCCAAAAGCTCAGTCACATACCTGCCAAGAAACATAAAGTGCAATCAATTACCAGTTATAAAAAAAAAAAAAAAAAGGATGAAGTTAAGCTCCAGTGAAATAAAATTCTAAAAACTCAATTTTTAGAGCATGTGTGTAGGCCTTCCTCCTCTTCAGTGCTTTTCATATTCATATAACCAATGTTTAAAGCTACAAAAGCAGCAGCATCTAATTTTAGCAATAACTAAATGATTAAAGAGAGACTAATAAATCAGTCACATTTTAATTTTCAACAAAACAAATTCAAAATATTTACCTGCATGGTTCAAGGAGTGTTTCAAGCTTTTCGATCTTCTCCAGTTCTGCATTAGTCAGCATGGCTGGTGTGCCTCTTTGTTGATGGAGTTCAAGTGTAGCCTTGACAACGTCCTTGTTTCTCAGAAGCCGGGTGATCATGCTGAGAGTGGAGTTCCACCTGGTGGAAACATCTTGGACGAGGGGCTCCTGTGGCTGTCCCAACTCCTCTTGTTGTGCTCGCAATTCAGCTGCATTTGCTGGACTATGCTTAAAATGTCCAACCAATTTGCGGCATTTTGCCAAGACATTCTCAAGACCACTGTCACGGAGTGATCTCTGTAAACTGTGCGCAACGCACGGCATGTGCTCGTATGGCAGGAGTCTTGCTGCTGCTGTCATATTACGGGCACTGTCGGTGCCAATTGTTGTCACCTTCCCCGCAATTTCCCACTGCTCTGCAACTTCAGAAAATTGTTCGGCACATGTTTCTGCAAAGTGCCGTTCTTCTGAGTGTTTAACCGTTAAAGCAAACGAATGCAACTTCCAGTCAGCGTCTATGTGGTGTGCAGTAACTCCAAGATAATTCTGGTTACTTACTGACGTCCAATGATCCCCGGTTAATGCCACAGCATTTGCATTTCGCAGGAGATTGATTTTAGATTGTTTCTCAGCTTCATAAAGCTCCTCTATGCGAGCAACAATTGTTCCCCGCGATGGTAACGTGTAAGCCGGGTCAGAACTTGCCAACCTGATTTCATCCCTGAGACCCGAATCTTCAACAATGTTGACTGGTCTGCAATCAGTTGCCACCCATCTGGCGATCGCTGTGGTTAACTTATTTTCATCCAAGGGTCTGCTGCGACGCCCGCACTCAGAAATAGTTCTTTGGCGGGGCTGCGGCTTGCTTGGCGGGGAGGCGTCAGGTGAAACACTGGGGTGTTTCGCCTGGAGGTGGTAACTTAGACTTGACGTGCTCCGATGGTAGCTGAACTCCTTGAAACAAATGCTGCATTGTACCTTAGTGTTGTCAACGGAACCGTCTGATTTTTTTTTAAAGTTAAACAGGCTGTTTAAAAATCCGGTCGTACTTTTTCTATCCATCACCTTTTACCGCTTCACAAACCAAAAGGGGCTGACTACGGGCTTGTCAAAGGGACAAAACAGCTTACCTGAAATGCGATTAAAAAAAAATAAATAACGCGTTATGGATTGTTTTTAACTAATCGCGATTAATGCATTAACGCTGACAGCCCATATATATATATATATATATATATATATATATATATATATATATATATATATGAAAAACTGATTATTCTGATATTGGCAAAATTGCTTTTTCATCTTAAAAAAAAGCCTAACTTTCAGAGATTTTTCAAATACTGCAGTATTTTCAAAAGTGAAACAATTTCAACATTCTGACATGCGTGTCATGTCACTGTCAGTGTTGTGTTTCTGTTTTTCTGATTAGCTCATCTGTTTCCCTGGTTACCCTCATTAGTTCATTTGTATCACCTGTGTCTTGTTAATTACCCTCATTTGTATCACCTGTTTTCAGTTCATCTGTGTGTATTTAGTTTCCTCTGTTCAGTCTGTCCTGGTGAGTTGTTAGTTGTATGTAGAGTGTGTTATCTGACTGTTTATACCTTTTTGGATTATATTTTGGAATTAAACTCTTGCATTGAAGCTCTCTGCCTTCCTCACCTTCTTCCGCCTACACACACCTGTGACAACGCGAGTCATGACAAATGCATTTTTTTAAAGTTTATTGTATATCTATAGATTGTCAATTTGATTTGTATTTGTGTTTGTAAAGAGTCAACATCTAAATTACATGTTTACAGCTGGGTCCATTTTGCACTAAGCAAGGTTGACAGGTCTCTGTGACAAAGACAGGTCAATGACCATGTTTAAATCATCAAATTTTAATCTACACATTTCACTACTTGATTAAAATGTTTATGGGTATTCCATTTGTGTTGGAAACCCTGTTGGGTTTCATGCAATTTGCCAAAAATCATCACCATGAGAAAAAAGAAGAAAAAAAGAGTCTTTCTTTAATTTCTTAAGGTCTGTTTGTTGTTGTTGTTTTTTTACCTGACTGTTTGCTGTGTTTGCATGTAAACCAATGGGGGTCAATTTGATCCCATAACATAATCATAGTCACCAAAATATACAGCCATTCCAAAGTACATCTATGCCGAAGCTTTGCATGCACATTCATGACACTTAAAGGGGTGGTAAAACGCCTTTTTTCGAAGGCTTGATTGTGTTTGTGGGGTTCACTGTAATATGTGTTCATGCTTCGTTTTTAAAAATTCGCATTATTTTTCACATATTTAACCATTATTCTACACTGCTCTGTCCCTCCTTGTAAAAACGGTCTGATGATTCCGGGTTCTATGAAGCCCCGCCCTCAAAAATACGCAATGGGCTCAGATTGGTTAGCTGGCCCAGTGTGTTGTGATTCGCTAACCGCCAAGTGCATGTTGTTTCGGAAACGCCCCTTACCCTTACCGGTAGTTTGTGCTAAAGTAAACAACGGCGTTAATATTCCCATACCAGTTTGAGCAGAACCTGTTCAAGAACGGCTGTTAAAGGACGTTTCAGAAAGGTATGTTTTTTATTTTTTTTAAATGCAGATCTATTGTGATCGCTATATGACACTGACTGTTACTTTTGTATATTTAAAACGATTGTAGCTAAATATCTGTCGCCAGAACTACTAACCCAATACGAACACTAAACATTGGCTTTACAACAGTAGCAAAATCAAACGCAAACCATATTTAGCATGCCTGTAGATAAACAATACATAAAAGCTATAATCAAAGAATAATTTACAGTGATCACTTATAAACGACAACAACCACGAACATTCCAAGTTCGCTGCGCTGGTGATATTAAACACAAGTTTGTATGTGTTTGTCAGATAAGTATGAATTAGCATTTAACAAACTGGTTTGTGGAGACAAACTGCATTGTCTTTCGTTTACTTCCTCGCTACAACGTACAATTAACAATACAAACTATTACAGGAAAACACATCAACGAAAAAATCATACTTACAGGCTGTTGGTCGTAAACAACAGCTTCTGTTTTTAAAGTTGGAACTGCTCCATGTTTCAGGACAAGCCGTTTGCGAATCCTACATTGTAACTCGTGTAGATTGAGGAAGCTTTCCTCCGGAAAATGTGCAACATTTGGATTATAATTATGAGGGACCGAGTTAAAAATAAATTGTAACCGTCCTTAGGAAGACTGAACAAAGTGGACCTGCAATCTGGGTGAAAATAACAGCGTTTAGATGGCATAGCGGCAACGACACTCCAGTACCACAACAACTCTTCTCCAAAGCAACATAAAATGGCCTCGCCCCCTTTATGTATTGTGTTCCCAGAGGAGGGGTTTATGTAAATATTGGGCTTAGTGATGTCAGCAAGCCCACAGGAATGTCGTGTAGTCCCCATCGGCTGTTTCTGTAGTTCTTAGAAATTGATTTATTTAAAAGCAGATATCTCCCTTTGCTTTAAACTTTGAACGTTGTAACTTTGCAGATGTTGTTTATGCTCAAACAGCAACATTACACACTAACTAAAGTTAGAAAAGTGAAATCGTGTTTTACCACCCCTTTAAGAAATAAGAAAAGGTCACAAGATTTCAAGAAGAAATAAATAGTTTAACAAGTGTTTCAAGCAGTTAAAAAAAATATATAATAATAATAAAAAATTGTTTTGAATGTGGGTCATTTACCTTCAACACAATAGGAGGGCTATAGTCTCAGCTTTTCCTTTCTCACTAATAATCAAGGTTTTGGTTTTGGGGGTGGGAAACTGATACTAGACCAGCAGTTACAGGTAGTGTTATCCCAAAGCTGCAACCTGAATTCTCTCTAATGACTAGCTAAGGCTGTAAGCTCTTCCCAGTCTTATATGCACATCTACAACTGTTGGTAATTCAAAAACGTCTCAGGTTACGACTGTAACCTATGTTCCCTGAGAACAGGGAACGAGACACTACGTCATCATGACGATATGGGGAACGCCTCAGGCGTGACAGGTGTCTGAAATCAAATATCAACTCACGTCAATCATGTTGACCGGCGACAGCCCGTGAATCATCAGCTTGATTGATTAACGCGCGACCTGGATGTATAAAGGGGAGCCTTGCACACATGACAACATCCTATCGTCTGAAGGGACTGTTGCAGGCAGGCCCCAAGGCATGGCAGGGAGACGTAGTGTCTCGTTCCCTGTTCTCAGGGAACATAGGTTACAGTCGTAACCTGAGACGTTCCCTTTCGAAAGGGAACTCTACACTACGTCATCATGACGCTATGGGGAACGATATACCAACGCCACCATGCTAAGGGGAGTGCATGCCCAAAGGCAGTGACAACTGTCAGAACCAGCAATTCAGTGAATGCTAGATCCCCCTCAGGTCACACTGGGCTGTCGGTGACAGCATTCCCTACGGTCATAGCCCAAGCTAAAGGATACCACAGAAAACCTCCACAGTTTTAAAGGAAGGTCTACCTGGGCCAGCTCAAAGGCCTAGGACCACAATTCAAAAAATAGAAAGGGTCCCTTCTAGGGAATGTGGCTAAGGGACCCAAGGGAACCCCAGCCAGTCACTATTCAGGGGAACGTGCCACCTGAAATGCCACCAGGCAGACCTGAAATGCCACCAGGCAGGCCTGACCTGGTGTCACTACATAAGACACTACAGTCTGGCCACTTCCTGTCTGTCCGAAGACAGAGCCTCTGGACACTTGCCTTTAGGAAGGCATCCAACCCGAGGGACTGCGAAGCAGGCAGTGAACCACTCAGCCCGGATCTCAGAGACGGGACATCCTGGAGAGTATGACTCAGCATAGTGCTTTACAACCCTTGCCAGCGAGGGGAGTTTCTCTACTCGATCCACAGATCTACCCAGTGTTTGTGTTTCGAAACACTGAGGAGGCCTGCGAGGGCCTAGAACTGAAATGCCACCAGGCAGGCCTGACCTGGTGTGACTACATAAGACACTACCGTCTGGCCACTTCCTGTCTGTCTGAAGACAGAGCCTCTGGACACTTGCCTTAAGGCATCCAACCCGAGCCATGGATCTACCCAGTGTTTGGGTTTCAAAACACTGAGGAGGCCTGTGAGGGCCTAAAGGGAGCTCACCTTCAGGAAGGCCTGGTAGGACCTCTAACCTGGCGACCACAACATGGGGGAGCTCGTATTCAACCACAACATGTGGGAGCTCACCTTCAGGAAGGCTGGTGAGGCCTCTAACCTGGCGACCACCGCATGTGGGAGCTCATATCAGGAAGGCCGGTGAGGTCTGTAACCTGAGGACCACAACCTGTGGGAGCTTTACTTTAGAAAGGCCCTAGAAAGGCCTAATGAAGCCTATAGCCTGCCACAGAATGTGGGAGATAGCTCAAGAGGGAGGCATCTGTCGTAAAACATTGCGACAGCAAGATGCATCTAGAGTGGGACCTAAGAACCGAAGTCTGGGCCACGTAAAAAAGGGAATTAAGCGTACAGCGCATAACCCTTACCATAAATATGGATTATAGAAAGTACATGAAAGAAAGTGCATGTACTTAGCTATTCTGAATCCAAGAAGGCCTGATGAGGCCTCTACCCTGGCGACCACAGCATGTGGGAGCTCATACTCGGGAAGGCCGGAAAGGTCTGTAACGCGATGACCACAGTGTGTGGGAGCTCATCAGAATGTGGAAGTTAGCTAGAGAAAGGCGTCTGTCGTAATATACGTGACGACAGGACGCATCTAGAGTGGGACCCGAGGTGAAAGAACAGGGTCTGAGCCACATAGGAAGGGACCGAAGCGATAAAGCGCACAACCCTTACCATAAAAATGGATTTAAGAAAGTACACAAGACGTAAGTCGTGTGACTTACCATAAGCTTGGGTTAAAAAAGATACGGAGCGTATGTACCAAAAAGGATGAAGTAAAGGTGCACGTACTTCATCACTCTAAAATCAGGAAGGCCTGATGAGGCCTACAACCTGGCAAACACAGTTAAGTGGGAGCTCATCCTCAGGAAGGCCACTGAGGCCTGTGACCTGACGACCACAGAATGTGGGAGCTCGTATCCAGATTAGGCCTGTAACCTGATAATCACAGTATGTGGGAGTTCACATTCAGGAAGGCCGGGTGAGGCCTGTAACCTGACATGTGAAGGCTCATAACCAGGAAGGCCTGGTGAGGCCTGTAACCAGGGAACCACCGTATGTGGGAACCTATAATCAGGAAGGCCAGATGAGGCCTGCAACCTGATAGTCACAATATGTGGGAGTTCTCATTCAGGAAGGCCTGGTGAGGCCTGCCACCTGACATGTAAAGAACTCATAACCAGGAAGGCCGAGGAGGCCTAAAGCCTGGTGACCACTAAATGTGGAAGGTTAAAACTCAGGAAGGCCGGTGAGGCCTGTGACCTAGCGACCGCAGAACGTGGGAGCTCATAGGACGGCCTGGAGAGGCCTCTGACCTGCTAACCACAGTATGTGGGAGCTCATGTTCAACCACAGTATGTGGGAGCTCATATTCAGGAAGGCCTGGTGAGGCCTCTGACCTGATAACCACAGTATGTGGGAGCTCATATTCAACCACTGACTGTGGGAGTTCATATTCAGGAAGGCCTGGTGAGGCCTCTGACCTGATAACCACAGTATGTGGGAGCTCATATTCAACGACAGTATGTGGGAGCTCATATTCAGGAAGGCCTGGTGAGGCCTCTGACCTGATAACCACAGTATGTGGGAGCTCATATTCAACCAAAGTATGTGGGAGCTCATATTCAGGAAGGCCTGGTGAGGCCTCTGACCTGATAACCACAGTATGTGGGAGCTCATATTCGACCACAGAACGTGGGAGCTCATAGAACGGCCTGGAGAGGCCTCTGACCTGCTAACCACAGTATGTGGGAGCTCATGTTCAACCACAGTATGTGGGAGCTCATATTCAACCACAGTATGTGGGAGCTCATATTCAGGAAGGCCTGGTGAGGCCTCTGACCTGATAACCACAGTATGTGGGAGCTCATATTCGACCACTGAATGTGGGGGCTCATATACAGGAAGGCCTGGTGAGGCCTCTGACCTGATAACCACAGAATGTGGGAGCTCATATTCAACCACAGTATGTGGGAGCTCATATTCAGGAAGGCCTGGTGAGGCCTCTGACCTGATAACCACAGTATGTGGGAGCTCCTATTCGACCACTGAATGTGGGAGCTCATATACAGGAAGGCCTGGTAAGGCCTCTAACCTGATAACCAGAGTATGAAGGAGCTCATATTCAACCACCGTATGTGGGAGCTCATGTTCAAGAAGGCCTGGTGAGGCCTCTGACCTGAAAAACCGTAGTATCTGGGAGCTCATATTTAACCACAGTATGTGGTAGCTCAAATTCCTACTAAATGTGGGGGCCCATCTCCAGGAAGGCATGGTAAGGCCTATAACCTGATAACCACAGCACGTGGGAGCTCATATTCAGGAAGGCCTGGTGAGGCATCTGACCTGATAACCACAGTATGTGGGAGCTCATATTCGACCACTGAATGTGGGAGTTCATATTCAGGAAGGCCTGGTGAGGCCTCTGACCTGATAACCACAATATGTGGGAGCTCACATTCAGCCACAGTATGTGGGGGCCCACATGTTTCCTTTTTAAATGGGGACTGTCTGGTCAAGGAGGCCTGCAAAGGCCTACTACCTGCCATACAGCACCTCCAAAAAAGAAAAACCTTTAGATTTTTACCTTCTTACCATAACATGCCCCCAAACTCTATACAGGAGACGCGGTCTGTAAGAGAAACAAAAAATATGTTATTTGCGCACAAAAAACATTTCACGAAGAAGACCAGACAGTACACCTGCGGCGTGTGAAGTAAAGACACGTCAGGAATTCCCTCTTTCCCAAAGAGTACCTGGGTTCACCACTTACATGCCTGAAAGAGGCGCTCATACCAACCAGGCCGAGGAGGGCCATCAGACATGATACTCATCATAGGCCCAGCCCCAGGCCTGATGTAAGAAACGCCTGGGGAACGTTAGGAGAAGGCATCCGGGGAGATCATCCCTAGCGCCGCTGAGTGCGCTTTTGCTGGATAACCTCCCTCGGATCCTTCTTCCTGCGGGAACTGCGTCTCCTCTGTGACCTACTCCGGACAGGAGGAGGCGCACGAGAAGAGACACTGGCCTTCTGGGCCTGTCTATGGCCCTCAGACCAAGACGGGCCAGGCCTTCCCGCCTGCTTGGGCGCGGACTCGGATCTCAGCAGAATGCAGCTCTTAAACGCAGCTGAGCGCGCCCTCGCCTCCCTGAACTTTTCAACCACCGTCTGAACGGAGGGGCCAAAAAGTTCAGCGGGCGAAACCGGCAAATCGAGAAGAAAGGTCTTCTCTTTCTCCCCGATGTCAGCCAGGTTAAGCCACAGATGCCTCTCCGTGGCCACCATAGCCGCCATTGACCGGCCAATGGCGGCAGCAGATTGTTTGGTGGCCCGGAGAGCAAGATCCGTGGTACGGCGCAGCTCAATGACCGCCTCAGGGGATAGTCCTGTCCCCTGGTCGAGATCCCGCAGCAGGTCGGCCTGGTACGCCTGTAACACAGCGAGTGTGTGCAGAGCAGTACCGGCCTGACCCGCTGCTGTGTATGCTCTGCCATTCAAGCGCGATGTTGTTTTTAGCGGCTTGGATGGCAGGGTAGGAGCTCTTAGTGTCAATGCCTGCCCAGAGACGAGATAGTTAGCCAACGTCTCGTCAACTGGCGGCATCGACACATACCCATGCTCCGCGATTCCATCCACAGCAGCGAAACTACCCCGCTGATGTGGATGAATACGGGCAGAGTATGGGTTCTTCCATGCCTTCTTGATCTCAGTATGGAGATCTGGAAGGAATGGAAGGCTCACCTGAGCTGGTGGCCTATGGCTGGGAAGAAACCGATCGTCGAGACGGCCACGAGCAGTTTCTTCCCTAACGCGCCTCCACGGCAGCTGTAATCTGTCGGTGGCGCGCCCCATAACATCCACCAGCTCCGCATACACAGGGCAGGATGGTTGAGATGGCTCGGTATCTGCCAGACTGACGGCATCATCAACCATATCCTGCCCGTCCGGAAGAGCAGCAGCTGCAGACGCATTAGGCGATAATGATAAGACGTCATCATCTACCTGCATCTCACCCTCGTCAGCGGACGAACTGTCTGAGAGGTGAACCTCCCTCTCAAGACGATCGGCCAGCTCCATCTGAGACCCCCATGATGAGAGTCGCCGCTGAGCCTCAGCCCGAGCGGGACCCGTACCACGGGGCTCAGATGCTGAACCCTCTTCCCTCGAGAAAAGGGTCAGACGAGAGCGGAGAGTCTTCAAAAAAACCTCTCGCAGTTTGCACAAGAAGCTCTCTCTCGAGAGCCTCTCGTGCGTGCTCTACACCCAAACAAAAGACGCACAGATTGTGTGTGTCACCCGGCGTCAAAAATCTTGGGCACGGGTCTGCACACTTACGGAAGCTCTGCTTCTTCTCTGCGCGTTTCATACTGTTAAGTGATATTCTTACCAGACAAACAGTCCCTGAAGACGAAAAGAATGTTGTCATGTATGCAAGGCTCCCCTTTATACATCCAGGTCGCGCGTTAATCAATCAAGCTGATGATTCACGGGCTGTCGCCGGTCAACATGATTGACGTGAGTTGATATTTGATTTCAGACACCTGTCACGCCTGAGGCGTTCCCCATAGCGTCATGATGACGTAGTGTAGAGTTCCCTTTCGAAAGGGAACCCTTACATTCAAATCTAATTTGTGATATGTCAAACCCTCAAACCCCAGAGAATAAAATCACCCCATAGCGAAATCTGCTAGGAATTTTGATAGGAATAATTTAATGGGAAACCTGTGAAGTTGGCTATTCTAAGTTTTGAAAATGTACAACTTCCTTGTGAAAATGAAAGAAAGGCAATAAAAAAAATATACAAAATTACAGATGAAAGATATAAAAAGTATGAGAGTGTTTTGGCAATTGTGATTTTCTGAAGAGTAAGTAAATAATGACTATGAGTTCTGAGTTCTATACAGAGAGCCATTCATGATAGCACTTTATGTATTTGATACATATCCAACAGTGAGGGACTTTATATCTACAGCTATATTTATTTAGCTCTGCCAGACACTTATTTTCAACTGTAAGTGTTCTTGACTATTAAATGGGCTGAATGTCATGAAAACTGTCACTAATTAGGAAAGGAGAATGGGGCTTTTAAAAAATAAATAAAATACATGAAGCTTATTTTAATGAAGATGTACTGGCTCTGCTGAATCTACTCCCTCAAAAAGGTTGTTTATCCTCCCTAAAGGCCTATTTAAATATATATGATTGTTTTTTTTGTTGTTGTTGTTTTTTTGTTTGTTTTTTTTTTGCAAACAAGAAAGTAAGTCTCTTGCCATTAGTAATCTGAGCATTATGAGGATGGATTTGGAACGTGGAAAAGCTATTTACACATCTGGAAGTCTGATGTAAATACATAAATAATGAGTTAGACTGTAAACATACATTCAACAGCAACGCACAAAGACTGAAGCCTGAATTTGTGCTATTCAATAGTCAGGTTTCCATCAACATATTTTAGGTAAATTTTGGAATATTGCATAAAAAATGCTGGATGGAAACATAATGATGTGAATAAAATGTACATAAACTTACAGTATAAGCTTGCTTAAGGTGGATACACATTAAGAAAACAAGCACATAAAATATGATGGAAACACATTTACCAAATAAATTCTTATGCACCAAAGTCATGTGACTTTTCCTCAACATGTCACATGACTGAATACTTTCTATATTGTGATTTTTCTGACACAACCTCTGACACAAGACTAATACAATTATCAAATATAGCAAAAGCAATTCCTTAATTCATTCATGCCGGAATGCACTCTGGGAGTCAGTAATCCTGAGTAACAAAGAAGTAAATCTAAAGTAAATTATTAAGTACTCTCTAATGTTCTTTTTTAGTTACTTGAACTTTCGAGTAAGTGAACTCCATTAACTAAGCATTTGCCAGTACAACATACTATTCATATTTCACTTTACTGCATTTTTTATTTTTATTTTGTTTAAGGCAATCGGTTTTGTGCGCTTAAAAAAAAAAAAAAAAATTAAGGTTATCTAATTAGATTTTACCATGGAATAAAGATTTAATACAACTATATATTGAGTGTAATGCCATCACTGTTCCCCTTTCGTGCATGTGCACTTCTCTGCCTTTTTTAATCCATCTAAAAAATTAAATGCCAGTTTTATATTGGTTAAACAAATTACATCCATGCAGTGTACCAGAATTGCAGTGCCTTTTTCCCTTTTCTAACCTCCCCTTTTTATTATTACTTCATTTTCCACTCAAAAAACCTTGGGTAACAACAGCAATTATCCTCATCCCCATTTTGCATTATGAATTGCTGAGGCCTCCAACCATGAAGGAGGAGAATAATGGCCAGTGTCAGTGGGTTCAGCTGGGACCAGGCCATCTGGATGGCAGTCATGTCCTGGAATGCTAAACTCTGTCCAGATTTGTAAGCTTCTCCAATGGAGGGGTCATAGAAGCCACTGGTTCACATCCAGACATGTCATGTGAATGGGTCTCGATCACCCTGGGCACTGGCCCACAGATAATGTACGATGGATGTTCCAATTTGACAAGGCCGGAACACACACACACATGCAACAGACCGAGTAAATATGGAGCTAATAGCTTTGTCTTGTTTTATTGTGTTACAATAGCACAAGAAGGGGGGAAAAATGCTTAAAATCTCAGGGGAGGATGACCTCTTTGTTATTGTGTTTCTACATTATCTGATGAAAACAAAAGACATCAACACAATTTTAATGAAAAATATGCATGCCATATAATATGGATGAAATCAGCTGGTGTACTCCACCTACTGGTTCATGGTTCAGGATCATGTTCAGTTTGATGTCTCAGAGACCACAGAGCCAATTAATGTTTATGATAAAATTCTGGTCACACTTTAGATTAGGGTCAAATTATCTCTATAAACTAACTATTAACTATGACTTTTGCCTCAATAAACTCCTAATTACTGCTTATTAATAGTTATTAAGGTAGTTGTTAAGTTTAGGTATTGGGTAGGCATTGGGTTGGATTAGAATATTATCATGCAGGTAAGCAGGTAAATAAATATACATATACATATAAACACACATATAGATATTTACAGAAGTGCATCACATTGTGTGATCCAGTCAGATAATTTTGGTAATACTTTAGCTTAGGGTCGGTTGGAAACTTTTCCTTCGTCAAAGCAGAGACCAGGAGAAATTGGGATATCTTTCAAGCAGAAGTTATTCTTTATTGAGGACTTCGCTGTGCGTTGCTGTAGTCATCCAACTAGTCTGACTAAGGAATGTTGCCTTGCAATTTATATACATTTAGGGGGAGGGATTTACATTGAGGTTGAACAAAGCATGTAAATGAAGTATACAGGTTTAGGAACCCACCCTAGACTCCAGAGTGTTACCAATCCTAATCCAATCAGCATAACTATCCAAATGCATAGATGATAATCAAATCAGCCTAACTATTCAAAGACTGGGGCTGGGGCTCGGGCTCCAAGAGCCATTAAAGACAAAAGGTGAGAGTCTCAGTAATCTGACTCATTTAACTTACAATAGAAAAAACAGGTCTGGCAGGAATCTCTAGCTGGAAACTCAATTATCATCATTTATACCTCAAATGCTAAAATCAGTCTACTAGACTTTCTCAGTTTGTATACTATTGTAGTGGAACCTAAATTAAACATTTAATAAATTTGTAATACAACAGGTCCAATTCTCACTATTAACTACTTTTATTATTATTAATATTATTGTAATATTATTTCTTCTTTTTTTTGTCTTTTTTTTTTGTCTCTTGAATGGATACTATTAACTACTGAAAGGTGCATGCCCACTTTATGGTAAAACATTATTTAAATTCAATAATATAATCATGCTGTTTTTATAACAGTCTTATAAAAAACTCTGAAAATGGCAGAGAATTGCTCAGTTTAGAGAAAAAGAGTCAATTAAGGAATATAAAGCTTTGCAAACATGATTTGTGGTTTGTTTTTGGGAGTATCTTTAGTTTAAAATGTTGCTGTGGTCTGAAAGTGCCTGCTGATAAATAGTGTAGGAAGATCTGGCAGGACTGATGGGTTTCCTTTCTACTGCAGTTCAGTACTGTTACCTCCTTCTATCAGAGTGTTTCCACACAGCTGACATTCAAGCAGCAGGCCAGTCAAATACAGGATCTGATGTATGTATAATGTATAATCCATTCAAAATCCTGTAAGAACATTTGTTTATTAGAAAGGAAGGAAAGAAGGAAGGAACATATAAACGAACAAAGGAACGAACGAAGGAACGAATAAAGGAACAAATGAACACACTTTCTGGTAAGCAACTCAGAGATATTCAGAGGAAAAGTAAGTGATCACCTCATTTTAATAGATTGACTGCATGTGTTAAATTATACCAATTGTATCAAGGCACACCAACCCATTCTTTCAGAAAAGTGACTGCTTAAAAAACAGGGAGGCAATAGAGCAGTCACACAATAGTGATGTTATATTACAAAAAAAAAAAAAAAAAACGGGGGTGAGTGATGAGTATGTTGTCTTCTTACTTACTCTAAACTGTCACCATCTATTCAGATAATGGCCAACCTCCCTGCTGTCTTTCAAATGATATCAATGATACTCGTTTTCCCTGAGACAAATCTGTCCTCATATCAAGGTTAGCCCTGCCCGACACTGCAGAGGTCATTGAGACTCTTAAAATCTCCTTCAGAGCGCTTGCAGTCATACATTTACACTCATTCACATTTATATGCACACACAGACAAAACACTCATGTGATGTGACTTGATTAAAGGTTAGCTTTTTTGGGAGGAAATTATGCCTACACTGTGTTTATTAGTCTCGTTGCTTCCATACGACATTCTTTTATAAATCCAATCACTGTGCGTGGACACCACTATCATGGCCTGGAAAATGAAGGGGATGATTTCATACCTGCAGTAAGTATTCATTCTTAGCTCCAAAAACGTGTATGTGAAAATGTGCTTCAGTAACGTGTAAGCAAAAAATAAATAATAATAATAATAATAATACATAAGTCTTATATAGCGCTTTTCAAGGAACGCAAAGACGCTTTACAAATGAAACAAACAAACAAAAATGAGAGTGCTACTATAGATTGTAGGCGAGCTGAGTTTTGAGCAGTTTTTTATAGGTGGTCAGTGAGTCTGAGTTTCTGATGTGGATGGGGAGTGAGTTCCAAAGGGTGGGGGCAGCGATGGCGAAGGCTCGGTCCCCCAAAGTTCGGTGCTTTGATTTGGTGATGGGTTTGAGAAGGTTTAAGTCGGCAGAGCGGAGGCGTCGGGAGGGGCGGTGGTGCTGCAAGAGGTCTGTGAGGTATGGAGGGGCCAAGTTATTGAGGGCTTTGTAGGTGATGAGCAGAACTTTGTAATGAATGCGCTGTTGTACAGGGAGCCAGTGAAGCTGTTGAAGGACGGGGGTGATGTGGTCTCTGGAGCGGGTGTGGGTGAGGAGACGGGCAGCGGAGTTTTGAACATATTGCAGTTTTTGTAAATCAGAGGAAGGGAGACCATATAGGAGGCTATTGCAGTAGTCGAGTCTTGATGTAATAAATGCATGGATGAGAGTTTCAGCAGCAGATGTGGAGAGGGTGGGGCGTAGGCGAGCAATGTTTCGTAGGTGGAAAAAGGCAGTTTTGGTGATGTGACGGATGTGAGGCTTAAATGTGAGTGTGGGGTCAAAAATGAAACCAAGATTTCGGATCTGGGGAGAGGTGGTAACTGTATGGCCATCGACAGATAGAGTGAAGTCTTGGGAGGAGGGAAGGAGTGATTTGGGACCAACGACGAGGATTTCCGATTTATTGCAGTTGAGTTTAAGGAAGTTGACGTTCATCCAGGATTTTATTGCAGACAGGCAGTTTGTGATGGTTAATACTGTGGCAGGAGTGATGGATCTGGTGCTAAGGTATAGTTGTGTGTCGTCTGCGTAACTGTGGAATTTTAGTCAGTGATTATGAATGATAAGTCCAAGGGGAAGCATATACAGGATAAACAAAGGGGGACCTAGCACCGAGCCTTGAGGGACTCCGTGATTGACAGGTATGGTGTGAGACGTACAGTTGTTGATGGATATGAATTGAGATCTGTTGGTGAGGTAGGAGGTTAACCAGGAGAGAGCTGAGCCAGAGATGCCAAGATGTTGTAGGCGTTGTAGAAGGATGGAGTGGTCAATGGTGTCGAAGGCGGCAGAGAGGTCAAGTAGGAGGAGAATGGAGAGGAAACCAGAGTCAGAGGCAAGCAGGAGGTCATTTGTTACTTTGAGTAGTGCAGTTTCAGTAGAGTGATGAGTGCGGAATCCAGACTGAAAGGTTTCGTAGAGCTGATTGGAGAGGAGGTGATGTTTTAGTTGAGAGGCGACCGAGCGTTCCAGGATTTTAGACAGGAAAGGTAGGTTGGAGATGGGGCGGAAGTTGTTGGGGTTGTCAGGATCCAGGCCAGGTTTTTTAAGTATTGGTGTGATGGCGGCAACTTTGAGGGAAGAGGGAACTGTTCCAGAGGTGAGAGAGGAGTTGATGATGACCATGATGAGTGGGCTGAGGCAGGGAAGGCAGTGCTTGACCAGTGCAGATGGAATGGGATCCAGTGGGCAGGTTGTGAGGTGGATTTTGTTGAAATGGTTAGTGAGATCCGTTTCTGTAATGACTGATAGGGAGGGGAGAGTGGTGTGAAATGGAAGGGATGAGTCAGGTTGAGGGTCTGTGCTGGGAGAGATGTTTACAGAGAGTTCTTGGTGAATGCTGTCAATTTTGTATTTAAAGAAGTCGATGAAATTATTGCATTTGTCCATGGTGAATAAGTGAGTGATATTGTCAATGGGTTTGAGTAGTTTATTAACTGTGGCAAACAGAGTCCGGGGGTTGGAGGATCCAGAGTGAATGATACCAGAATAAAAAGCTGTGCGTGCGTGCGGATGTGAGCGCTGATCTATAATGATGGCTGTGATGGATTAGATTTCGGTAAGATATGGTGCGTGTCTGCTTGGAATGAGGGCTGGGGAGGTTGATGTGAAATCAAAAAGAGTGGAAGGATTGCATGCATTGCATCAACCTTGATTCACTCTGCATTACCTAAATGATGCATTACAAAGCTACATTTTAAAGTATTGATGAATGTCAACATGGATGACGACATGTTGCAAATCCGACAACTATTGAACATGCACTATTATACGCTGATGAGATACGAATTGTACAGATCGGATATCTTCTGTTAATCATTATGTCAGATCTTACAGCATATGGTTAGATATTAATGTGCAGTGCTGTAATGGAGACATGATAGCAACAGCTCTATTGAGAGCTTGCGTCCACAAATAGGATGATGGATGAGTTTTTGTATTCAGATATGCAGCAAATGCTCTGCCAGATCAGACAAAAAATACCCACCATTCAATGATGTGCCTCCTTAACTATTTTACATTTGACGAGTGTCAAAACAGTTTTACTAAAAACTAGCGCTGTCAATTGATTAAAGTTTTTTGAAATGCCAAATAATTGAGTTAATCACATATATTTGCTGAGGAATAAAAAAATAATTAAGTAAATTCAAATATACTACATTATTATGGCAGAGTAAGAATATACTAAAATGGGATATAAAATTGTATATAAAAGAGGCTTTAGAAAAGAGGTTCTTAACAACAAACTTCCAAGTAGGCCTCAAGGTTATTTGAATTATTTAAATTATGACAAAACAAGCATTAAAATAAGCTAAAACAACAAAAATATATCTTATTTTAATTCAGTCACTCAATTACTGTTTTTTTTTTCTCCTTTGAAGAATGTATCGGTTTACAAATGTAACCATGGTTCCCTGAGAAGGGGAACAAGACACTGCGTCCTAGGATGCTTATGGGGAGCGCCTCCAGCGTGACCGGTGTCTGAAGCACGTGTCTAAATGCGACTAACATTGGCTGGTGACAGCTTATGACGTCACTAGCGGTGCGACCAGAGTATGAAATGATCTTGTAGTACATATCAAAAACTTATTTTGTCTGAAGGAGACATGAGCAGGCATACCCGAAGCATGGAAGTGTCTTGTTTCCCTTCTCAGGGAACCATGGTTACATTCGTAACCCAAGACTTTCCCTTTCAAATGGGAACTCACACTGCATCCTGGGAAGCATACGAATTAATGAGAATGAATGCCGTAACAGTCAATGACTCCACAGAGCTAGATCTGGAGTCTCAGTTCCCCGTCCTAGAGGATACGCACCAGCAGCTGTTGTGACTTTATTCCCTAGGGCCAGAAACCCCAGCTACATACCCTGTGGGCAGAGCTCAGGTCCTGGTATTCTTCAGAATACCTTCGAGGGAATATGGCCAAGGATAAGGAATATCTTGCTTGTCATGTCAGAGGACACTATACCCCTGACGAGTGGAGGTCTCAGGAAAACCACTCTCCAAATGAGAGGAGACCTGGCAACACTCTAAAAATAAAATATCATCAAAGAGGCTCGCAGAAATCCAACGACAGAGCACTCTCCAAAGCCACGCCTCCTCCAAAACACATGAATGCACACAGCAATCTGCACAGCGGCATGAGACGAAATACGGCGTTAAATTACCTCATGTCTCAAAGCACATAACATTACAATAATAATGAATGCAAACAACTTACAGAGCGCTTACTTCTACCACCTGACTTTTGAAGATTCATTTTTGGTGTTGATAGTGTTGACAGAAACTCATAACTCTGAGTATGAGGATGTGAACAGCTCCTGGTAAAAAAGTCAAGGGTTGCAACCTCGTGATTACGGTTACGACATGGCATGAACACAGCATAAGCTCATTGTTTTGGTTCAGGGGGAACTGTAAAAGATGACTGCTGTTTGTTTACGCTGCCCAGTGACTGTGTTTGCAATGCGGGAATGTGCTGATGATGTGTGATGTCTGCTCGGGCAGGGTACATGGAGATATGAAGATTCATGTTCATATGCATATGTTGACAGGCCAAATGCAGTGATTGAAAACGTTTTGGTCCTGAGACTTCCACAGAAGGTATATGTACTTGCAATATTTAGACCACTTCTATTATTGATTGCCATCAGGCTGTGAAGAGAGTTTCAACCAGTATAACAAAAAGTGTTTATTAAACAAATCGCCTAGCTTAACTTTAATTTTAAAAGAGTGATGAAATCATATCTAGCCATGAAAAATGATAAAGTCTTAAAACACCATGGGCATTTTTATAATGAATACACATTCTACTAGTTATGCCAAACTCTAAAATATTTTATTAAAAAGAAACTGATTTAAAAAAAAATTAAAAAATTCAAAACCTTAACCCTTATTCAGGTCACAAATCATGCATAACTAGAACATTATTGTAAAACCTTGAACATTCACCTCCTAAAACTACTGTAATCCTGAAACTCAATTTGCAGGCTCAAATATCAATTGAGCCTTCAAATATTGGACAATGGGGTTATAATTAATATTTTAATAATAAAATATGCACATCAAATAAATTGTCACTTTGGGAGCTGGGTTGATTGTAGAGCTCAGTCAACTTAGTGAAACACAAAACCAAAATAAAAAAATAAATAAAATAAATGTTGCACTTAACGAGTCAGTAAATAAACAGTTACTTAGAGCAAAGCCAAATATCAAAAAAATTGCAAACACATATTTCACAAGAAAATCAATAAAGGAAACAAAACAATACAAACTTAAACAAAATTACATATCAAACAAACAAATCTAATGCAACTGGAAAGAGCAAATAAAATAAAACCACAAAGAAAGATAATTAGAATTAAGGAAAAAGCAATAGACAATTGAGACGAGAAATGATCAATCAAAAATTATGAATCAAAACAAATACAATATAATAGTCAAAGAACAAAAATGATTAAGACAATTAACTTAAAGTCCAAATTATTTTGGAAACGGAACAGCACTGCAGCCGTAATGAACGTGAAGCACCCCGACTGGAATGCAGTTTCAGGCCTTCACGTACCTATAAGCAAATTGAGACTGTTACTCTGCTATACACACACACACACACACACACACACACACACACACACATATACATATATATACATATATTTTATATATATATGTATATGTATATGCATATGTATATGTATATATGTATACACACACGTATATATCTCTATCCATGTACACATCAAATGGATATATACCGATCATCGAGAGAATGTAATGTTTCAGTAAGAGACAACAAACCATAACTTTTCCGGGGGAAAACCAGAGCAGAGAAAACACAATCCAGCAAATGCGTCAGGTTCTTACAGCTGATAAAAGGAGCAGGTTAAGCAACGATCTGAATGACAGATCAGCATTTTCTAGAACATGTAGCTCGTACGACTAAGAATGATTAACAAGAGATTAATAGCGCATTCTCCCTACCTCATCCAGTGTTCCACGTCCAGCTTGTGCAAACAGCAATAAACGACCCAGTAGTAAGCAAACTCTCCAAACAAGTCAGTACTAAAACATACGTTAGACAGAATGCACTTCTCGTGACTGAATACATATCATGACCAATCAAACAACTAACAGTGCATCCTCCTTTCTGTCTCGGGTATTCGCATCCAGTTCCTATCAACAATGGTGCCAGCGCGTTAACGACGCAGCAGTTCACCGAAAGTGATGCACACCAGGCAGCATATATGTTTCTGTTTTTATAGCCCAGGGGCGCAGCTAATAGGCCAAAAGGGCAATAATACAAGCAGATCGCCTATCCTGCCACACAGGGAAACATAAATATGTAACAACATTGGCTATCGAATCATTCGTCGTTGGTTTGAATTAACAAATTCAAATACTCTGTGTTGCTAAAAACATTTCTTCCTGAATACAAAAGCTGGTGCACTTTGAACTCGTGAGTGCAAATCATGCTTCGGCTCCAGCTAGTCGGCGACAAATGGACTTTTACGACACTAATTGCACCTCAGAGACATTCCAAACCCCCTTCCCCTCTCTGGACCACAGAGAGATAACGAAACTTTCTATGTTACACACACACACACACCTTTGGTATTAGAACTTAGAAATATAATTTTCATATAAGTACAATGCCATTATGCATGTGTGATTAGTTTTGCTTTATAATAGAGGTGTAGTTTTCTAATGCGTAATCTGGAATCAGCATTCAAGATTGTCTGGCAATTGCCTTCCCCCCACTTGGTTTTTATTGCTCTAACGGAATGTCAAGCAAACTGAGATTCCAGGAGAGGAGTAGGAATAAAGTGTTAATCCTACATTTATGTATAACCACTTAAGAAATGTATAAACAAGGATTTGATTTTCCCATATCAAATTTGTGTATCTGCAATGTTATCGTGTATTAATCAAAACTTTAAAATGTTTGTAAGATGCATACAAGTATGTAACTTTGTGTATTCCCATAATCTTTCATATGACATGTTTTATATCATTTTAAATCTTGAGACTTAACGGAGTTGAATCTCGATAATAGATTGCAATGATATGATTATTACTATATGAATCATCTTACTAGAGTATTAAGACAACACCATAACTCCCTCGAGTGGGTGTCGCCCCCCAGAGACAAAGAACCTTTTCCCGCTTCAGATCTTTGGACGTTCATTGGTTGTTCGTGCGAACAGAGGCGTCAACCCATATTTTCCATAAAAGACCAACTCAGGAAATCTCTAAGAGCACTTTTACGAACCCTCCTCATCAGCGAGACCATCCATGGCTCCCTAGGGAGCATTTCTCCGTTTATAATTTCCTTTCCTTGCAGGCTTTTAGTTTTGTTTCGTCTTCGGACTTCAGTCGACAACTTCAACTTTAAAGAGACTTGAATCTCCCGCGGCGGCGCTCCTCATCCTCAAGGACGTGCACGAGCACTGAAAGAATTCCTGGCTCCATGGCTAGGGAATCATCAACTCAGTTTTATTTTCTTTACTAAGTTTTATTTTCATATTCGTTCTCCCTCCACAAAGGGAGATGAACTCTTCTGGCAACTTCACGTTCGGTGAACCTTTAAACTTCGCGCGAGTCGGGCTCGCCCCAAAGACACGAGGAAACACGCCCAGCTCTTAAGGAGCTCTTCTTCTTCAGCAAATACACAGAGAACCATACGCAAGTATTTTGATTTGTGATTTGATGAATCTGATTTCTTGTTGTCTCTCAAGGTTACTGCCTGTGATTTTGCCTAACTGTGATCTTTCTTTGATCGCATATGTTTAGTTTCACTTTCTCTCAACTCTCTCAATGTCAGAACTCTCTTTCATTCTCTCCCTCATTTTCGTTATTCGTTTAGTCTTGTATTTTGTTTACGTGTCCTGTACATACATATTTACTCGTGTAAACTGTAGTATTTCTGTATTCATTAGTTCCATGTATAGTCCAATTATTAAAATTCATACTTGATTGATTCTGTCTGCCTGCTCATAACTAAAGTCAATGAGATGTTTTCGATCTTAAGCTACAAAGCTGATTTGTTACTTTAAGTAACCTAATCTTATAAGAACAGGAGAGTTGTTTTTATGGCCAGAAAATAGCTTTCTTCAAATTATAAGAAAGAGATAATTTTTGTTGGGAAATTGTTAAGTTAATCTTACGGCCGTTTTGCTGGACAAAGTTTTCCCGTTTGATGATTATTCATTTCCATTAAGGGTTATCTCATAATCGATCTGAAATAGGATTATTAGTATATGAATGATGAATTATAATTAGTTGTGATTGATTATTCAGATATACAAATCGATCTATTTTCAACTTCGAATAAATTAATGTAACTGTATTATGCAAAATATTAATCATATTCATGATTAATTATTAAAATTCCCTATAAATCATTTGAGCTAATGTTAAATGTACTACTAATGCCAGTGCGGTTACAAATACAAGCAGGGAAGATGATAATAATTCAAAAGGTGAACAGGAGAAAAAAAAAAGAGGGAATGGAAACACAACAGCTCTACAAACAGTGACCGACAAGTAAAGACTCAAACAAAGGGGCATATGGCAAACAAGAGGATAACAAGGCACAGGTGAAACTGATTAAACACTATGGAAACTAATGAGGGTAACTAAGGAAACAAATGCAAACAGGAACTAAACACAGGAAGTAAAAACATGGAAACAATAGAAACAGTAAGGCAACAGAAAATCAAAATAAGAGTCCTTGATTTACCCTGTGTCTTGAGTGTTTTGTGTTCATGACATTTTGTATGGCTACATCAGGTTGTCTTTGTTGCATCCAAATTAATTTGTAAATACGATTACTTTCCCCTTCACACAAGTGTCTAAGACAAAACTTGGGGGGAAATAAGTTTGGTTGATTCCAAAAATGCACTGCACTCAGTTTTATGCTGTTGTTATAAGAGCTACATTTGTTCTCAAAAAAGGAATTGTTCATATAGAGAGCTGTAACCAGCTATGGATGATTGTTCACAGCAGGCAAAAGGGGCAATTATTTGGCATCCTAGATAAGGCTTGTGGCCAAACCCTGGAAAAGTATTTGAGTGGGTGTGTGTTGGAGCAGAGACGGAGGTAATGATGACTCTTGAGATGTGCGAGTAGTCCTCCTTGCTCTTCTTCATCTGCAGGTTATTCCTGCTACATAAAGATACCATGAAGGCAGCAGAGATGTGACAGAGTAATGCACTGACAGGAGGAAAATGTAAGAAACCGGAGCAGAGAGCTGCTTCTTTTCAACGCCTGCTTTTTGTTTACTCATCGTGAGTGGCAGGCCAAGTCAAATCCACACGAAAAGACCCAAGAAAAGAGCCACAGCATATCGCTAATTGGCACAGTGACTTGAAAGGCTAGTGAGGAGAGCTCGATTTTAAAGAGAGAAACCCAGACCCCGTGGGGACAAACACTGCTGTGCCCTTGTCAACAAATCTGACAAACAAATTCAAGATAGATTTTCCTGCATTCAATTTGGTTCACAAAAAGTGCGAAAAGTTTATGTTCAATTCTCTGTATCTTTACTCACGCTTCACTTCCTTGTGGAGGTTTACATTGATCCACATCACTGTGGAGTGTCTAATACAAGTTTAGTCAGACAATTTCCACCACTGAATCCTTTTTACACCACTGATGTATTGTCACAATGTGTTCTGAGATTTAAATGGTGGAGTGCCTCCCCTCTCCAAGAACTGATTAAGCCTCTCAGGGGGCATTGTCATTTACATGACAATGGCATTTTGTGGATCTGAAACTTTTGAAAACGGGTTTCAAAGTGCACGTTTTTTGAAAAAAATACCTTTATCTCTATGTAAACTATAAAAATGTGAATTTGTGAAAACTATGATGTCATGCTCATGGGTTTTCATTATACGTTTATAGTTAATTAATATAATTAATTCGACATGAATAAAATTGCTGCCCTCAAATGTTAACCTGGAGTCTTGCAAACTTAAAATAAAACTAAAATAAAATAAAATAAACCTTTGTTTATAACTAGGCTACTACGATAATAGCCTACATTTCATTTTTTATAAGGAGCGGGTTTTGTTTTATATGCTGCTAAGAAGACACCCCAGAAGATGGGTCAAGTAGGCTATAGCTCTATCATTGTTCAAAGTAAAAAAAGATCATACTTTATGATGTTAGTTTTAATTAAAAAAAAAATCTTAAAAAAAAAAAAAAAAAAAATCAAGGGAATTTCTCTGGCATTTCTTTCTTTTTGCTGCATCGAAAACGTACCAAACCGTGTCTGTCACCACTGTATCGGTTTGAACCGAACCGTGAATTTTGTGAACCGTTACATGCCTAATATATAATTATAAATTCAATTGTTATAATATTTTACAATATTACTGTTTGTTGTTGTATTTTTCAAAACTTGAAACTTGTGTGTATGTGTGTGAGAGAGAGAGAGAGAGAGAGAGAGAGAGAGAGAGAGTAAGTAGCCTATATCAAACAAGTAGCCCTCTAGACTATCCCTTGGGGAGCCCTCACTCACAAAAAGTTGGAGACCCCTGCTGTACACTAACGTTCAAAAGTTTGGGGTCAGTTGGATTTTTAAATGTTTTTGAAATAAGTCTCTTATGCTCACCCAGCCTGCATTTATTTGATTAAAATATAGTATAAACAACAGTATTGTTGTATATTATTACAATTTTTAATTACAATTACAATTATTACAATTTTTCCCAGCATCATTACTCCATCTTCAGTGTCACATGATCCTTAGAAATCATTCTGATATGCTGACTTGCTGCTCAAGAAACAATCATTATTATTATTATTATCAACGTTGAAATCAGTTGTGCTGCTTAATATTTTTGGGGAAACTGTGATAATTTTTTAAAGGATTCTTTGAACAGAAAGATCATATTCATATAGATTTTTTTAAATAGATTTTTTTGTTTTTTTTGTTACAATGTTAAAGTCTTTACTGTCAATTTTGATCAATTGAATGCTTCCTTGTTGAATGAAAGTATTAATTTGTTTTGAAAAACTACTGACCCCATACTTTTGAATGGTATAGTTTGTTTCATTACACTACATTTACTCATTTAACATACACTTTATTGACTTAGAAATTAAGAAAATGACAGGCAATTTATGTTATATGAATGTATGTTTCAATATGTGGTATCGTCAGGTTTTTATACCTCAAATTAAAACCCAGTGATGTCCGCAGATCTAATGGTAACAAAATAAAAACGAAACTAAGATTATGCCCTGTATCATGAAGAAAAAATATGTTTATTTTGTGTTACATGATACCTATTGGTGTTGCCTACCGTATGAACAGTGCTAATTCAGGTTAAGAATACACTGTGACAGAGGCAACAAATTAAAAATAATAATAATAATAATAACAATAATGATTATGATGACGCATGCAAAACAGAGAGAAAAGACTAAATTAGAATAATTACACAATATCACTGTTACCAGTCAAATTAAATCATTAAATGAAAATCCATCTTTGCAGTGCATAGGTGACACAGAAGTGGCATCAGATCTGGCATTAATATATTTTCACTGCATTTACAATTGCATAAATAAAGCTATGAGATCGTTAAAATTAGAAATCAGAAAAAAAAAAAAACATTTTAAAATATGTCCAAATAGAAACTGTTATTTAAAATTGTAATAATATATAAATATATTGAATTTATAATTAGCCTATATAGGATTATGTAATGGTTCACAAAATTCACGGTTCGGTTCAATCGCTGTCTGTTGCATTGAGACTCTGGTATGGCTTTATTTTGAAATTCTCATTAGCAAAATAGAGGGAAAACAAACAACATTGACAATATTGTTTATAAAATGTAACTCACAATGTAATTTATTGTTAATTTAACTGTTCCGTTCCGTTCGCCTTACATACTTAATAATCGTGACGTAAACATTACGTACGCCAATAGCAGCGCTTAGTAATCGTGACGTACGCCAATAGCAGCTGCAAAGCAGAAGCATTGTGGGAAATACCGACTGTTTTAACGAATAAACGTAGAATTTGTGTTCTTATCGTGTTTAACACATCTATATTTGATCGCGCGAGTATATCCTACGTGAAAAATCGCAGCTTGAATTTCCAGTTACCGTTGAAGAGAAAGACAGGTCGAGTCTGCCATATAAATAGTCGCCGCGCGCTTATTCAATTTGTTGTTTAGGGCGATCAAGTTGGCACCATCCCATTGATCGCTAAATAGTTTGGCTGATCTGGGCGAGTATATTCCCATCGTAGCTTGACAATCTTTTTTTATTTTTTATTTATTTTTTTTATTTATTTAAATAGTCCAAGAAATTTATACTGTACACCAGTGGTCTCCAACATGGTGGGTGCCCGCGGGCACCTGTTAGCCCGCATGGAGTCTCTGAGTCGCCCACCGAGCACGTTCTACAAACAGCCTGAATTGTAATCTTTCATTTTCTTTTCTTTTTTTTTTTTTTCATGATAATGACATAAAATTAGAAAATAACTATTGGTAACATTTCGTATGACATTAAAACACAATAAAACCTTTCAATAATTTAAAATATTTAGAATCTGCACGTCGAGACGAGCTTCAGTTCACGAGCTTCAGTTCTTCAGTTCACAAGCAATGCAATCGCACCAGCGCCTCCATGATTATATTATCTGCTATATTTGCCTTCTAATTTATTAAATCCAGGCAACTGGTTGATGAAACATTGATTAAAATTAAGATACAATTTATACAAAACGAAATTCACTTTAAAGAAAGGCTTTCTACAAAAAATAAAAAGATCTTTCTATTCATCAAAGAATCCTAACAAATGTAAATAACTGTTTTCAACATTGATAATAACAATGAATGCTTTTTGACCATTATATATATCATATTATAATGATTTCTGAAGGATCATGTGACACTGAAGACTGGAGTAATGATGCTGAAAATTCAGCTTTGATCACAGAAATAAATTATAATTATGTATTCGTATATTGAACCGTTATTGGCTTTCGGTTCGGTCCTGCCGACCAAAATTTAGATAGCAGTCGCGCTGGCGCGAACACAACAACACTGCCCAACATCAAATGGCAAACTCAGTCATGCATGCAATAATCATTTGTGCTTCTGCTTCACTGACAGTTTATCAGTTTGGACCAATGTCAGTGCAGCGCGAGCCGATCTTGATCAAGCGACAGTCAAGAAAGTGAATTCGCTACAGTACAGTAAAATGTATGTTTATTATTGAAACCATAGTCAACATAGAGCATGAAGACGAGACATGTTTCAAAGGTCATAGATGTTTTTCAAAGAACTTGTTCATGTCTATTAGACACATGTAGAAAGAACAAAGAAATACCAGGTTCCCATTATTCTCTTTCTTTGCACTGAGCAATTTACTAACACAAACATGTTTAGATTTTTGCATGACAGGGCAGCTCTTCTGAAAATGCTAAATGTAGGCTACATTTATTATTTATTATTACATTAGTTTGTCTCTCTCTGTGCCCATTTTAATGAAGCTAAATTCTTAATAAAACTGTTTTCATTGGTATATTTTACTGTTTCTTTTGTCAAACAATGGAATGAATATGAAATAGTGACTGAAACGCGACCCAATAAACATAACCAGCTCTCCCTTCCAAGACGTTAATCTGCACAAAAATCCTGATAATCGAGCCGTCGTCTGATGAAATCAAATACACATAAGATAAAGACAATATTTGTGTTGTGATTTCAGCTATCGGAACCATGTAAAATTAGAGAAGCAACATAATATCTGTGTTTAACTGAATTAAAGCGCTGCTCCTCTCTGCAGCGCGAGACGCAGAGAGAGAGAGAGAGAGAGAGAGAGAGAGAGAGAGAGAGGTGCGCGTGCTGGGAGAGCAGTACCGGCGATTCACACAAACTAACCCTTGTGTGGTGTTCACAACCCAATTTCCCCCGTGGTGTTCCCGGTCAAAAATGACCGGACTATAAAAAATAGCTTATAAATCTCTCATTATGCTATATTTTCACCCAATATTGGATTCAATCTTTTTGTCAACTTGTTCTCTTTCAGTTAGGACTGGTTTCATATTTCTATTTGCATCTGATTAATCGTAGGCCTCATTTATTTGATAGTAGGCATCTCATTTTTTGAGTAAAAAAAAACATTATTTTTGAATAATTTTGGGAATATTAAATAAAATCTGAAGAAAATTGGCACTGTTGATCACACTAGTCTACTTTAATTTTTCACCAGGAATTTTGTTTTGAAAATTTTTTATTTTGTACAATATGGAACATTGTCACTCTCGTGGTGTTCCCGGTCAAAAATGACCGGACTACAAAAAATAGCTTATAAATCACTCGTTATGCAATATTATCACCCAATATTGGATTCAATCTTTTTGTCAACTTGTTCTCTTTCAGTTAGGACTGGTTTTATATTTCTATTTGCATCTGATTAATCGTAGGCCTCATTTATTTGATAGTAGGCATCTCATTTTTTGAATAAAAAAAACATTATTTTTGAATAATTTTGGAAATATTAAATAAAATCTGAAGAAAATTGGCACTGTTGATCACACTAGTCTACTTTAATTTTTCACCAGGAATTTTGTTTTGAAAAACTTTTATTTGTTGTCACTCTCATGGTGTTCCCGGTCAAAAATGACCGGACTACAAAAAATAGCTTATAAATCACTTGTTATGCAATATTATCACCCAATATTGGATTCAATCTTTTTGTCAACTTGTTCTCTTTCAGTTAGGACTGGTTTTATATTTCTATTTGCATCTGATTAATCGTAGACCTCATTTATTTGATAGTAGGCATCTCATTTTTTGAGTAAAAAAAACATTATTTTTGAATAATTTTGGAAATATAAAATAAAATCTGAAGAAAATTGGCACTGTTGATCACACTAGTCTTTAGTACTTTAATTTTTCACTAGGAATTTTGTTTTGAAAAACTTTTATTTTGTACAAAATGGCACAGAGTTACACTTGTGGTGTTCCACTGGGCCATTGAGGGCCATTGTTTCAATTGAAAGTGAATGGGAGAGACATGTGTTAGAAGTCCATGAGGAATATCTTTAGATCTGAGTGATGGATTATGGTGAGTTTGGGCTCTTTTTAATCTTAACAATCGCATGTAAATAATGGTGTGCCATTTTCCACATTTTTTTGCATGCTTCTGTCACGGGTGACAAATGAAGAGGCGGAACTTTTGTTCGAAAGGGCGGAACCTTTGTGCACGGTCATGATTTCCGGGGGGAGCGCTTTCGGTGTGGGACCCGAGAGCGCTCCGGTTCCTGTAACTCCGGGCAAAAGCATAACTGGCGATTGATTCCAGGTGTGAGAAGAACGCAAATCAGCGGTGATTGGAAATCACAGTGGGAGGAAGAGATACAAAAGGGCTTCATCTTCTGAACAGTTTGTTGGAGGCATTAAATCATTCACAAATTGACATTGAAATGGCATTAAGTAAAACAGAAATTAAAGTGATAATAGCGAAACAAATACAGGAAATTTGGCAGAAGGAATGGAATGAAGGAATAAAAGGTAGACATTTTTACTGCATTCAAGGAAAAGTTGGTACAGAGAGAAGAAGATTCGGAAACAGGAAAGAGGATGTTTTAGTAACAAGAATGCGTATTGGATATTGTTTATTAAATCAAAGCTTACAAAGAATTGGTAAACATGAGAATGGAAATTGTGATAAATGTGGGTTAGTTGAAACTATAGAACATGTCCTTTTAGAATGCGAAGCTTATGAAAGAGAGCGGTCCCAGTTAAAACATGCTTTAAGAAATGTAGAAATCAATGAGCTGACACTTCAGGTTCTCTTAGGACAAGGTACTAAACAATCAAGAATTTATCATGAGTTATTTATATTTTTAAAGGAAACAGGATTATTTAATAGGATATAAAACTTCATTATGTGTAAATTTTATATATATATAATTTTTTTTTTTTTTTTTTTTTTGAAAGAGTAGATCTAGTTTAAACTTCCTTTCCAAATATGCGCTTCACACTCCATTTCAGTAGGTGGCGGGAATGCACCTTTTAAGTTGGTTTGCCAACCGCCATTAAATCCTAGAAGAAGAAGAAGAACAGTTTGTTGGTCTTTCTTTTCGTGTCGTCTTCGAGGTTAGTGTTGGCTGGAAGTTGTTTGTTTTGGATCGTCTTCTGTGTGTGTTTTCCAGTGTGTGCTCCAGCCGTTTGCGTCTCCGCCAACGTGGGTTCATCAGTCGGGTGCTCCAACTAGTGTGTTTGTTTTGGATTGGAAGAATTGGATACTTGGAGAGTGGAGATTGAATTATCAGTGGGAATTCATCATTAAAGGGTCATGAAACCCTAAACCAAATTTTCTGAGATTTTAACAGAGGTATGTGTGTTGAACACCATTGAAGACAATGTTAGCATCTGTTAGATTTAATAGTAGGGGGAAAATGGTTAAATTTTAGTTTTTTTTCCCGCTATTTTCGTCTTCCGGGTTTAAAATCTTCATCGTGTCCATGTCACAGGCTGTGACGTGGCAGAGCACTATAGTACTTTGATGACTCATCGGTGTCTCATAATTATTCATGACTGAGTTTTCCTATCCAATGAGAAGACACTGCCTCTTAATTATTCATGACACCACGTGGAACTTTCCAAAGACAGACATGTCAAACTGTGATTTCGCGTAGTAGATGAGAGAGGCAATAATGGGACGCGCGTTTGTTTTCGTGGTGCAAAAGTTCCAGTGCATCTTTCCCCGCGATTCTGCCAGGGCTAGACTCTCGGCCATCAACCACGGACACATCTAAACTATGGGTGTGTAGCAACCATTCAACTGGAGAAAGGTGGACTTCGACCTTGTACACCAATGCAGGTTTTGGTCTTGCGAGTGATGCGGTCCTGAGGACTTTTCCTATCGCTTCAGAGGTGTGTGTGTGTGTGTCTAAAATGTAACCCTGACCGTTTTACTTGCCTTTTGTTAAATAATCACTCGTTATTAAAATTTAGATATGTCGATAATACCTCAATTGTATGGACCGTATGCTTAGTTTGTGCAAATGTTTATGTCATTGTCCATCTTTATTATGTGTGTTTAGGGGGCGCGTAGATCTAGGCTATGTATGGAAGGTTTTTTTTTTTTTTTTTTAAGCAGAAAATTTATTATTTTCAAATATATGCATTTATAGTGTGTATATAAACAAATATATATTTTATAATGGCATAATTATACATGTACATTTATATGTTTTAAATATAATTATGATTAGCCTACTGTAGTAATATGTGTAGCAGGGCATTCAGTTACTTTTGAAAGGACAAAAATAAGGTGTCAGTGTATTTCATTACACTTTAACTTTGCCAGCTATAAAAAATCTAGCATTTCCTCACGTTTTACCACTGATTTTTAGTGACAGTCGATATGCATGGGCCACTTTGGGCTTTGACCACACCCACTCCCCTCCCTTCTTCTCACACCCACCACACCCATTTAAGTTGCATTTTTCAAAAAGATTGTGAGCTAGACTTGAGCTGAAAGAGGGGGGTTTCATGACCCTTTAAGGGGAGATAAGTGTTATACATTGCTTAGATTGTGATGTGATGGATAGGGCTGGGACGGTATGGATTTTTTCTTACCGCGGTTGAAAAGCAAGAAATTCCCGCGGTATAGCGGTAAACCGCTTTAAATAACCCCCACCCCCCACCCCACTATTCAAAGAATAGTATACGGCGAGCGCGTCAAGCATAAAATGCCTCGTCCACTTGGGGAGGCGCGCGCAGTCAGAGAAGAAGAGATAAAAGCCCACCCACACTGACAACTGATTGGTTGACTTACCGAAATGGGCCAATCAGGATGCTCTCTCTCGCTCCCGCTCCCTCTCTGCCGTGCGCGCGCTACACGGTTTGGAACCATAGACTGTAAAAAAAGATGGACGACGCCCCTTCGCTCTCTTCCATTGATGAGAACTGAAGCCGCCAGAGTCCCAATATGGCGCTGACATATTGGAACTTGAGTCTGCGCAGTAGCGATCTCGGGACCAGACCTGCGCAGTAGTGAGCAGGAAGTAAAGCCGCGAAATCAACGCTCCGCCCTCACTCTCGCAGAATGCACTCAGGGAGAGTGGATTCTGCACACTTTTTAAAAAATTGATTGCAGTACGACAAGAGGCTTGTTAAAATAAAGTAAATACAATCTCCTCAGTCCTCCGAAGATCCCGAAAAAAATGTCCGTTGGTGCTTCAGTGACTACTTCGCTCGGAGAACCTGTCAATCACAGCTGTCAATCATGACGTTACACTACCGCATCACGTAACTAACTAAAAAACAAATTATTTCTGAAACAGACACTTGAACTTACATCAGCGTGATAAAAACGACAGCAAATGAAAGAAACCACCTTTGGAAAAAAGATATTTGAAGTGTAATTTAATTGTTTAGTTGGTCTCACGTCCCGTTGAATAACATGGGGAGGCGGGGCTTATGACCTATACTAGGACCAGTCACCGGGGGGCGATCGAGATGTTTTGGCTTCACTTTTCAGGGCGTGTGCGGCACGCTTGTTTGGAACACAGTCTCTGTCTCGCATGTGCACTCTTGCTCACTCGCTCTAGATTCCGGGAGATTTTAACTAATTTGCGGGCATCATGGAATGGAGCCGCTATTAATATGCGGGAGACTCCCGGAACTTCTGGGAGACTTGGGATGTCTGTAGGTACTCTCGCATATAGGCCTAATAGTCAATACGAATGGAATGTTATTATGTGTCATGGAACATTGCGCTCCCCAACTCGCGAAAGGTCGGATGTGCTCCATCTTTTGATGGATTCAAGGTTTTCTAAACAAAACTTATGTAAGACACAATGTCATTAGACACAATCCATGTCATTAGAATCAATGTAATTAGACACAACGTGCACACATGTGCAGGCCAATGCTTTTTTTTTTTTTTTTTTGCGGTGATGACGGTGACAAGCTCAGACCCGCGGTAGGCATCATGTGACCGCGGTATTGCGGAAATGCGGTAACCGCCCCAGCCCTAGTGATGGATGTTTTGGAAGATACAATGGAACTTTATGACTTATAACTTATCTTTTGGAGAGGATTGGACACCTTATGCTTTATTGTGGATGTTAAGGAGATTGTATTGAAGAATTGAGGATTGGAAGTCCCTGCCAACGCCCTAAGCTGTGAGTTATGAAGACTTGCAGTGCTATACATTGATGTAATCACGTGTGCTGTTCTGTGTGGATTGCAGTGAATCACGAGTGGGAGTGCATAGCGAAGGCATGAGGAGATCCAGCCCATTTATGAAAATAATATCTTTTCTGTCTCGGAATCCGATGAACGAGATCAACCAGTGGTGAACTCCTTTCCATTACTTCTTTAAATAAGTCAGTGGATGGTTTTCTTTTCACTGCTTCCGGTATTATGTCTCCAGCAGTGTCCGCTTCAGCGTTGTTGAAGCAACGATATCCATTTCTGTCTGTCTGAGCCCCGTGAAGAGAACCAGTTCAGCTTCGCTGAAGAAGCCACCATTCTCTGTCCGCCTGAGCCCCGTGAAGAGAACCAGTTTAGCTTCGTTGAAGAAGCCATCATTCTCTGTCTGTCTGAGCCCTGGTGAAGAGGAATAAGCCAGTGCAGTGTGGGCTAACTGCAAGAAGTCAAAGCTCTCTTTATTTTTAATTAGTAGCCTATTTTTCAATTAAATAAAACCTTTTTAAATCTCATTCATTTTGTTGGTCCTTTGTCTGCCTGTGTGCCCGTGGTATCGGCTCCTCACAGTGGTGTCCCAAATTCAAGAGGGGTGTGGCCGGGTCATCTCCTTGTAGTTGCCCACCCCGACCTGTGACACTTCATTGAGTTATGAGTTAAAACGCGACATAAGTGCTAGGCTACGTCTATATTCAAGACTCTGTGTGTGCCTGTTGGGGTTCGTGTGTTACAACTCCATTAGGAATATCTTTAGATCTGAGTGATGGATTATGCTGAATTTGGGCTCTTTTTAATCGTGATAGTCTGCTGAAAATAATGATGTACAGTTTTCTATGATCTGCGCATGCTTCGTGACGTTATGAGCGAAAATCAAACGTGAGTGCTTCATGAGTATATACTTGGCTAGGTGCGTCTGTGGTATTTTCTGTGTTAGAACGCCATGAGGAATATCTTTAGATCTGTTATATAGAATATATTGAGTTTGGGCTCTTTTTAATCGTGAGCTCCTGCTGTAAATAACAATGTGCCATTTTTCATGATCTATGTATGTTTCATGAAGATACGAGTAAAAAGGCCTACCTTGCTTGGCTACATGAGTCTGTGCGTCTATGGTATTTTTTGTGTTAGAACTCCATGAGGAATCTTTAGTTCTGAGTGATGAATTATGTTGAGTTTGGACTCATTTTAATTGTAAGCATCTGCTGTAAATAATGTGTCATTTTCCACAATCGGAGCATGTTTCATGAAGTTACGAGCGGAAATGTGTCTAAAATTCAGCATCCATATATGGTTTACACATGGGTCTCTTGAAGGGCTTCTTTTACAAAAACCTCGCTCAAGTTTAGTAAAAAGCCTGAAACAATTATGCTTGTTGCATTCTACTCATTGAGACCTTTCAAATGACATATGACACAGGACTATCTGAGCTGTATGATGTATTTGACATATTGCTGAATGTAATACAAAAAAGTAGGTTTTTTTTTTTCTATTTATCAGCAAATAACTCTGCACTACTTAGGAGTTTATCAAATTGGCTACATTCATTGTAAATTTCAGACTCTAAGCTTTCAAATGACACCAAGTTGATCAAGGTAATATTTTTGAAAAATATTATGATTATTTATTTCGCAGCTAGGTGGCGCCTGCGGGGGGTACACTCCGTTTTCAGAGTGATAACTCAGCACTCGTTAGGAGTTGATTAATGTGATTAGATGCATTAAAAAGCTGAGATTCTAAACTTTAAAATGATACATATTTTGTGTTGTTCCATTCATTGGTTGCATTGGTCTCTTCCATTCACTTTCAATGGCCCATTGAAACAATGGCCCTCAATGGCCCAGTGGAACACCACAAGTGTAACTCTGTGCCATATTGTACAAAATAAAAGTTTTTCAAAACAAAATTTATGGTGAAAAATTAAAGTAGACTAGTGTGATCAACAGTGCCAATTTTCTTCAGATTTTATTTAATATTTCCAAAATTATTCAAAAATAATGTTTTTTTTTTACTCAAAAAATGAGATGCCTACTATTAAATAAATGAGGCCTACGATTAATCAGATGCAAATAGAAATATAAAACCAGTCCTAACTGAAAGAGAACAAGTTGACAAAAAGATTGAATCCAATATTGGGTGAAAATATAGCATAAGTGATTTATAAGCTATTTTTTGTAGTCCGGTCATTTTTGACCGGGAACACCACAAGAGTGACAAGGTGACAAAACCCCCCCTAAAAAATTAAGAAAATTGTCACAAAACATTTCAGAAGTATTTATACCATTTGTGAAACAAGTCACTAAGTTTCAGTCCAAAGCTGTCATGATAAATTACTGGAAGCAAATGCGGGTGAAAACAGTGTTTATTAAGAACAGCAAACTCAATGGTAATATCACTCAAAGTCAATGATGACGAATCTCTCAGGGGGAGCGGCAATCAGGCTCTCTAGCAGGGACTTCGATGGTCAGGTGAAGTGGTGCTCAGATGAGGTGAACCAGTGGTGATATCCCGTGCGCGGTGCTCGATGCAGTGAAACAGAGAAGGCAAATCCACAGGCAAGACAGGATCCGGTAGACTCGGCACGACACCTTCAGCGGGACTGCAAACAACGGATGGACACTGGAATGGAGAGATGAGTGAGTATTTATGGAGAGCGGGAATTGATAGCAGCTGGAGCGGGGAGTGAGTGTGATTGATATCAGCTGGAGCACTGAACAACCACGCGAGCGGGACAACGCCCACTCACGCACACTCACAGACATGAAAACAAACAGTGACACGAGACACAGAGGAAACAGTGCATAACTCAACCGTGACAGTACCCCCTCTCCTAGGAATGCCTCACGGCATTCCCAGGCCTCCTTACCTGTCGATTGTAATCATCGATAAGGGAGTGATCCAGGATGTCACGAGCAGGAACCCAACTTCTCTCCTCCGGACCGTAACCTTCACAATCCACCAAGTACTGAAATCCGCGTCCCCTCCACCTAGAATCCAGGATGCGATGAACCGAATAAGATGGTTCCCCGTCTACGAGTCGCGGCGGTGGGGGAACCGGGACTGGCGGATTAATACGTGCAAAAAACACGGGCTTTATCTTTGAGACGTGGAAAACCGGATGAATTCTCCTGTACGCCGGAGGAAGGTTGAGGCGGACTGCCACCGGACTAACGATCTTGGTGACAGAAAACGGGCCAATGAATTTAGGAGCTAATTTATTCTATACGCAGCGGAGAGGAATGTTCTTGGTAGAAAGCCACACTTTGGAACCGACGACGTATACGGGAGGCCTAGACCGGTGGCGATCGGCTTGGCCTTGGTGCGCTCCCGTACTTGGAGGAGTGTCTCCCGGGCTCTCGTCCAAGTACGGTGACACCTCTGGATGAAGGCGTGGGCGGAGGAGACCGCGACTTCGGATTCCGTACTAGGAAAAACAGGTGGTTGGTACCCTACACTACACTGGAACGGAGACAGGCCCGTGGATGACACTGGCAACATATTGTGGGCGTACTCCACCATAGAAAGTTGTTGACTCCAGGAGGAAGGATTCCTGGAGACCAAACATCGTAGTGTTCTTTCCAAATCTTGGTTGGCTCTCTCAGTTTGACCATTGCTCTGGGGATGGAACCCAGAGGACAGACTGACCGTCGCCCCCAGCAATCTACAAAACTCTCGCCAGAATTTGGACACAAATTGGGGTCCCCTGTCGGAAACCACGTCTGTCGGGAGGCCATGTAACCGAAATACGTGGTTTACGACTGCCACCGCTGTCTCCTTGGCTGAAGGCAATTTGGGCAAGAGAATAAAGTGGGCCGCCTTCGAGAACCGGTCCACCACGGTCAAAACTACCGTGTTACCCTGGGAGGGTGGGAGGGCGGTGATAAAATCTAGAGCGATGTGGGACCAGGGTCTCGAAGGCACCGACAGCGGTTGAAGTAACCCATCTGGAGGTCGATTGGACGACTTACCAGTGGCACAACTTGAGCAAGCCAAGACAAAATTGTGAACATCACGAGCCATAAGTGGCCACCAGAATCGCTGCTTAACTAAATAGATAGTACGACTCACCCCTGGATGACAGGCTAGATTAGAGCAATGACCCCACTGGATAACGTCTGATCGTAATCCCTCCGGCACAAATAAGCGGTTAGGTGGGCACCGGATCGGAGGCGTTACCCCTTCCAAGGCCTTCTTGACCCTCGATTCGACCTCCCATGTGAGCGAAGAGATAATTAGGGTCTCTGGAAAAATGCGCTCGGGAGTAGGTTCGTGTTCGGGACAATCAAAAATACGCGACAAAGAATCGGGTTTGATGTTTTTGGACCCTGGACGATATGAAAGAGTAAAATCGAAACGACCGAAAAAAAGTGCCCACCGAGCCTGCCTGGAGTTCAATCTTTTGGCGGTTCTAATATACTCCAGATTCTTGTGGTCTGTCCAGACGATAAAGGGTACCCCTGATCCCTCCAACCAGTGACGCCATTCCTCCAACGCTAACTTGACTGCCAACAACTCTCGGTTACCAATGTCATAATTTCGTTCGGCAGGAGATAGACGATGTGACAAAAACGCGCAGGGATGCATCTTGTCGTCTGAAGGAGAGCGTTGTGAAAGAACTGCGCCTACCCCCACCTCTGACGCATCGACCTCCACCACAAACTGACGTGACGAATCAGGGGCAATTAAGATGGGAGCTGAAACAAAGCGGCTCTTGAGTTTGGCAAACGCAGCCTCAGCTGCGTCTGACCACCTGAACGTAGTTTTGGGTGAGGTCAAGGCGGTCAGAGGTGCGGCTAGTTGGCCGAAGTTGCGAATAAATCGCCGATAGAAGTTGGCGAATCCCAAAAACCGCTGCAGGGCCTTGCGGGAATCTGGGATTGGCCACTCTACCACAGCCTTAACTTTGTCAGGATCCATACGCATACCTTCAGCCGACACGATGTGTCCCAGAAAAGGAACCGACTGTGCATGGAAAACGCATTTCTCCGCCTTGACAAAAAGCCCATTCTCTAGCAATCTTTGAAGCACTCGTCGGACATGTTGCACATGCTCCTGGAGAGACGAAGAAAAAATCAATATGTCATCCAGGTAAACATATGAATTGATCGATCATGTCTCGCAACACATCATTGACGAGCGCCTGGAAGACTGCGGGACTATTGGACAGGCCAAACGGCATAACCAAATATTCAAAGTGCCCCCTAGAGGTGTTAAAAGCAGTCTTCCATTCATCCCCCTTCCTGATGCGGACCAAATGATAAGCGTTACGTAAGTCCAATTTTGTGAAGAGTGATGCTCCCTGCAACCTCTCGAAGGCTGAAGACATCAACGGCAACGGATAAGTGTTCTTCACCGTGATGTTATTCAGCCCTCGGTAATCAATGCAAGGTCGCAGAGAACCATCCTTCTTCCCCACAAAAAAGAACCCCGCCCCCGCAGGAGAAGAGGAAGGTCGGATGAACCCGGTTGCTAGAGAATCAGAAATATATTTCTCCATAGCCTCTCTCTCAGGAACCGAGAGTGAATAAATCTTGCCTTTAGGTGGAGACTTACCTGGCAGTAAATCTATTGCACAGTCATAGGGACGATGCGGAGGGAGAGAAGCAGCCCTTGACTTACTGAACACTTCCCTCAGGTCACGGTACTCTACGGGCACGTTTGACAAATCCACTGCTTCCTCCTGCAACACAGGGACAGAAACAACAGAACAAGCAGACACTAGACACGAATTATGACACTCAGTGCTCCAAGCCGAAATAGTTCTTGGTTTCCAGTCAATGCGGGGATTGTGTAAGCTTAGCCAGGGGTGTCCTAAAACAATGGGGGTGAGGTGGGAGTCCATGATGTAAAATGAAATGGTTTCTGCGTGATTTCCAGATGTGATGAGTGTGAGACTCTCGGTAACTTGGGAGATGGCTGGTAGTGATTGTCCGTTTAATGCATTGACGGTGATTTTCTGAGGGAGTGTTTGGAGAGGAATTTGAAACTGTAATGCAAAACGGTGATCCATAAAGTTACCTTCGGCTCCAGAGTCTATAAGTGCATTGCAGTGGTGATCGTGAGTTGACCATCTCAGTCTTACCGGGAGGAGGGTGGAAGTGGATGAGGTCTTCTCTGCGGAGATCCCACCCGATAGTAGCCTCATACTTACTATCGGGCTGGGCCTTTTACTGGACAGCTATGAGCGAAATGTCCGGCACCACCACAGTATAAGCAAAGGCCCTGGGATCTCCGCCTTTCTCTCTCCTCCCGGGAAAGCCGAGCTCGCCCTATCTGCATGGGCTCGGGATCGTGGGGACCGAACGCGTCCATGCCGCTGGACCGCTGGTGTTCCACGCTACTGCGGATTCTGTTGGGTGACGTACGTTGACCGATCCGAGACAAACGAGCGTCCACCCTCAGGGCCAGATCCATGAGTGCGTTAAGAGACGGGGGTAGGTCCAGGGCGTAGATCTCTCTTTGGACGCGTTCGGCCAGCCCATGCAGGAATAGATCCCACTGCGCCTCCTCGTTCCAGCGACATTCGGCCGCCAGGGTCTTGAACTCAATGGAATAGTCCGAGACGGAGCGATCTCCCTGGCGCAGATCTGCCAGAACCCTGGCAGCCTCTCTTCCCGCGACGGCACGATCAAAGACCCTCCGCATCTCCGCCGCGAGCGCCTGGAACGAGGAGCAGCACTGGTCTTGATTCTCCCAGACAGCCGTTCCCCAAAGCGCCGCTCTCCCCGTTAGTAGCGTTAACACGAATGCCACTTTCGATTCCTCCCTCTCGAAGGTCTTAGGCTGTAGGGAGAAATGCATGCTGCAACGTGTTAGAAACGGGCGGCAGTAGTTGGGCTCACCAGAGTATGACTCGGGGGTAGGAAGTCTGGGTTCCGATTGGGAGAGAGGCACAGCTGGTGTGGGGGGAACGGCCGGTGGGTCTGGGGGTGCTGGCGCAGTGGGAGGTTGAAGTTGATGGAATCGCTGGGTGAGCTCGGACACCTGCGTGACAAGAGCCTGAATTGCTCGTCCAGTCTCCCCCTGGCTGCGTTCCTGTGCATCCATCCGGCCAATGCACACTCGAATGAAATCCTCTAACGAGGCCGAAGAATCACCCGCTGCTCCCATGGATTGGTCCATCCGTTCTGTCATGATAAATTACTGGAAGCAAATGCGGGTGAAAACAGTGTTTATTAAGAACAGCAAACTCAATGGTAATATCACTCAAAGTCAATGATGACGAATCTCTCAGGGGGAGCGGCAATCAGGCTCTCTAGCAGGGACTTCGATGGTCAGGTGAAGTGGTGCTCAGATGAGGTGAACCAGTGGTGATATCCCGTGCGCGGTGCTCGATGCAGTGAAACAGAGAAGGCAAATCCACAGGCAAGACAGGATCCGGTAGACTCGGCACGACACCTTCAGCGGGACTGCAAACAACGGATGGACACTGGAATGGAGAGATGAGTGAGTATTTATGGAGAGCGGGAATTGATAGCAGCTGGAGCGGGGAGTGAGTGTGATTGATATCAGCTGGAGCACTGAACAACCACGCGAGCGGGACAACGCCCACTCACGCACACTCACAGACATGAAAACAAACAGTGACACGAGACACAGAGGAAACAGTGCATAACTCAACCGTGACAAAAGCGATAACATTAAGTAGTATTTTCGGGAAAAAGAACATCTTCTCCGGGTCAAAATGACCCGAACACCACATGAGGGTTAAATAAGGTTTGGGCGCTTTTTTGAAGGGAAAAAAATCGCTAAAGGGGTCTGCAGTGTCGCTAAGTTGGCAACACTGTGTATCTCCATTTCTCCAACTAGGGGTGGGCCACGGGTCAAACAGAAAATACGTGCTGCGTTAATCGCCCGTTAAAAAAATTAGTCCTGTTAATATGATTTTGCGTTAACACGTTATTAACGCGCTAACTTTGACAGCACTAGTTTATACATATAATGTTTTCAGTCTATAGGCACTGTAAAATAATGTGTATGTGCGCAGGCATGTAGTGTTTCTTTACAAAGTAACATCGCAAACTATTTGCCTTGCATGCATCCGTGTTGGGGAAAGTTACTTTTAAAAGTAATGAGTTACCATATTGTGTTACTTCTAGGAACTTACTGGATTACTTTTGTTACTCTTTGTCACCTCATGGGCTTGGCTTGCTTGTTGTTTTTTTAATAGAAAAAAAAGGAAAAAAGGAAACAAGTGATGTTTATCAAAAGTAATTTTTGTTCTCTTACGAGAGGTTCTCTCGTATTGCGTAAGTAGCTTACGCTTCGGGAAAGTTCTCTTTCTTCGAGATCTGAGGCCAAAAAATTATCCTTAATTTTGCATTTATTGTCAACGCAGTGCAGCGGCAGGCAGACCAAAGCAAGCTGTATAAGCGTGCTCATTGGCTGCCAGGCGGCAACTGCTTAAGCCTACCAGTGAGCCCGGCGTGACGTCGCGCCCTCCACACCCTTCTAACCGTCAAGAAGGGTGTGGCCAGTGTGTATATATTGAGGGCTCACAGGCTGAACTCTGATTTTCTTGTCTTCAGCGAAGCTCTTCGAATCGCTGGATCTTGAGAAGCCGCCGCCGTCGAAACCAGCGACCAGCAAGCTTAGGACAGCGCCTGAGGAAGCCGGCCGCCTTCGCCGCCTTCAGCCATCCGTGCCTGCTACGCTATCCGGCGACATATCCTTTTATTACTGCTGTGTGTGTTCGCCCTGCGACACACACTTTCTCTCACTGTTCTAAAAGAGCACGAGGCGTTTTTGTCAAAATGCCTCGTTTTTCCTGCGGCTCGTGCCGCGCCCCGCTCAGCAACAGAGACCGCCACCTCTTCTGCGCTCTCTGCCTGGGCCGCGAGCACGCCGCCACCGCACTCTCTACGGGCGGCTGCCCCGAGTGCGAGGAACTTTCAATGTCGACCCTGCAGGCTCGACTTGAAGTTTTCGACCAAGCTGTCGCTCCGCCTGTCCCTGCCGGGCCACGCAAGAAGAAGCGCCGCTCGCAGAGACCACCGGAGACTGTTGTGACTGAGGAGCTCGCCGGAACCTCTCCCTCGAGCTTCTCTCTCGCCCTCTCCGCCCCCCCTCCCGGCCGCTCAACCGCCGGCTCTCGCCCGCGCCGCCGCCGCGTCAGGGGATGAGGCGAATGAGATAGACACTCTCCCTCTGTTCGAGCCGCGCTACTGCGCCGCTCACAAGGGATGGCAGAAGCGGATGGTCTCGGAGCGAGCTTCCTCTCTCTCTGTTCGAGCCGCGCAAACTGCGCCGCTCACAAGGGATGGCAGAAGCGGACGGTCTTGGAGCTCTCTTTACGTTACAAGAAAGCTACTCCGTCCTCGCGCGTCACTCACCGGCGAAAAGGAGAACAGAGTGTTTTCGTCCCGCTGTGGCCGGACCTACCTCCATTTCTCAGTCCCCTCTTAAGTTCAGGCGACTGGAATTGTTCATATCGCAGTGTACGAGCCTGTTATAAATACACGCACGCCTGCAAGCTAACGCCGTCACAAGACATGACGCTCTGTTATATGCTCGCTCTAACCGAAAGGTATTGTATTCTCCCCTGTGGCTCAGTGGCGGAATCTTAGGCTTTCGCGCCAGAGACCCGTGTTCGATCCCGGCTCTCGTGGCAGTTAATAATTTATGCTGTTCGCTTCCCCGAGCTCGCGGCCAGCTTTTCTTACATACAGAAAGCGAACCCGCTCTCCCCCTTGTTGGGCCGCGCAGATTGCGCCGTTCACAAGGGATAACAGAGCGGACGGTCACGAGCAACGTTCAGCGCGCGCGCCTCACTCACCGGCGAAAAGAGGAGAGAGAGTGTTTTAGTCCCGCTGTGGCCGGACAAACCGCCAATTCTCACACATTTCTCAGTCCCCTCTTAAGTTCAGGCGGCTGGAAATATTACTATTGCAGTAAACGAGCCTGTTTTTATACACGCACACCTGCAAACGAACATGAGGTCGCTCTCTTATATCTTCGCGCTAACTGAAAGGTAATGTGTTCTCCCCTGTGGTTCAGTGGCAGAATCATAGGCTTTCGCGCTAGAGACCCGAGTTCGATCCCGGCTCTCGCGGCAGTTAAAAATTTATGCTGTTCGCTTCTCCGAGCTCGCGGCCAGTTTTTCTTACATACAGAAAATGAACCCGCCTCTCGTACCACTCCTACTCATGGTGCTCGAGTATTTATGAGCGTCTAAACACGAGGGAAGAAAAGACGGTTAAGTCCCGCTGCGGCTGGACCACTGTCAAAGCTTCACGCTCTGTCAGTCCCCGTTGCCACGGCTACTGCAGATGTTTACTTCGCAGTCATCGAGCCGGTATATGTACCCACTCGCCTGCGCGCAACCACCGTTCTCACGGCGACCCAGAGAAATCTCAAATGAGCATAATGTCTGGTTGCACGGCTCACGACGTATGTGTTTCAAATGCAGTGAATGTGTCCACGTTTCCGTGTTCACCCCTGCACACAAGCACTATAAATCCCGTGTTTCTCACAGAGCCCACTCTCACAAAGCAGGCAGAAGCCGCTCGAGTGTTAAAAGTAGGTCACGTGTCCACCTCACCGTGCCCACACCTACTCACTGCCCGCTCTGTCACACGGCCTCTCACGACCGGTCATGTTTTAAATGTAAGTCCTGTGCCCGCCTTCGAGCGCTCACACATACTAACGAACATTTCGCCCCGACGCCGCCCTCGCGCTTCGCGCCTCACACTATATGTTCCCCGTCCAAGCCACCGGGACACCGTGTGTAAAACGGCCAGCTATCGCTGCGTGCGATCCGCCGTATCTAAGCACCAAGAGCGCGCGCGCTGCGCCCACCCCTCCGTTTCCTCCCTGCGCTTTCAGGCGCGTACCGAGACGAGAGTGAATGGAGAAGTAGCACATCTACTTCGAGCAGAAATAGCTACACTTCTGTGCAAAGGGGCTATAGAACCGGTTTCCCCTTCTATGAGCGAGTCGGGCTTTTACAGCCGTTATTTCCTCGTTCCCAAGAAGGACGGAGCTCTCAGACCAATTTTGGATCTAAGATGTTTGAACAAGGCTCTTATGAGAAGACCGTTCAAAATGCTCACAACCGGGCAAATTCTCGCGCAAATTCGCCCGAGGGACTGGTTTATATCTCTCGATCTAAAAGACGTGTACTTTCAGATCCAGATAATACCCCGTCACAGGCCATTCTTGAGATTCGCCTTCGACGGTCAGGTATATCAGTACACCGTCCTGCCTTTCGGCCTGTCGTTGGCACCCCGTACATTTACGAAGTGCATGGACACGGCTCTCGCTCCCCTGAGGGGTCGGGGAATGCGAATTCTGAACTACTTGGACGATTGGCTGATTCTAGCACAGTCAGAGGCCGAACTCATCGCCCACAGAACAGTGCTTCTAAGCCACCTGGACAGCCTGGGGCTCACGGTCAACTGGACCAAGAGCTCATTAGTGCCCAGTCAATCAACCTCTTTTCTGGGTTTGGATCTGGACACTGTGGCAATGACGGCCCGCCTGTCGACACAGCGCGCGCGCTGCATTCGACACCTGGCCGCGTCCTTCCAGCCGGGCAACACTGCACCTCTCAAGACATTTCAGAGGATGCTGGGTTGTATGGCTTCAGCTGCAGCAGTGCTTCAGCTGGGTCTGTTACGTATGCGCCCGCTACAATGCTGGCTGAATGCCCGAGTGCCTCACAGAGCCTGGGCTTCCGGCGGCATTCGAATCAGAGTGACTCAGAGCTGCGTTTTCAGCACTGAAGCCCTGGTTAGCGGCCGACTGGTACCAGCGGGGAGTGACAATGGGAGCCATCTCACACCGCAAAGTTATCTCGACGGACGCTTCCACCTCAGGTTGGGGCGCTCTTTCGAGGGCAAACCGGTCTTTGGCCTGTGGTCAGACCAGGAGAAATGCCTCCACATAAACTGTTTGGAGATGATAGCGGTCGATCCTATGTGATCCGACAGGGCAGTGTCAGATCCAGGAACCTGTGCAAGCTGACAGAACGCCTTCTCGTGTGGGCTCACCGCTCGTTGCGCTCGCTGAGAGCCGCGCACGTGCCGGGCCACCTGAATGTCGGTCCAGACAGACTGTCCAGAGACATCATTCCCCCGGGAGAATGGTCCCTGCAACCCCAGACAGTCCAGTTTCTCTGGCGCCTATTCGGCAGAGCGGAGGTCGACCTCTTTGCGTCGAGAGACAACGCTCATTGCCCGAAATTTTTCTCGAAAAGCGAGGACGCGCTGTCCCAGACCTGGCCCAGCCTCCCGCTGTACGCTTTTCCCCCGATCTCCCTGTTACCACAGGTTTTAACAAGGATCAGGGAAACACAGCACCCAGTGCTCCTTATAGCCCCGCGCTGGGAGAACCAGATTTGGTACCCAGAGCTGGTGAGGCTGTCGCACTCACCCCCATGGCCGATTCCGGTGAGAAAGGATCTCCTCTCTCAAGCCGGTGGGTCAATCTGGCATCCCCATCCGGAGCGATGGTCTCTGCATGCATGGGTAATCAACGGATACCCGTTGACCTGCCAGAAGGGGTCGTGAACACGATCACGCAGTCTAGAGCTCCCTCCACGAGACGGCTCTATGCGTCTAAGTGGTCTGTGTTCTCTAAATGGTGCGCTACTAAGAGCTTTGATCCACGCATATGTGGGGTTCCGCAAGTGCTCTCCTTCCTACAGGAGCTGTTGGAAAAGGGCAGGTCCCCTTCCACGCTCAAAGTGTATGTGGCGGCTATTGCAGCGTTCGCTGAGACGACGCGCAGCCGGGCAATCGGAAGGAATGAGCTTATTATCCGTTTCCTCAGAGGAGCCAGGCGGATGAATCCCCCGCGGCCCCCTCGGTTCCTATTTGGGATCTGTCCTTGGTCCTGGAGGCCCTGAAGGCTTTTCCTTTGAACCGCTTGAATCTGTGGATCCTAAGTACCTTTCGCTCAAAACCGTTTTTCTGATAGCTCTGTCTTCAGTAAAACGCGTGGGGGATCTGCACGCGCTATCTATTAGCCCTGCATGTCTTGAGTTCGGACCGAATGACTATAAAGTCATTCTCAGACCGAGACACGGGTATATTCCCAAAGCGATTGGTACCCCCTTTAGGGCACAAATCATCTCCCTCTCGGCTCTGCCAATATCCGATAACGGGGACAGTGATAACCTCCTATGCCCTGTAAGGGCGCTGAGAGTTTACATCACGTGTTCCGCCGCTTTCAGGCGGTCCGAGCAGCTCTTTGTTTCTTTTGGCGGACGCACCAAGGGTCTCGCCGCCTCGAAACAGAGCCTGCCCAGGTGGATAGTGGACGCGATTGCAGCAGCTTACGCCTCCAAACACCTGCAGTGTCCTTTGGGTGTCAGAGCCCACTCCACTAGAGGCATGGCCTCTTCGTGGGCCTGGTCCAGCGGAATTTCTATTCACGATATTTGTATGGCGGTGGGCTGGGCCTCCCCATCTACATTCGTGAGGTTTTATAACCTGGAAGTTGCCGCCCTGCAGGCTAAACTGTTATCAGTATAAGTGGCATGTATGCTGCCCAGTCGCTTATGTGCAGACTATGTCCACATACTGGTTAATTTTCTGGTTGGCACCAGGGGAAGGATTCTTTTCCACAAATAGACCAGTGTTTCTGCTCTATTCCCTTTCCCTATACGTGTTTATGCACTGTGTGGGCCCGCGCTGCCGGCCACACCATTTCCACTGATGTATACAGACCGGCTATGCCGCTCTATCATTTATGTGAAGTGAAGTGCTTAGTACAGGTGTGGGCCCGACCGGCCACCTGTTTCAACGTTATGTTTTTCCCCGGTCTCCCTGGGATTCATGTGTTGGATGCTCGGCGCGCACGGCGTTGACAATGGGTTCCCGAAGCGTAAGCTACTTACGCAATACGAGAGAACTTCTCGTAAGAGAACGTACTCGGTTACCTAATGTAACCTCGGTTCTCTCTAGAAGAGGGAACCAGTATTGCGTAACCTGCCGTGACGCGCCACGAGCTTTTGCGCTTCAGACTATGAAAACCAGAGTTCAGCCTGTGAGCCCTCAATATATACACACTGGCCACACCCTTCTTGACGGTTAGAAGGGTGTGGAGGGCGCGAAGCCTCATTGGGTGTGACGTCACGCCGGGCTCACTGGTAGGCTTAAGCAGTTGCCGCCTGGCAGCCAATGAGCACGCTTATACAGCTTGCTTTGGTCTGCCTGCCGCTGCACTGCATTGACAATAAATGCAAAATTAAGGATAATTTTTTGGCTTCAGATCTCGAAGAAAGAGAACTTTCCCGAAGCGTAAGCTACTTACGCAATACTCGTTCCCTCTTCTAGAGAGAACCGAGGTTACATTAGGTAACCGAGTACGTTTATTAGTATGGCGGATCAGCTATACTAGTATCAGCAGCAAAGACATTGGTTAATAAAGAGAATAAATACATATGTATGTTTGTATTTAACATTTAATTATTGCAGGGTTGCAAAATACTCTGGGTTTGCATTTCACTGTTTTTATTTATTTTAAGGAATACTAAATCTATTTTTGTGCAAGTGGGATGAATAAATGCATTCTCACATTTAGTGTAGAACTATAATAACCATCGTTTACACAGTGCACACAATGTGCAACGCCTCTGCACCTTACTCCTGATTTCTCTCAATAATATTTATTGTACATTTAAAATGCGTTACATTAATAGTTACTTGAAAACACTGTAATATTATTACATAACTTGTGTTATTATGCACTGTGTTACTACCCCCAACACTGTGCATAATACACTGTTTTTAGTCACATTTGTCATTCATAAACAATAGATTCTGGACTTTTTAGAGTGGTTTCGATAATGTAGTCAGGCTGCTTCAAGCATGTATAGACAGACAGAATATTGTGATTAATATAAGTATGCCATTGTTGCTCAAGCTTTGCAGTAAAAGATAATAATAATAATAATAATAATAATAATTCACAATTAAATGAAAATATATAGTTTAAATTTATATGAAATGCATATAATTATTTCATAATTACTTCTATTTGCTTTTAAATATGGGTACTCAGAATGTACTGACAAACTTTTGTTAAACTAAAATATACTTGAATGTAATTTATATTGAAAATTTTGGACTAAACCACTCAATTCATATGCATTAGTTTTAAGATCTATTTACAAACTTTTTAAAGTGTCAAAGTGGTAGTTGCATAGCTGTCAACGGAGGGACGTAAAACTCTCAGATTTCATCAAAAATATATTTATTTGTGTTCTGAAGATGAACAAAAATCTTGAGGATGCGTAATTAATGAAAGAATTTTAAATTTTGGGTGAACTATCCCTTTAAGAAACACATGAAAGTTTATGCTCTTGATTTAAGTGGCATTTTATTTAATTAATATTATATTATTTGTGAGTACATTTTTTTATTATTATATTTTAAGATTTGAAGTGCACTGCAAGTGCACATTCAATACAATTAATTGCACTTCTTTTTCACTAGTGCAAATTGATACATGCGCATTGTGTGATTTGCAAAGCTGTCCAAAAGGTGTTATATGAGGTTGAATTGCATGTGATTCGCGTGAGCATATTAATACTTATGCAAAATATCAAACCGGGCCCTTATGAGGGTTTATTTGCAATATACATCAGTCCATGGTGATTATTTGCCTATTATTTTGTAAAGCTCCTTGTCAGGACTAATTAGCCTGCTTAAGCATTTATGTGTGAAATGTATTTTGTAGGTGAATCAATCAAACAAACAAACAAACAAACAAACAAACAGAGAATAGACAATCTGGGACCAGACTAATTTCCTACATTCCACACACACACGCACTTCAAAATCATCTTCATATTCCTAATTCTCTACATACTCACCCTGACATCTGTACCTGTAGAACTGTGTACTCTGATAATTAACTTACAACTGTCTGTAACTTGCTTCCTCTTTCCTTGTTGCCTGGAAACCTGACAGAGACATCGAGAAGTGACTCACTAGATCCATAAATGTGGGTGAACTCAGACTATATCAGCGACTGAAAGAGGTTTGGGAATTGTTCCACTGCGGGAAAGTCTGTCAAGCAAAGGGAGTTCAATACAATAATGATGAGTTGTAACTTATGGCTGAAAATCAACTTGTCTCTCTCCATCATGCATTTTTTAATTGTCTTTTGTCTTATCTTAAAACCACAAGCAAAGCCACTGGCGCATCCACAAATTCAATTCATCTTAAATTTATTTTAGTTCTGCATTGTACCATGTATAAAGTAAATGGAACAAGTCAGTTTATAATAATTTGTGATTCCATAAGCCTTTGGGAGAATTTTCTACATGCAACATGCTACATGCAAGCAAAAATGTCATTTTCCTGTTCCATTTGCATGTCATGCATGTTGCATGATACATAAACCTAACAGGGACAGAGAACAACTTGGTTTTAAAATACATTACAGTTCTAGCTCCCAACACAGGTTGCTTTGGCATCTTTGAATCTACACTCAAAAGAATGCTGGGTTGTTTCTGTAAACAAATTGTTGGGTTGATTGTGCTGGGTCAAAATGTTGGGTTGTTTGGGGTACTGTAAACACATTATTGGGTTGCTCTGCTGGGTCAAATGAGTATAAGGGGGTTATTCACAAATAAACAGCTGGTTGGGTTATTTTGACCCAGCAACTGGTTTATTCTTTGTGGAACTTTCTGGATCTTCACTTCAGACTCGAGGAGCTCGCCACACGCAGGCAGTGTTTTATGGTAAGTTAATATGAATGTTTACCAATATTTTTAAAAAGTTGTGGTAACAGCATCAAGCTAATTCCACTGTTCAACATACAGTCTTTGATATGAAAGTGTGTGGGGTAACGTATTTATTCTGTGAAACCTAAATAGCCACAGCTAGCCGGTTAGATTTTAATTCCACCCACTGGTTGGGTCAAATGAATGACCCAGAAATATGGGTTAAATGGTAAAACCCATCACTTGGGTCAAACCAACCCAGCGCGTGTTCTGTCCAATAGTGACCCAGCGGTGTGGTTAAGGTTATTTTTTAACCCAGCAGTTTTTAGAGTGTATGCAGAGCAGGTCGGGAAAAACTGAAAGCCATAGCAAAAATCCCTGTGGGCTTTTAGACAGTCCCTAAATTTGGTGTAGACGTTCCCTCATTCATTTTTTAACTACTGTCCATTTAAAGTTCAACAACATTACTTTTTATAAGTGACAGGCTGCCCCCCCCCCTTGCTTTCATTCGCTTTTGCTCTCAAATAAAGTGCACTTCCAAATGCACCATGCCATGAGCATTTTGCATTGCATTTGGAATGTGGAGGAAACAGAGGAAACATTGGGTATTTTTATATTAGCAAGGCAGCACAACTAAAATGACAGAGAGAGAGAAAAATAGGATGAATGCATGAAAGGTGGCAGGCATTTTCCAGTTGGGTGACAGTGAAAAGAGCACCTTGTAAAACCAAGCTGTGCCATGGATCACAGAAGCAGGCAAGAGACTCCAACACCTGCCCCCTAAAAGCTTTCTGAAATAGATTTTCCTCCTCAAAGTGACATGCTAACCTCATTTGTCTTGCTAGCAGACTGACATGTGGGCAAGGTGATAGTGGTGAGTGCTTTGAGACAGGGCTGATGTGTGACACCCCTTTGTGTGTCATGAGCTGTATGAGAAATACAATGCTTTTGATGGATCGTCTACGCAAAACCTTACCATTTGTTAAAGAAAGAAAGAATTCACCAAGATAAATTATATTTGAAATTGTTGATTTACCTGAGAGGTGAAATGACTCCCACACGTCCCACAGTGCAGCTGTTTGAGTCAGATATGTAATTGTCTACTTAAAGATTTAGCTGAAAATAAATACAAATCAAGAAACTCAGCTCTTTTCAATACTTCACAAGAACTTCACAAGAACACAAGCTCAGAAGCAAGTTGACAAACCTAGCAACAGTTGCCTTTAAAGACAGAAATAACAATATGTCCATGTTATGCTTAGACCTACAGCATAATTGACCTATCAGTAAGCCCCTCCCCTCGAACGAAGATGATCAAATGGAAGTTGAGTATCAGTTGCACTTGCACCAGAACTCAAACATCTTTAGGTTTCAGCGCCATAGAGAAGATCTGAAGCACTCATCGGTTTGATGGTGTTTATGCTACAAAAATGGTAAAACGATGTGCCTGGGGTACTTCTAACACTGTTTCCAAGTATGCTGAGGATGGGCAATGGAATTTATTTTATTCTATTTCCTAAATCCAAGTAAGACCGAACAAAATGTCTGCTTTGGATTAAGCTGTGTATTAATCCAATGATGTAGGTGCAGTGACCTGGTTCCCTAAGGATTCCACCTCAATCCCAATGAAGACGAAAACGTTAATTTTCTGGTTGTCATACTCTCATTACAATTAAAGTTAGTGAGTCCATGCTAAGTACACACGTAAATAGCTAACTGTTCTCACGTCATATACCGACTGGTCTACAATTCAGTGCCTCTCCATATTAAACTGGTTAAATGTAAATTAATTTTATCTTACCTTGCGGTATATGAACAGTATTGATCCTGGATCGCGATCATTACGACCGTAACATGAGGCTTCTCCCACTTGCATTGTGATCTGTAAACCCAAATTAATCTTGTTACCCACCATATTTATTTTAAAATATTTGATAAACCCCTCCAAGGCCCACATAAATGCTCCTCGACGAGAGGTGGTCCTTCTGTGTCCAAAATATATCAAAACCATCTTGGGACAAGGTTTTCACACTGACAGATGTCATTGAATGGCAGTTAGCAACTTGTTTGTGAGAGTTGGCAACATTAAATAAGGGGGGCGGGGATTACCGATAGGTCAATTGCGAGTGTGATAGTCCTGTATATCAGTACAATACTACTAAGTAACTTTCATTTTAGACAGTATTCACAATTACTTTATTTTGCTCCGCCAACAAAAATAGAAGCAAACAGTCTCACGATTTCAGACAATCAACAGAAAAATCAATCCACAGACTCACTTCAACTCCATCTGGAACGCAGAACAAATAATAAAATGAAAATAATGATGGGAAAAATAACACATCAGTCAAGAATGCTTTTCATAAACATTGTGCCCAGAAGAAAAAAAAAAATATTTTAATGTATTATTTGTTGTTCCAGATAAGTTGAATGGAGGGCTGTTCCATAAACCAATATTAAAATGCAAGCCAGGCTTATTATATTGGTTAGTCAGACTTAGTGTCAGTTGATTCTGTTTCATAAAGCAAACTTAAAATAGTTCAAACTCAGTTACTCTGGCAACTTATGCTGGGAAAATAACCTGGTCCAGGGCAGGCTAACTGACAGGCTAAGCCTCAGTTGTTATACAGATCCACTAACACTGACCGAGAGGAACTGACACTCTCTCATACCATTATTGGACTTTATTAACCACTATTAGTCCAAAATAATACACAGTATACAGAAAATCAACTTAAATAAGGCTAAAATGATAAATGAGACAATATAGACCTACAAACGTGTTAAATTATATTGTATATGAAATGTTTATGTTAACGTTGGTTTATATATATATATATATATATATAATTTTTTTTTTTTTTTTTTTTAACATAATTTATAGCATACAATATAATTTAACATGTTTGTAGGTCTTGTATCATTTATCATTGTATATTGTACTGTATTTATCACATATATATATAAATATATATATATATATATATATATATATATATATATATATATATATATATATATATATATATATATACATACACATATACAGTGAGGAAAATAAGTATTTGAACACCCTGCTATTTTGCAAGTTCTCCCACTTGGAAATCATGGAGGGGTCTGAAATTGTCATCGTAGGTGCATGTCCACTGTGAGAGACATAATCTAAAAAAAAAATCCAGAAATCACAATATATGATTTTTTAACTATTTATTTGTATGATACAGCTGCAAATAAGTATTTGAACACCTATCTATCAGCTAGAATTCTGACCCTCAAAGACCTGTTAGTCTGCCTGCCTTTAAAATGTCCACCTCCAGTCCATTTATTATCCTAAATTAGATGCACCTGTTTGAGGACGTTAGCTGCATAAAGACACCTGTCCACCCCATACAATCAGTAAGAATCCAACTATTAACATGGCCAAGACCAAAGAGCTGTCCAAAGACACTAGAGACAAAATTGTACACCTCCACAAGGCTGGAAAGGGCTACGGGGAAATTGCCAAGCAGCTTGGTGAAAAAAGGTCCACTGTTGGAGCAATCATTAGAAAATGGAAGAAGCTAAACATGACTGTCAATCTCCCTCGGACTGGGGATCTCACCTCGTGGGGCCTCAATGATCCTAAGAAAGGTGAGAAATCAGCCCAGAACTACACGGGAGGAGCTGGTCAATGACCTGAAAAGAGCTGGGACCACCGTTTCCGTTGGTAATACACTAAGACGTCATGGTTTGAAATCATGCATGGCACGGAAGGTTCCCCTGCTTAAACCAGCACATGTCAAGGCCCGTCTTAAGTTTGCCAATGACCATTTGGATGATCCAGAGGAGTCATGGGAGAAAGTCATGTGGTCAGATGAGACCAAAATAGAACTTTTTGGTCATAATTCCACTAAACGTGTTTGGAGGAAGAAGAATGATGAGTACCATCCCAAGAACACCATCCCTACTGTGAAGCATGGGGGTGGTAGCATCATGCTTTGGGGGTGTTTTTCTGCACATGGGACAGGGCGACTGCACTGTATTAAGGAGAGGATGACCAGGGCCATGTATTGCGAGATTTTGGGGAACAACCTCCTTCCCTCAGTTAGAGCATTGAAGATGGGTCGAGGCTGGGTCTTCCAACATGACAATGACCCGAAGCACACAGCCAGGATAACCAAGGAGTGGCTCTGTAAGAAGCATATCAAGGTTCTGGCGTGGCCTAGCCAGTCTCCAGACCTAAACCCTATAGAGAATCTTTGGAGGGAGCTCAAACTCCGTGTTTCTCAGTGACAGCCCAGAAACCTGACTGATCTAGAGAAGATCTGTGTGGAGGAGTGGGCCAAAATCCCTCCTGCAGTGTGTGCAAACCTGGTGAAAAACTACAGGAAACGTTTGACCTCTGTAATTGCAAACAAAGGCTACTGTACCAAATATTAACATTGATTTTCTCAGGTGTTCAAATACTTATTTGCAGCTGTATCATACAAATAAATAGTTAAAAAATCATACATTGTGATTTTTTTTTTTTTAGATTATGTCTCTCACAGTGGACATGCACCTACGATGACAATTTCAGACCCCTCCATGATTTCTAAGTGGGAGAACTTGCAAAATAGCAGGGTGTTCAAATACTTATTTTCATCACTGTATATATATATATATATATATATTAGGGCTGTCAGTTAAACGCGTTATTAACGGCGTTAACGCAAACCCATTTTAACGGCGTCAATTTTTTTTATCGCGCGATTAACGCCTAGCAACTAGTAACGTTAGTACAACACCACCGGATCTAGCTAGACCGGAAACAAAACAACAGGCACGCCGCACACACTTGTTTGGGCTTGCGAGCCGGCCAAAGAGTGGACGAGAAGCCGCGTCTATGGACAACTTGTATCGCACATCGGACGCATACTTTCTCAGTTTATGGCCAGCAATAAAAGGTGTGTGTACACTCATAGAGAATAATGTGTTCGAATTTTAAATACGAGGCGCTGCGCTTCGCTTCTCGTCCAGTGTGCGACCCCCTTTAACATTATGTTTTGAGTGGATGAATGATGAGCGCGAGACGCCGAAATGGATGCCAATAAGATTCTGAATGGAAAGTTTAATTTTAAAAAAGTGGCCAAAATGTTTCAGTTGACAAGACCAAAGTGATCTGTGTGTTTTGTCATTGTGAACTGAGCTATCATTGCAGCACGTCCAGTCTGAAATGGCCTACTACTTGATGGCCAAGCACACTGATTCGCTGATGCGAATTCTCCACCCCCTCGTCAATATTAGGACCTCGTCAGTATTTCTTTCACCCTTTTATTGATGGACAGTGTTACATTGTGTGAGAGATTATTTGCTCCAAGTGAGAATGTTAGTGTGAAATTGAACACTACAGTATGCCAATGTTGATTTCAAAAAGAAACATTTGCTCAAAGCAAGCCGATCCACTTTTCCATGTTGATAAGAGCATTAAAATGAGAAAAAATAATGGGACAAAAAGAAATCAAGAGACATTTAGAATAGATAAAAATGTGCGATTAATTGCGATTAATCGCGAGTTAACTATGACATTAATGCGATTAATCGCGATTAAATATTTTAATCGTTTGACAGCACTAATATATATATATATATATATATATATATATATATACATATATATATATATATATATACATATCTATCTATCTATCTATATATCTATATATATATATATATATATATATATATATATATATATATATATAACTATAATAACTGATTGCAGTTATTCGCGGAATTATCAACTATACGTGTGTTGTGCCTCGGCACGGCACAGCGCGGATGAATCCAATGTTTTGAGGAGAATGTGCGGCTGTCAGTCACCGCGCCGGTGTGGATACTGTCATTCGCAATCACAGATTCTACTTTTTGGAAGTATGACCAACATAATAATTATCACCGGACAATGTCGTCTGAACAAGTAAGTAACATCCACTTTTGTTCTGACCAACTAAAGGGAAAAAAGCATTGCAGTAAATCGCACCGATTAAATCGAACGATCGCTTATCATATCACGTCAAACCGTGGAAATTATAATTTGTTCTCAAATTGTTAATGCTAACAACATCAGCATTGCGTGACTACATTTAATGCCCTTCCGATATTTGCATTGTTTTCGCATGGGCCCGGTTGCAGTCTCTTTTTTTCTCTGAAGTCCGAAGTCTTTCGAGTTTTACAACGGGTGAATCTAGTTGTCACTGGTGTTTGCCGTTTGAACCTTTCTGGATCCGCCATCAAATTGATAAGTTTAATCATATCAAGTGGTGTGAGAAAAGGCTATAAATCTCCACCACCAACATCCTCACACGCAATATAGCCTACTAGCCGAGACACCTTCTTTATGTGTACAGATGTGACGTAATGAGACATGCTCGAATTTCCCGCGGAAATCCACCAGTACCACTGGAATTAAAAACATTATTACAAGCTTACCGTTTTGAATCGAGCTAAGGCAAGCAGATAGTTTTGAACACTGGCTGGTTATGTACTTGCTCACAAATTTATTTTGGATAATTTTTAGCTTTAGCTTTATCTGCAGCTTTAAATATCAAATATTCAATATTAATTTTAATAATGTAAATAAATAAAATAACAAATAACTAGAATTAAAAGGGAGGGAGGGTTATATAAAAATTTAGTTAATGTAAGCTTATATGTATTCATTTGTTTTATGGAATATTCTTTGATTAGAGTTGCACATATCTTTTCTAAATGTATACTTTTGTTCTTAATTTCATGTTATCCTCTCCATAGAGTACTTCAGAAACTAAATCGAACCAATCATTTAAAACGGGGGATTCTTGCTTTCTCCAAAATAAATAAATAAATAAAATAAAATGTTGCATTAAAAGCTGTAATTCTCAGCATTCTAAATAAGTATAAGTCATCTTTATTAAGTAGCATAAGTACGGAGCCCCTAAAGGGACGTGGTGGTGATTTTCCATGCACATTTTTTGCGTTCCCTCGCAAAGTTATTTGCGTTCCCACGCAAAACTTTTGCGTTCCCACGCAAAACCTGTTGTGAGCTCGGACAGACACTTCCTGTTTAATGTCCTGCTGACAGTGTTTCAGAGCTCCGTACGTTAATGGAGCGTTTCATAGTGTTTGAACTTGGACTCACGTTGACCACAGGAGCGGACGGGACAGAGAAAAGCCAGGGCTGGGTCTGCCTCCTCCGGGGCAGCGCTTGCAGGTTCACCACCTGGTCCCTTTTAAGGGGAGAGGTAGGAACCTTGGGCACATATCCAGGCCGGGGTCTCAGGATAACTTGAGAGTTAGCCGGCCAGGATTCCAGGCACAATTCGTCGACCAAAAATGCGTGCAAGTCCCCTACCCTCTTGATAGAGGCCAAGCAAGCAGGAGAACTGTTTTTAAAGACGGGACTTTTAACTCAGCTGCCTGCAGGGCTCAAAGAGAGGTCTCTGCAGTGCGGTAGCACCAGAGATAAGTCCCAAGAAGGTATAGAGAAGGCGCGAGGCAGATTCTCCTCGCTCCCCTCAGGAACCTGACGATCAAGTCGTACTTTCCCACAGATTTCCATCCACTGCATTGTGATGTGTGCAAATAGAGCAACATACACTTTGAGGGTGGAGAGAGACAGCCCACACTCCAACCCATCTTGCTGGAAAGAAAGCACAGAGTGATCGAACACCTTTGGGGGGGTCTTCTCAGAAGAGAAGAACACCTTTCAATGAATTGGTTCCACTTCAGGGTGTAAGCAAGCCTTGTAGAGGGTACTCCTGCAGAAGTGATGGTATCTACGACCTGTTTGTGGTAGATCACCTAGAACCTCCACATCCTGTCCTTTCGGGACCAGACATGGAGTTTCCAGAGGTCTGGACACGGGTGCCAACGGTGCCCTGTCCCTGAGAATGTCTCAGAGGAATGGGTCAGGGAGGGCTGTCGAGAGGAGCATAAGTTCGAGGGAACTAGGTCCGGTTGGGCCAATAAGCAGCAACTAGCAAGACCTGCTCCTTCTCCTCCCTGACTTATCACAGTGCTGTGCAAGAAGGCTCACTGGGGAAACATCTTTGCGGCGGCCCCGGGGCCAGCTGTGTGCCTGTGTCTCCATGCTGAGGGTTCCCTGCTCGGTCAGGGAGTAAACAACTGGCAATAGGATGAGTCCGGAGAGGCAAACAGATGTAACTGTGCGGACCCGAAGTGGTCCCAGAACAGCTGGACCGCTTGGGGATTGAGTCTCCCTGGCTGTTGTGAGGCCTCATCGGCGGCACGATTAAGCAGGCCAGAAAATTAAGTGGAATGAAGCGACCTCATAAGCTTCTGACTCCATAGGAGGAGATGGCGGGCGAGTTGTGACATGCGAGGGAAGCGTAACACAATGTTGTCTGTACAGACCAGTACATGCTTGCTGAGCAGTGGCATTTTGCAGCGTCTCAAAGCAAGGTGTACTGCTAGCAACTCGAGGCAGTTGATGCCAATGCAGTCGGAGGCCCGCCCAGACCCCCGTTACTGCATGCCCGTTGCACCCAGCAGCCGGCTGGCGATACAAGAGGGGGCTGAGGGGTGCAAGGCTTTACAGGGTCGCACACCGCCAGTCTGGCCCTCTCAGAACCCAGGAACAGAGGAATTTGCTCTTTCTTCTACAATTCGGGCACCGAATACTGGAACGGTAACCATCTGAAGAGCTCGTTCCCCCATCTCTGGGTGGCCTGTCTTGGTCTGACGCTTGCCACCTGGTTTGGCAGTGCCCGAGACGATGAGCAGGCGGAGGATCTGCCACCGGCGGCGGTGTGGAGGCAGCAGCGGGCCACCGGGGCAGGATGTGCCGGATGGCCTCCGTCTGCACCTGGGCAGCAAAGAACTGTGCGGGCGCAGTTCTCTACCGCGTCGCCGAACAGCCCAACCTGGGAAATAGGGGAATCCAGGAACCAAACCTTGTCTGCATCCCCCATATCGGGGCAGGTTGAGCCAGAGATGGCGCTCCTGGACCACTAAGGTGGACATCACCAGACCGATCGCGCAAGCCGCAACGGCCGTACCCCGGAGGGCGAGGTAGGGCTACCCTTGTGCATATACATGAGTGCCTTGGCCTGGTAGACCTGTAGCAATGCCATGTCATGCAAAGAGGAATTGGCTTGCCCACAGGCTTTGTAAGCTCTGCCCATAAGAACGGACGAGAACTCACAGGCCTTAGAGGGAAGACGAGGATCCCCCGTCCAAGAGGCAGCGGCCGCCGGACACAGGTGTGTTGCGTCAGACCGTTCCACTGGAGGGATAGCCTCATAACCCTTCACGCTCCTCCGTCAAGGGTAGTGAGGGGGGAGGAGCAACTCAGGCAGTTTCTGGCAGAGAAAGGTGCTGTCCAAGACCTGGTAAGTTCTCCATGCACTTCGGGATAGAAAGGCACTGGGGCAGCGGGCTGAGAACCAGCGCGGCCCACCCCGAGAAACCAGTTATCCCCAAGAAACCAATTATATGGAGGATTCCATGCAAGCCCAACAGCCTCGCCGGCCTGTTTCAGCATAGCTGACATTTCTGGATCCATAGCTGACATTTCGGCTGCGGTGTGATAGAGGAGTGAGGGGCCCACAGGGTTTGGTTACCGGGCGGGGAAGCCATCACTATGATCCTCTGATCACCCATCCCACACAGCACCCTAGGGTGGGGCGTGGTAATGGGGAATCCACCTTCGCGGACGAAGACGAGTCTCGATCTCAACACCGCCATAGTCATGTTCTCGTAATGAGAACATGAACTATCCACAAAAGCTGCTTCAGCATGCTGAAATCCCAAACACGTGATGCAACTAATGTGACATCTTGAAAAAGATGCAAATGCACCCGTGTTGCTCTTTCAGGAAATGAAAAACACTCACCAGTGCCGGAGCACACAGGGGAATGATCGCAGCAACACTAACAGGGATGGTGCAGCCTGTACCAGTGAAGCACTCACTTTCTTCGCCCTCAACCGGCCATCAGACAAACAAACACAAAAAGGAATGCTATTAAAACAGCAGTTGAGAGCTCAGAAGGTTCGCGACCACGGCTGCACTCTGTAGAACCACCAGCACTGGGAGAGACTTCCAGAAGAAGCACTGACACACTCGCTCATTGAATGAATCAACACTTTACGGAGACACCGGCTCCGAAACGAAAGATAAGTGGTGCATGCATCCACTTCCGTATTTATATGTGGATGCAAAGCTTGCACACCACTGTGTCCATTGGCTCGTTTTATCAATACTCGAAGATGACAGGCTCCCTAAGCGTAATCCCTATCAGTCGACACATCGACTATGTCGAACGTGAGCGACTGAAAGGGAACCACATGTCCACATGCAGCTGTATTACAGAAATGATTCAAATAGCTATGTTGTTCCAATTGAGCTATAGGATCTCCATATTCAAGATCTGGAACAAAACAGAAAACACAGCAGACAGGCACAGTAATTTTGGGTGACCTTTAGGTGACCAGCAATTGACTTGGTAACCTTCAAAATAACCTTTATAATCAGTCAACTTTAATTTATAATTAGATTTTTAACTTGACCTCTAAAATATCTCCATTAATAAAACTCAGAGTTTTAAAGGCACAACAGAGTCCAAAAGCTGACGGTCTCAGTCTCAAAAGCCTCAAAAACCACTTGAAATCACATTTTGCACTTCATTCCCTTTGGACCTTTATGTTAGCAGAAACTGACAGATTTTCACACCTGTTGAAAGATCAAAACAGACATTTCTCTCTATGTTGGACAACACATCTGTCATTTCAGTTTTATAAAAGTATCTGCATCAGCGCCCTGCAGTCATTGAACGACAGCACATTTAGTTTCACAGTCACTGGCAACACAGCCAGCCAATAGTCAAAAGTCAAAAATAGTTCAGAAGAAGAAAGTTTGGAAAACCTAGAACATGCATGAGAAATTACTTCATTTGTCCAGCAACTGAATCCCTGGAAACAATAGAGAGATGTTGCTGGAATGGCATCTCCTCCTGTGTAAAGTGGTTATAAAGAGCAGGCCATTTGGAATAAAATCACACATCTTCTGCCCTAATGGGTCAAGGTGATTCAGGTATGACTCAAATAGTGACAAACAGCAGTGAGACATTAATTCCAGCTGAGAATGACGGAAGTGAGACCATTATTCATAGCCTGAGCTTTATGTTTTTACATACAGACAGATTACTTGTGATAAACTCAGCACCACAAGCCAAGATGCTCATAAATTTACAGCTAATTTACCACAACAGGGTGTCTCAGTATGTTTTTTATGCAATTTGTATATGAGAGAAAAATCTAATTACCACAATGTGAGATGAAAGATGGGGAGCTCACTATAGTGTAGATCCACTTACTACACGCGAAAATCATTAATCTGCTCGTTATGATGGCAGCGATTATTGCCATGGTGCTTGCGGTGCAAATAATAATGCGTACGTGTTTGGAACTGTACATGTATAAATTCAATAACTCTTATTTGATTCAGTAGTCTGGTCATAAGATGTAAATAATTAATTTCGCCACAAAGAATGTGAGGGTTGTTAATGCAGGTGACGTGGAGCTCACATGATTTATAATAACTCGGCCTAAATTGTGGAAGATAAAAAATTTTTAAAAAAATTACACTTACAGTACTTTTATGTTCAGACCCTGAAGAATGTCCACCTCTGGGAGATATATATATATATATATATATATATATATATATACATATATATATATTTTTTTTTTTTTTTTAGCCCATCACCATCCTTTAGGGTAGAAAATGTATAATAACTCCTACCATAGCAATGATTACATCTTTTACCTTGGTACACAGTAGGGGTGGAACGGTACACAGAAGTCACGGTTCAGTTCATACTTCGGTTCAGACATCACGGTTCGATACAATGGAGGGAAAAGCAAAACAAAACAAAAATGCAGAAGGCTTGTGCATGTCTCAGGCTGTACCACCAAAGGAAAATAAATTACTTAAGTTTTATTAATAAAGTAAAGGCATAGAACCAGTTTATTTGTAGTGCACTGACAATAGTTTTATATAATTAGTTTATCAATTAAATTAATAAAAAGACAAAAAGACCTTGAGATATGTTTGGTAATTGTACCTGAATGAACTGAAAATTAATTTGCTACATTTCAGATTAATATGTGTTTTCCTTAAAAAATTCAGATTAGGTGTCCCTAAAGAACCCTAATCTAACAGTAGTTCCCGCATTACATTAATTAATTTGCACGCAAGTTTTATTTATTTTTATACCGTGTATTCTCTGTGTAAATTTAAACACCGAACCGTGACGCCCGTACCGTTTCGGTTCAATACGAATACATATACCGTTCCACCCCTAGTACACAGCGACTGCATTTTGAGGGGAAATATGCCTAATCAAGTTGTTAGGACCTATGGGTCATGATTTTATTCAGATTATTTCTGTCTCAGGTGAATAAAGGACAGCTCAGATAAGCTGCTCTAATCATTACAGCACATCTTACAATCAGAAAGAGCACAATAGCCTAAAATACCCACACCTCACCAGTCCACCAGACGTGCTGGAGAGTGCTGAATGAGAGGCGTAGCAGAGATATGCCCGCAGGATTCTGTGCACTCAGTCAATAAATTACTTTCGCTTCTTTTGAAATTAAAACAGCAAATATAAGTCTCGACTCATGCAATTGTCATCCTCTGCTCTTTCTTTCAGCTCAGAAATCGCTCATTCAGAAAAGCATGCCGGCACAAATTTCAAGTAGCCTATTGCAGTCTCACCGAAGACAATGACACAGATGTACACCCTCCTAGCATGATTGACTCCAGCTCAGTGATTAAACCAGTTCAGAGATTATTTGTTCCACCAACTATGCACATTGGAATTCAGCATGTGTATTACATATATTATGTATGATTATACACTAAAGTGCATGTTAAATCATGTTAATTAGCCATAGTCAGCAATTTCCACTGTATGGTTTACTAAATAGAACATCTGATTCTAGTAGCCTACAGCAATTTGATAGTTTGCATTTAATGAGATGGAAGGGAGTGACCATAAAACTCTTGAATTTCTGGTTCTGCCATTTGTGAAGAAACATGTGTGGCACAGCCATAACTTTACAATGCAACAGTGACATGCTGGATCTGAGCTATTTAGATATGATTAGAATGATGATTAGAATGATCCACCTTATTAACAACAAGCTGCACCAAGGACGTGGCTCAGACAATGTTCCCCATGTATCTGTGTGTAGTGGGATAAACAGTGCATTGAGCATGGTGTTTGTGTTTGCGCAAGTTGACCAATCACATAACTTTTGTGGGTATAAAAAGGGGAATTTTAAGGCACCGCTTGTGTGTCACAGCACTATATGTGCGTCACTGCCCCGTGGACCGCCCGTTCCGGTTTTTGCCTCCCTTCCGCCTTGCAGGTATGTGTTGTTGGGCTGGCTGGTTAACCTTGAGATGTGTGGCTTGATGTCAGAAGTTTATTCATTTGGTTTATAGCTTCCCTACGGACAATCATTGCGGTGGTTGGTTGGCGGTGGTGGATTTTTCCCTAAACCTAGTCTTGTCTACAATCGACGTCCCCTAATGTCTGCAGTCGACGTTTAGTCTATATGGGTCTTGTCTACAATCAACGTCCCCTGGGTCTCGTCATCAATCGACGTCCCCGTTGAATAATATTTATACTCCAGTCGTCGTCGGCCGAGTCACCTAACTAACTTGCTTCTGTTGGATTACAAATTTATTAAATGTTTAATTTAGTTTGCAACAGTAAAAGTTGAGTACATTGAAGTTAGCATTTTAAGGTTAGGTTAGGATAATAGTAACAACAGTTTCTGCCAGTCCTGTTTTTCTCTATTGTGTTTTAAATGAGTCAGATCACTGAGATTCTCACCTTTCGGAGCCCAGACGTTGAATCATTAGGTTGATTGACTTTCACCTTTTGTCTTTAATGGCTCTCGGATGGCTCTTGGAATTGGAGTTCCTGGCCAGTATCAGCATGTGAATAGTTATGCTGATTCAATTGGACTCAGAGTAGGGTGTGTTCCCACTTCATTTGCATGCTTTATTCAGAGTTCCCGCCTCTATGTAATCCCTCCCCCTTGGAATGTATATAACTACAATGCATACTGTATTAGAGTTAGATCATGTTGGAAGTACTACAGCAACGTACAGCGGAGTTCTCAATAAAGAATAACTTCCGTTGAACGCGATCCCAACTGTCTCCTGGTCTCTGCTTCGATGAAAGAAAACTTTCCAACACTTCCCTAAACTAGCTTACTTCCTGCGCAGGAATAATCGACAAACAGACTTCAGCAAATGTCCTTTAAATGCTTTCATCACGGCCGGGGGATCTCAGAGCAGTTCTCCAGAGAATCTCCCAAGAAGAAGCAAGGCCGGAGAGAATCCCACTGAAAACACAAATACAACAGTTTTTATAGAATAAGGGGTATGGCAAAATGACACGAAACTTTACATAATTTCCCACAATTTGATAGGTTCTTTTTAGACAATACCTTCTGTTGCTAGGTAATGATTCCTTCATAATCACAGGGTTTCAAACCTAGTCATCTGTCTAGTTTCATTTCCCCTATTTGTTATTTATACACGCACACACACACACTCAAAGTCACAAGTTTTCTGAAAGGGCACACATACATCATTCAAAAACATACTGCAAACAAACTGCAAGAAAAACAAATGTTAGTTATGATTAATTAAAAAAATCCATCACTGCGGCTGCCTTTATTTGTCCTGCAGCGTTCTCCTGTAATCCCATGCCTTATGGGTGTGTTTACATTATTCTGTGTTCATGTGTGTGCAGTGCACACTGTGCACACGATTGAAGTGGCGACTAGAGCGACAGCATGAAGGTATGTGCAACTGCTACTATTGATGCATATTATTTTATGTGATCAATAATTCTGTTTAATTCGTTTAGGAGGAATAGTCTAAATAGAAGCTGTTGGGTTCATTGAAGCCGGTGGGGCAACATTTTCAACGCTGCTGCTTTGTCTACATTGTTTCCTGTGATTTAAACCTGGTCTTCGGCATGTATTCACTCTGTTTACTGATTTTATCCGTTAGACCAGTTCTTCAGTGTGTATTTGTTTCATTTATTGTTGGGTTATTTACATTTGTTTTTTAATTTGTATTTGGTTTGTTTTGTGATTTGCTCTCTGTATGGTTGCTTGTTTAAGCTCATTCTTCAGTGTATTAGTTTATCTATATTATTTGTTTGATCAAATTTGTTCTTTAGTTTGAATTTCCTTTTGTTTTGTTTTTCTTTTGTTTAACTTTGTTTCAGTGTGTTTTTCAATCAATTTTTTAAGTCAAATTTGCTGTTTAGTCTAGCTATATTTTCTTTGGTTGTATTTATTTTGTTATATTTGTATTTGGTTAATGTATATGAAATATTTTGGGGGAAAAAAGGTTATCTCTGCGCAAACTTCAAAAACGCAAACCTGTGAAAACGCTGACGCCGTTTTTTTTTTAGTGTCTTCAATGTTTGCATATCCTAGTCTTTAAAATAATCTTTTAAGATTCATGCTTGATTGTGAAATAAAGTTTAATTTGTATTTTTGTATCCATGTCTCAGGCCCTCCTTTTGAAACCACATTCCTGTGTGTCCTTTTTGTAGGCAATTAGCCTATAAGTATCAATATTTCCCTGTTTAACAGGGTGGTGTAGTCATTTTATACTCACTCTGATTATACTTTCCTGCTACATGTGCAAATCCAAGGCCAAGGGTAGCCAACTTTAGTGTGGCTCTCAGAAAAGGAAAAGTGCTTGATGGCAAGGGTTGTGACATCCTTAATAAATTTCAGAATTAATCATGAATGTTGACAAACTGTCAGATTCCTCCTTGGAAACTGTAACAACAGTGTTGAGGTTTACAACCCAGCTGTTGTTAATGTGAGAATATAAGTTATTTTCAAATTTGAAATATCTCCTTTCTTATGTCTTAAAAAAAATAAAAATATATATGATTCTGGCAAGGCAGGAAACATTAAGTATTGTGAAACAAGCACAAAAGACATTGCTAAACATGTACAAGGAAAACATTAATTTCACAAGAACTAATGATTTATCAAGAAATCCTTGGAAAAAAATAGACCTTCACAATCTACATTGTCACATCCATGGGTCAGTTTCATTAACATAGTGTAGCAAATTAGCTCTATGAAATATTAATAATCAATAATAACTGGTTATAATTGATTATGAATATTTGGATCAGTTAACCCTCTGAGGTCTGAGCTGTTTTCTGGGCCCTGGAGGTGTTCTGACATGCTCTGACATTTCTGGTTATTTCTGTTACTTGTGACATTTTCATGGCTAAAGTCTAATTACACTGTATTCAGCACAAACTCTGCTACGATAATATATCAGCAGCATGTATGTAAAAGTTTGTAGTTTTGAGATAATGACATTTATGCGTGGTTTGTGAAAATACAAAAAAAAAAATTCTCACTGAAATAAGGCCATGAAACCCATACTGATTATTTCTTCACAAGACTTTTGAAAATTGTATCACGTAGCCTAGAATATTTGCTCTAAAACTATGTGAAAATCACCCCGACTGCTCATTCAGATAAGACAATATATTGATTTAAAAATTTTACGACATGTTTTGTGTGAAAAAGCTTTATGCGGAGGTCATTAATATGTATTGTTTTCACACCTGAGAAAGACAAAGACCCTCCCCTAACGGCCCTATTAGGAGCTATCAGGCCCTGTCATTCTGAGCAACCTTGCACAATACTGTAAATGAGGAGATTTAAAAAAGAATGGCTTTTAAATTGTTTGGATTTATTTACAACACAACATAGTCCAAAGATACACACAACAAATGCCAAAAAAGCACTTATTGAAAACAATGATCCAAAGACAGAGACCTTTGTGCCATTCCTAAAAACATTGTACATACCTTTCATTTCCAAGGTGTTTGATTTTCACTTTACCATGTTCATCTTCACTGAAGTCCTCAGTGGCATCTGGGCCCTGAAAAAAAAAAGTGAACATACTGATATCAAGAGAAAGGCCTGCACGATTTTGGGAATAAATTTTAGATTTTTCTGGTTAAAATTGCTTTTTAAAATTCACAGAATACACACACACACACACACACACACAAATGTTTGCAACAATATATAATAGAATGAACACCATGTTTGTTGTGCCATATAGGCATAAGCTATATGCAGTGCTGGATAAAATAACAATAACCTGTAGCAGTATAAATCTTCCAAAAGATTTCAGTAACAACTAAGCTAGAGAAAAATATATTGATTATCATGTTACTTCAAATGTTTCCATTCGTTATGATGACATGAAATGGGATAATAGTAAAAACATGAAGCCGTTTGCTTTTCAAACGCGATCGCGCTGCAAAATATGATACATTCAAACGCGATTGCGCTGCAAAATACGATACATTCAAACGCGATCGCTGCAAAATATGATACATTCAAACGCGATCGCGCTGCAAAATATGATACATTCAAGCGCGATCGCGCTCAAATATAAAACATTATGGTTACCATATACATATCTACGTTTGAGCAGATATCCACAAACACAGTAACAGTAAACACGGGTCTAAATATTATAATATTCACCATATATCTAGCAACAGTTCAACTGCAATGTGAAATTTATGCAACAATAACAAACTAATATGTAAGAATTTCTTACCTTACATCTTTCTTGTCTTCAAATCGCGTTCTTCTTCTTCTGATGTAAATCCAATGTAAGCTCAGGCGCGTCTAAAAGCAGAGACTTGTAAAGTGTTTTGGTGTTTTGTTTTTGAGGTAGGCCTAATGAGCGCGATCGCGTTCCATGTGGAGATTTGCATGTGAATATCTTTTGCGCGAGTGGGCGTGGTAAATTAAAAAAATAATGAGCAAGCGTTTGAGAAGCAGGACATCTTGTTGGTTTTATACAAATTACTTAAACAGAGAATATTTGTTTTCAGTTTGAATCCGATCATTTAAAAGTACACACTTAAATGTTTATAAAGGTATATGGCTCATAAATGTGTGACAAGCAGTGGTTAAATTGGGCCGGGGCTCTCCGGGGCTCAGCCCCGGCACATAAGCCTGCTCGTTTGCAGTCAGTTGCCTACTGGAAATTATGTCACATAAAATTTGATGAAAGTGATGCTTTTGAAAACATATTTCTGATTATAAATGAAAGATTTTGAAATGGCATGTCTATTTTGTCTCGGCGGAGCTGAGATGAGAGCAATCGGGACACGGCCGTATTCTTGTTCAGCTGCTTAATCTCGTTGTCAGTCGACCATGATCGTGCACCGCTCGCGCATGCCATGAGCATCTAGGTAGGCTAGTACTCAGAACTCCGACACGGATAAATGTACGCAGCAATAATGAATGTTCCTGGGAGATCCATAGTTGCGCGGGATGTGGAAGCGCGCAAAAGTTCCAGAACCTTCGATCTACTGCCTTGAAAAAAAGAAAAAAAAACCCGTGCTGCTGGCCGCCGCTGCAGCAACAGATCAATTTTGTCAAGTTCAGCACAACGTTGGTTGTACAAAAAGTGCCCTGGCCTTGAATGACAAGGTAAGGAAAAAATGCTTGGCACATTGTATGGGTCACTATCATAACAAGGTAATACAATGTGTAATCAAGCGTTTTATATTTAATATGAGGGAAATAGGCTACACATGCCGTGGACGTGACACAAAAAACTTTAACTTTTAGGTGGCAAAATATTTTTTTGTAATTCTGTGAATTACACTGCAAACCAAAGTAATACTACCCACCGGATGAAGAAGGGTTGGCTCTCCACAGAACATAACATATTCATTTTATTTTATTTTTCATGTTCGCATTTATGAGGAAAAAACAATGTTACGGACGTGAGCGCTCTGAAAGCGGCACTAAAAGACTGTTTAAAACTTTCACTGAGACCTCAAACAGAAAGCACAAAGCCTTTCTTTAAAATGAATTTCGTTTTGTATTAATTGTATCTTAATTTTAATCAATGTTTCATCAACCAATTGCCTGGATGGATTTAATGAATAAGAAGTAAATATAGTAGGCTATAGTAGACAATAGATAATCACGACACGGACGCGCCGGCGAGTGAACTGGACTCTCGTCTCATAAATGAACCGAAACTCAGCGTATAAGGAAGCCTACTTGCCTGACAGACCTGATAAATATATCTATAGAAAGCTTGGAAGGTCTTCTTTTAAACAGAACAATTCAAAACGAAAGAAAACAGACCGCTGCTTGTGTAGCCTAATCCGTATGAAATGTGCATTTCTCTCTGGCGCGTTCACTACTGCGAAGATTGCGAGGATAGCATCGTCAACTTCATCTATGCAGGGCACTGACACAGAAAACACTTGTTTATTAATAAACAATTAAAATGTCTCCTTGCTATATTTTACATATTCATAATCATTACTTTTGCCGGTTCTTTGTGACAGCTTTTAGATGCTTTTTTGGCAGCGCCACCCTTACATGAACGTGTCACCACCGCATCAGCACCGAAAACAGGACATTTTTTTTCAATCCCTGTTTTGGCAGGGGAAAAACTGATCAGAAAATGTAACGAAACGTTGTAGAAATCTAGTGGAGTAGAAAGTATAATAATTGCTGCAAAATGTAACGAAGTAAAAGTCTAAAGTGTGCACTATTGATTCTACTTAAGTAAAGTAGGCCTACAGAAACGAAGTATTTGCACTTCGTTACATTCCACCACGGCTGATTAACAGTAGGCTAATGTAAATGCTAAATGTCCTAATACCTGTTGATACTACAACAATGCAAATATGCTCTTAACCTTGCAGTTTTTCACATATCATGTAAGACTCAATTTCTCCATTTCTTTGCACAAAACTCTCCAGAAAATGCCATTTAATAGTTTATTTTTCAAAAAAAATTCCCAGGGGGGCATACCCCCAGACCCACCTAGGGAGAGCCCCCCCCACATAATAAATCCCAATTTAACCCCTGGTGACAAGTATTCGCTGAGTTTTGTTTCAGTTTATAGACGTGCTCAAGAAAAAAAAGTTCAGCGCGACGGAGAGGCAGAACGCACACCCTGTTTATTTTCTTTATTTTACAAAAGCACAATGTTTTGATTTGATTGTAAGTGGACACATACAAAAGTAGAAATATCACAGATTCTTTTTTTATATTTCTTTTTTCTGTATGACCATAAATGACGGAGTAATTTAAGTTTATAGTGCTACAATGTGGAGAAAATCCAGCAAAACGCGCCCGCGCGTTTGTCGACCTCAGAGGGTTAATATAATTAACTTACTGTCGTAAATTAATATTACAAGCAATTAACCTGTTTGTCCCGTGAACACTCAGGATTAATTGTTTATTAACTCTAAGAAATGTACATTTCCGGGGCATGGGATGTCTTTCTTAATTTACAGTACTACTAAGAGCAGTAGCAAAAATCTAAATGATTAGTGACTCCAGTTATGAGCTTGAGACACGGACAACTTTACGTGTGACATGAACAAGATTTTATTAACTAGTCTAAACACTTAAACTACTCTAACATACACACACATACATGCATACAGTTTACCAAGGGAAAGAGAGCTGAAGCAGAATACAGGAAAGCAAGAAGTTATAGCATTGTTTGAAATTCAGCAGATCACCAGCCTTGAGCAAACCATCAGTTTAGTTCCAACACGCCCTTCCTTAAAAGGGGTAAGGATACTTAATGTATCAAATAATGAGACTAAGTTTGATACTTGCATGTCTCGCCCATTTGAATTAAACTGTCCTGATGCAATTTGTTGAGGCTCCATTTGATCTTTGCTGATGTGGTCTTGATGAGAGAGAACCAGTGGTTTCCAGAGTATCTTTGGTGAATGGGAAGACAAGGCCGCAGCCTGGCACAAGCTTGGTGGGTCCTTAGAGGCTTCTAGTTCAGCATCATCTTCACGTCAGCATTTCAGAAAGGGACTAAGCGAGAGCTAAGAGCTGATCAGTGACTTTAAAGCGTGAAGATGGCACAACCTCTGGAGCTGTGTGAGCCAATGAGAAGATTTCCCTTTGGAGGGAAATTTTACGACCCATTTTCCCTTTGAACATGCAATTTGACTGGATGTTAAACACAAGAATCTTTAAGATGCTTATAATACTAATGCGTCACAAAGTTAGCAGAATGTAATGTAAATTAACAAAACGGGGATGAAGATTGGAGTTTATAGATACCAAAAATGCCACACATTTGATTTGGTTAACCATATTATCCAAAGTCTGAAATATTAACCCAATAGAGTTTACAAGAATACAAAAGACAACCACATTAAAGGAAAATCATGAGATCGGAAAATTAGATACATGTTTACACATTTCTCAAATGGTTATATATAGAATATATAGAATTAACAGGGTTTATTTCTCCTTCTCAGTGAGAATTAAGTAAGAGTCGCAGCTTTCTGGACATTCTTTTGGATCGTAAAATCCTCTTATCAGTCTCTGTGTGTCCTGTAACAAGACACCGCATTCTGCCAGTGTGTTAGCTTCATTTGGGATGTTAGTTTTTGGGGGAAGTTTCACAGGCCTTATTTGGGAGAGTGAGTTTGCTGGATTATTCATTAAATAAATTAATAATTTGTGTGTGTCTGATTGGTCCAGACACTACAATATCCATTATGTTAAAGGATTAGTTCACTCACTCCAGAATTAAAATGTCCTGACAATTTACTCACCCCCCTGTCATCCAAGATGTTCATGACTGTCTTTCTTCAGTCGAAAAGAAATTAAGCTTTTTGAGAAAAACATTCCAGGATTTTTCTCCATATAGTTGATTTCAATGGGGACCAACGGGTTGAAGGTCCAAATTGTTTTAATGCAGCTTCAAAGGGCTCTACACAGTCCCAGCCGAGTTATTTGTGTAAACCACAGCCATAGAGGTTGACAATTTAATTAATCAACAGAGACAGAGTTATGGTCTGTTCAGCTAATACATATTTGCCTGTAATTATTATTGGGATTTTTTTAATCCATTTTGAAAATGTATTTTACTTGAATACATTTATCAGCATTATATGTGCCTCATGTGACAGTCTGTACACCTCACACTTTGAAAACTGAAAATAAAATAAAAACAATATGAAAAGTCAAAACAAAGGTCCACTTCCTAAGGGGCCACCCAAATACACCCCAAAACAATACAAATGTTTTACATTAGAAAAAAAAAGAAAAAAGAAAACTAAGTTTCATAATTGAAGGAAGGTGAAGGCTACATCCCTGGATTCAGTGGAGAATTGACTGCTGTGGGAAACATGGTCTAGCACTGCCTCATGTTCTGAGACTCCAGGAATGGTCATAGACCAACAAGTCAAGACAATGACATGTGGTCTGAGGATACAGGTACATGATGGGACTTTTATAGTCTCTCTGAGATGTGAGCTGCCAGGATCTCAGTGGCTGTCACCTGAGAGATTAATGAACTATAAACTGTCATCAGTTAAATCACACATTTCTCACCAAGAGCCCAATCATTTTGCACTGCCTGAATTGAAGTCATCACCAATGGATTTATCAAACCTGCCCCGCAATCTTGTACACCAAAGATTTTGTGCATATTGATGGAGTGAATGTACTTTCAGTTGACAAATGTCAATTCACTCTCCACAGGCTACTGTATGCAGTCAATTGCACCGATTATACTTGTATCTGCACACTCAACAGCTGCATCACAGTATGCTATGGCAACTACAAGGACACCCCAGGCCATCGTTGAGACATCCTTGTCATTGCCGCAGAAAAAAAAAAAAAAAAAAAAAAAAGGGTTTCAAAGTGCAAGTTTTTGAAACCGATGTTATCATCTCCGTATAAACAAACTACAACAATGCAAATCGGTGCGTTTTGAAAATTTTCTAAATGCGCAAATGTATTACATGTTCAGTCTATAGGCACGTAGTGTTTCTTTACAAAGTGACATCACCAACTACTGGCCTGGCAGCACAATACAGTGTTCCCTTTCAGTCGGTCACGTTCGACGTCTTGTCAGACTGAACCGACTAAATGGGAATCTGGCTAGAGAGGCCAATCTACTTTGTGTGTAACTAAACAAGCCAATGCATATTGGCGTGTAATCATTTGCAGCAGCTGCTCTGCCACACAGTGCGTGTAAATAATGAGCAGAAGGTGCAATTGCACTTCAGCTTTTCGCTTCGGAGCCGGCAGTTTCGAATGCTGGTGAAACTAAGAGTGTTGACTTTCAATGAGCAGCTCTTCAGGAGAACCTCCCGTGTGCGGCGTTGGCAATACAGTGTGGCAGCGGGCTCTGTTCTCCTCTCTTCCTCTCTATTTTTATTTTTTTATTTTATTTACTGAGCAAACAAAGGCTGTTCTCACAGCAGGTAGAGTGCGCTGAGAATGATGAAAAGCTGTTGTTATGGCTGGTAAGAGACCTCCTACAAAGAGAGAGGTCACACTTTCCCTGTCTGTGTTGCCACGCAGCACCAAGGAGAGCAGGTCCCTGAAAGAGCTTACACAAGTAGAGCTGCCTCTTTTTAAAGATGTCACTCTACTTGTGTGTTTCTGGATGCGGTCGTTATCTTGGATTGCGGGATGGTCACGATTGCTGCCTCACGTGTCTGGGTATTGAACACACTGAGGCAGCGTATGTGGATGAGTCCATGCACCTCTGCCGCGACATAACCCTCCTCAGAAGCTTACTTCAGGCAGTAGTGCGGGTCACCTGAGGATCACGGTGAGCGCGCTTCCTTCCCTCATCCCTCCAACAGCCAGTTGCGCCACCGAGAGAGCGTGCTGGACCATCCACAAGGTGTGTTCCAGCCATATCGGCGCTCTCCCTGATGACCGGATGTTGATTGCTGCATCGGAGGGTGAGTCAGACTTCTCCAGGGATGATGATTCGGTTGCACTGCATCCTTCAGGAACAGAAGTGTTGCCCCGTTGGTTTCTCGGGGTGGTTCTCAGCCACCCACCCCGGTTCCTTTCTTCCCGGAGGTGCATGAGGAGCTCACTAGTTCATGGACGGCACCTTTCACTGTCAGAAACCGTTCCAGTGGCTCCTCCTCCCTCACCACCCTTAGACGGGCTGGCTAAGGGTTTCACGCGCATCCCTCCAGTGGAGGGGAATGGAGGGCATCCCTCCAGGAATGCCATCTCTTGCTGTGTCTCGCGGACATGAGGGAGACCGACAACGTCAGGTTCCTTAACTCCCCCATGTCCCAGACCGGCCTCTTCAGCGACACAGTTGAGAACTTTGCAACCAAGCCTCCTCCTGCGCCCCTGCCCTGTGGAACCAGGTAAGTGGTGCACAGCACACTCAGACCCCTCTACGGGCTGCTTCGCAAATAGAGCCCCTGAGCTGCGTCCCTGCGTTCCACCTCGCTGCCCCACTGTGGGTATGCCTGCAGTCCCTTTGGTCCCGCTTGTACGGTCTCTGCGAGCCTGGTTAGCACTCCCCAGTCTGTCTTGCTGGCTTATTCGGACCATCAGGCCACATCAGTGAGAGCAGCCGATGCCCATGTCTTGCAAGTGGAGTTCACAGTCCTACTGGCGAAGGACGCGATAGAGCATGTCCCACCAGCCAATATGACGTCAGGGTTTTACAGCCCCTACTTCATTGTACCCAAGAAAAGCGGTGGGTTACGACCGATCTTGGACCTGCGATTGTTGAATCGGAGTCTTCACAAGCTACCTTTCAAAATGCTCACGCAGAAACGCATTTTCGAATGCATCCGTCCCCGAGATTGGTTTGCAGCAATCGACCTGAAGCAAAACAACACAGGCCGTTTCTGCGCATTGCGTTCGAGGGACGAGCATATCAGTACAAGGTCCTGCCCTTCGGGCTGTCCCTGTCTCCTCGCATCTTCACGAAAGTCACGGAGGGGGCCCTTGTTCCCAAGAGAGAACAACAACTATCTCGATGATGGGCTCATGCTGGCACACTCTCAAATTCAGTAATGCGAACACAGGGACTTGGTGCTCAGTCACCTCAGCCTGTTGGATCTTCAGGTCAACTGGGAAAAGAGCAAACTCTCCCCCATGCAGAGGATCTATTTTCTCGGTATGGAGTTGGATTCGGTCGCACACACTCTGTCGGTGCTGAACTGCTTGAATATGTTCAAAGGCAGGACAGTGGTCCCACATAAATTTTTCAGAGGCAGAGGCAGCGGCAGCAGCGTTAACATAGCTCGGGCTGTTCCATATGAGACCGCTTCAGCACTGACTTCACGGTTGAGTCCAGAGATGGGTGTGGCAACGGTGCACTCACCGGGTGACTATCACATTGGCGTGCCCCCAGACCTTCAGGCAGTGGTCAGACCCCTTGTTTCTGCGGGCAGGAGTGCCCTTGGGACAGGTGTCCAGGCATGCTGTGGTGTTCACAGCTGCCTCTGCCACCGGCTGGGGTGCCACGTACAATGGGCATGCAGTGTCAGGGGTGTGGATGGGCCCCCAACTGCATTGGTACATCAACTGCCTCGAGTTGCTAGCAGTACGTCTCGCTCTGAGCCGCTTAAAGAGGCCGCTACAGAGCAGGGACGTACTGGTCCGTACGGACAAAACAGCAACCATTGCGTACATCAACCAGAGGGGCCATTCGCGAGCTGCACTCCTGGGAGAGTGGCGACTCCACCCCCAGGTGGTTCAACTGAACTGGAGAGAGTTCGGAGAGGCATAGGTAGACATGTTTGCCTCTGCAGAGACCTCCCACTGCCAGCTGTTTTACTCTCTGACCAAGGGAACACTCGGCACAGATGCACTGGCAATATGCGTTTTCCCTAGTGAGCCTACTTGCACAGACCCTGTGCAAAGTCAGGGAGGACTTGGAGCAGGTCCTGCTGGTGGCTCCCCATTGGCCCACCCGGACCGGACCTGGTTCCCAGAGCTCCTCATGACAGCCCCTCCTTGGCCCATTCCTCTGAGGAAGGACCTTCTTCTCAGAGATGGGGCACCCTATGGCACCCGCGTCCGGACCTCTGGAAACTTTACCCCTGGACGGGTTGTGGAGAATCTAGGTGACTTACCCCCAGAGGTCCTTAACACCATCACTTCGGCATGGGCACCGTCTACGAGACGTGCATACGCCTTGAGGTGGAACCTGTTCAGTGAATGGTGTTCCTCTCACCGATCGTTCGATAGGGTCCGTGCTTTCCTTCTTGCACCAAGGGTTGGAGCGAGGGATGTCTCCCTCCACCCTCAAAGTCCATGTTGCCGCTATTTCAGCATATCACGTCCACATAGATGGCAAATCAGTAGGGAAGCACAACCTGGTCGTCAGGTTCCTTAGGGGGGCAAGATGATTAAATCCTCCTCGGCCCCCCTCCATACCCTTGTAGGAACTGATTTTCCTGCTACGACAAAAGCTGAGATAAAACTCACCCTGCAATAAAGCAATAAAACGCACCCTGGACAGAAGATCGCAAAGAAAGAGCACAGAACAATGTCTTGCCCAAACTTTTCTCCTTCCTTATCTCTGCATCCCCCTCTCCCTCTTCCCTTCCTCTCCCCCTGAGTCAAGTCACCAAAAGTTCACTAAGAATGTCTATATATCACATATGATGCATCTTGTGAATCTATTGTTTTTCCTTTTAATGTTTGGTATCATTTTAAATGTCTCAGTGCGATTGGTAAAATAGTCTCAATTTCATTGCAGTCATTGGTTTAATGAGAAAGATTGAGAACTTAGGAGACCTGTTCTCCTCTTTGGGTGATGTCTCTTCAAGATATCTCCCCTCTCCCCCGAAACCAGGTGCTACCCCCTGGGGTATTGGTATAACCCTTTTGTTCTTGTCTGGGTATTTAAGGGTAGGTGACAGAGCAGTCGGGGGGGAACCTGTAACCAGAAAAAAAAAAAAAAAAAACATACAGTGAGTAAATGTTGGAAAACACTCACACACCACTGTGCGTCTCTGTCAGGAATGCATTGCTTACTTTTAGAGTGAAGAATAACAAATTTATTAAATGTTTAATTTAGATTCCAATATAAACTGAGAAAGTTTAGCAGCGGTTATGATTGAGCCAGTCCTGTTCTCTAAATGAGTCAATGGCTGAGACTCTCACCCTCACCCTTTGTCTTTATGCATTTCCTGACCATTAAGCTCAATGTACAGCTGTGCTTTTGTCTCTGTGATCATGTGAAGGAATGGGTGATACTGTCAGGCTGATTGGATCATTTGAATGATAGTGTTATGCTGATTAAGGCCTGTTTCTCTTGAGCAAGCCAGATAACCTGCCAAACTGGTTTTCACTTGATTGAATCAAATCATCCTCTGCATTGTTTCAATTTGTCTCCACCTTCAAAAGTCCCTCCTCCTAAAATGCCTATAAGACACCATGAACAGTTATGTACTTTAGATTGTTGGACGAACTGCAGCCACGCTCAATAAAGAAGAACTTCTGTTTGAACGCGATCCCAACTTCTCCTGGTCTGCTTTGAAGAAGGAAAAAGTTCCCTACAAGAGTCATCTTTGAGTAATTGATGTCATGTATTTATTATTTCTGAATTGGCTTTTAATCATTTACTTGTGTAACTGGCATGATACATTTTTACCTGACAAATAAATGTTAAATCTTGATTTATTCAGAAGTATTCTGAAATCATTATTTTAGTAGATTATGAGGAGGCTGGTGCTACCGCAAATCTTAGTTAGGGTAGGTCAAACTAAAGGCGCATGTATGAACGGAGCAGTAGGCACGTCATCTGAAGACCTTTTGATTTCTGTATATCACTGATTTAGCAAGTTTTATGGAAGTGACTAAAATAAACTACACTTTTTTGTACGAGTGAGCAGTAGGCAACCAACTTAAGAGGTATTAGCAAACCCTGCATCCTCTGACTATTTCAGAACTGACAAGTTTGTGTCCCTGAGATCCACGTAAACCCGGGGCATGTGACTCTGTGTGGCATCGGGTCCCTTAATGAATGAATAATTGAAAGTATGGGATACTCAGAATAATTAAAGATTTAAATTAAGTCATAATCAATATTTATGATTATTTTCGAATAAGAAACACGATCTAAAGTTGATTATCATGTGAAATTGGAGTCAGATTAAGCGTAGAGCTAAAGTAATATTGAAACTAAATTCTAATAAATTAAGTGAACTTCACTGGAGCGCTGAAAATACATACACGTGTTATCCCTTCGCCCAGACCGTTGGATTTCCGTCGTTGGGCCAATGGGTGGTCTTTACACCCTTTTGGGACCTTGCTCCCTTTGAGCCTCTGCAGTCAGCAGAGTTAAAGCTTCTCTCCATGAAGACTTTGCTGCTGGTTGCACTGGCCTCTATCAAGAGGGTAGGGGACCTGCAGGCATTTTTGGTCAACGAATCATAGCTAGAGTTCGGGCCGGGTGACGGCCACGTGGTACTGAGGCCCCGGCCTGGCTATGTGCCCAAGGTTCCTACCACTCCCTTCAGGGACCAGATAGTGAACCTGCAAGCGCTGCCCCTGGAGGAGGCAGACCCAGCCCTGGCTTCAAGTTCTGTCCACGCACAGTCGCAGAGTGTGGTGTTATTTTACATTTACTCACTTTATAAAATTTCTGTAACTGAAAACTGTTAGATGTATACCTGAAAAGTTATGTTTATTTCATTGGTTTCATGGTCGGTAAAAAATATTCATGGACAGAATTTTTTTTTGAGTCACTGGCCATTGGCAGGTTTGGGGAAATGTATTGTAGGCTCTCTCTCTCACACATATTACAATAGTTTATTTTAATTTTGTATGCATCAGTAGCCTATTTTATTGTAAATGGTATCACAAGGATGCAAAAATACTTTAATTCAATAGTGTTACCTAATCTAAAAAAAAGAGCATTATATACATATTCAGGGCTCCAAACAAAAAAATCAATTAAGGAGCCAATGGCTCCTATAGGGGAAAAAAACAGGCACCAAATATTTTTTTTAAGAGCCACATAACAATGCACTTACTTTTAGTCACCCTGTTGTGTGCATGTCTCTCCTCTTCTTACAGTTTCAGCATTTTCATCTTGTGAATGTTCTGGGAACTGGAGCTTATTTGGTAACTGAATGTCACTTCCGACTTATGAACTATTTCATAAGTTCATATTTTGGCGCTTTCACTCAGTGAAACGTTCACGCAAAGCATCTCGTTTCATGACGTTAACAAAACAAATGAAGCGATAGGCTAGGGGTGGGCGATATGGCAAAAATATATCACGATTTTTTTCAGGAAAATCACAATTCACGATTTTATCACGATTCTTTTTTATGTTGGTTTTACTATTTTGTGACTGAGCATTACAGCCAAACTAATGTCCATATTTTAAAAACAAAGCCTTAGGTAACAAAATATAAAATAAAAAAGAATGGCAGAAAGGGGCGAAGATAAAAAATGTAGTCATTATTTTCTTTGTTATTAAATATTCAGATCAAAGATAAACATTACACATACACAACTTAATATACAAATGAAATAAAGAGTGTTTTGTTTTCAGCTACAGTAGGTGTATTTAACAGTAGCATTGAAGAAAGTAATTAAATTAACAAAAAATGAAAATAAAACAAAACATAGACTTCACTGTATAAATTATAAATTGATACTTATCAAAGCTACTATTAAAATTATCAGTCAAGAGCAGTGAGTAATTTTCTCTTTGCATTTTGTTGTTTCATTAACATTAAAGGGATAGTTCTAAAAATTCAAATTGTCATAATTTACTCTCTCAAGTTGTTTTAAACTTGAATAATTTTTTTTTCTTCTGTTGAAAATAAAAGTTATTTGGACGAATGTGGGTAACCAAACAGTTGATGTCCCCAGTGACTTCCATAGTATATTTTTCTCCTTTGGAAGTCAATGGGGACCAGCTACTGTTTGGTTACCCACATTCTTCAAATTATTAATATTAGAAAATATTAGAAGGAAATTAATACAGTTTTGGAACAACATTAGAGTGCGTAAATAATTAGATAATTTTTATTTTTGGGTGAACTATCCCTTTAAGGACAAGCGGCAGCGTGTTTACTATTGCTACTGTCTCTTTAAGAGCTGAGCGTCTAATGTACACGCATTTGACAAGCAGATTTTCTCTCAATTTTCTCAAGTTTGCTTTCACTTTAGACATAACCGACTTTGTTTATGTAAACCTTGTGTGTATTTAACAGTATTAGCACAATAAGACTCGAAAGATAACTTAGTCCAGTATCCAGGCGCTGGTAGACAGGCTTTTAGTGCATGTGAGCTTCACATGTACGCGCTGAGAAACGGACGCGTTAGAACAGCGCATCAGCACGCGAATTAAATGTTTAACCGACAAGGCATTAAAGCACATGCAAATTAATAACTTTTGTGAACTGCAGTGTCCCGTTCCGCTGCGTTAACATTTCATGTGAATATACGTCGCGTTGTTCAGTATGTTGGGACACAGGCGCCAGAACAGCAACTAGAATGCACGATTCTACGATATTTCTTCAAAAGCAGATCGTGGAGACATTTTAATCGTCCATGATCAAAAATCGTCATATCGCACACCCCTAGGATAGGCTACTGGTAATAAAACATGCACATAGGATGCAAATTTTACAATCAAAGGGAGTAAATTTGTATTGTCGCCAATGGCGACCTTGGCAGAAATTTCACTCGCAAATAAATATTTTTGGTCGCAAATGCGACCATTTTAGTCGCAGTTTGGAGCCCTGATATTTATGTTTTATTTTCAATATTAGGGTAATAAAAAAATTAAGAAAAATGTACAAAGGAATTCACCGGAGAAGCATCTATGTTTGTAGACAGGGAATAGTGGATTTTCAGTAAGCGTCCACATTAGTATAATGAAAAGAACCAAATTACTAATTCTTATAATTAATGAAAGTGAAGATGCTTGTTTACGAACATCAAATAAAAATCCATAATGAGGCCACAGGTATATAAACCGAGGCACATCTTCCCACAGTCCTCTTGGGCTCTATTTTGCTTTGTTTTTCTTGTTTGCCTTTTCTTTTTTTTTTTTTTTTGCCTTGACCTTCCACTGCTATCAATAATAGTGCTGCTACAACAACACCACTGACACACTTTACCACATGTTCGTTCATTGCTCAGAATATTTGGGAAGGAGAGAAGTTGACAGACCTTTCAGACGCCTCTAGGGAACTCTGTTGAATGCTAAGAGTGCACTGTTTTTGTTGTTTTTATTTAAAGGCAAGAAAATAAAGGCTTGGCATTTCCCATTTCCCCCCCCCCCATTTCTTATTTTTATATTTATATTTGGGCGAATTCTAAGAGCTGAACGTTTTCTGGCTTAATAAATGCACATTTTAAGGAAGAAATTAATTAGTGACTAAATACTAAGTAATATTTCTTAAGTGTTAGCAATTCCAAATTGTGGTACACTTCAGATCAAAGAGGGTTTGAAATGTTCTGCTGCCACACCAACTGTGTAGCACTAAGTTAAGGATCAAAGCTATTTCAATAGAGCACTTAAAAGCAGAAGAATGTTTGCAAGACTCTAATGAACATTGCATCAGCTCTGCGTTTCATTTTATTTTCCACGTTCCCATCCTCTTGAATAGAAGCCATGTTGATTCTTCCTAATTAGATGAAAGCCGCACATGCACCAGGTTCAAAGAAATTACAGTATTCTAACACATAGGAAAAGCTCAGTGCAGCTCTAAGAAGATTATCAGTTATGTCTTCACCATTTGAACATAATCCCTCTTTATGTGCGACACATCAAGAAGCAACAATCTTCGCAAGAAGCAAATCTTTGCTATATGCAAACTTACCCCCATCACGTCTTTACACTAATGAACTCTGAAACTGTGACTTTGCTCTGATTATTAGCAATCTTGAGGACAAAAATGGTATAGCTTTCTAAGTCCCATGACAGATCCACTTCAATGGAGAGAGAAGCCCATAATCTAGCAAATTAACCCCAGAATGGGGTGGGCGGAACTTGTGGCTATCATCAGCTGTAGGCTGTTACTTCTCCAAACAACTTGAGGAGTAATCACAGGAATCGGATGCTCAGTCAGCATGCTTAAAGTCAGACCAAAAGCAAATATCAGTCAAAGAGGTTTATAATGACAGTGGGCCTGTGAGAACAAGGCAGAGTGCCTGAGATAATGCAAGAAAGCGGAAAGACGAAATTCAAAACTGCAAATGGCCATCGAATGACCCGGGACAACAAATGCAATTTAAGCAAATATTTTTTCTCTTCACTTATAGCTTCGATTCATATCCATTTTGAATGATCAGATCACAAGTGGTCATTGCTAAATACAGAGTCCAAAATAAATGGGGTAAAAAATGTTTTCCGAGCTGGTTATTTGTAAACAAGCAACACATTATATGTGTAGTGTCAAGGCCAGTTCACACCTCACACGAATGTTAGGCACACAAATTCAGTCCGGTTTTGTCACGCGATTTGTGTGTTCAGACCATGCATAAAAAATGGAAGATGGGCTAAATTAAATTGCAAAGTCACACAACGATAGTAGGTAGTGCTACTAGAGCAGAAATACACACATTACTCTTGCACACAAAGCACTGCACAACATTCCCTTTCTGGCTCCCACTGAAAAATGTTTTGAAAAATGGTCAAAGCGTATTTACATGTTTTCAAAACAGTAGATTTCTGTCAAACTAACAATGCCAAATATTCTTTCTCTGCTATTTACTGTCGCTTAACAAAATAGTGAGCACCACCAAGTTGTACTTTAATGAAACAGCAGCAGCTCTAGGCATGTGACTAAAAGTGGAAATATTACTGGTTGACTGATTTTCTTCGAAATCTGTTGGGAAAGAGATTAGAACACCTCTCCGTCAAATAACAAAAAACAAAACAAACAAACACCATAATTGCACTCCCAAAATCGCACTGCACATACGTCTTGGGGTGAACAGGCCTTAAACTCTAATCTCCTAGACAACAGTGAAAAAATGTGATGAAACAAAGGTTTTAAACTTTAAAAAAAGAAAATGGCCTAACACACAAGACATTCTTAATTGCTATTAAAGCTATTTGGTGGCTGTGCAATCACTGTTCAGTCTTTTTATTCAATAATTTTGAATCACTGTGAATAAAAACTATATTGTTTGTTTGATGCTAATTATATAATAAAAATAAAGACTGATTAAACTTAATAACAAGAGTGCTTGCAAAGATAACATGACTGTATAAGAACCAGGGTTAGTTTACCTCCATTTTTGTAACTGAAAGTTGAGGGTATCTGCTTGCTTACCCTTAAACATACTAATCTAAAGATTTTTACAAAGGAGATGTTTTGTGGATGTTGGCTGCTGAATTTCAAGCACGGACAATTAAGAGGAGACATTTTCATCATTCACACTTGCACATACACAAAGGCACATGTGCACACAATCTGACACTCATATCTTTCACTGAGCATTTTATCTCATACCAAGATCCATTTCGATAGGTAGGAGTTGTTTCAATCCCCAGGGGTGAGACAGAGGCTATGGATTCAAAAGTGTGTGATCACTAGTGCCATATCACTTTCTCAGAGTACATGTCAGAGATGCATTATGTTTGTCGGTTTGGTAACTTCTGACCATGGGTGAGGTGAAAATTGGAAATGTGAGGACAGCAACGGATACCGTTACAAAATAAAAAAAGTGCTGCTTCGATGTATCAATTTAAAAGATACAGAAACAAGTGTAGAGAGATTGCTTTGAGGATTGATGCATGGGTCATGGGACTGATGATGTAAAAATGAATTGAAGATGCATTATTTGATTAAATCTCCACATCCTCTGATTCCAACATTTTAAAAGACAAGAAATGACAGTCTGTCAGAGCACTTTCATGTTATGACAAGTTATGATTGTGATATTTTGGTAATCATTGGCAGTTGAAGGAAGAATGATAAGATGTTAGACAGAATCATTAAAAATTCAGTACATTAACGCTTTTAACTCATTGCTAATGACAATTATTTGCACTTCATTCAAAGACAAGACTGGAGGTGATATTTTCACTTGTATAAAGTGCATGATTTAGATAGAAGCTGACTTACTGAATGACTCATGAGTGAGAACATTTTCAGCAAATGGATGTCAGTGCCTCAAGATATCACTTGGTCTATGGTGAATCACGGAAGTTTTAAAGACATTAATGATAAAGCAACTAATTTGAAATTCAGTTGTCAGTTGTTTCTGTTTATGTGTTTTATTTATGTGTGTGCATGTAAATCTGAGAGATAAGAGCAGCTGAATCAATCTAATTCATTAGTGCTAAGTTCCGTACACTAGTTCATCTGGTGCCTCTTGTAATTACAGATAATCCCCCATTATCATCAGATCAGTATGGGGGACTGTAAGCAAACCTCTCTGTACAAACATGCATTTCTTTGTATTTACAAAAGTAATATATTAATTTAATATTTCATACCATGACATCTACAGTACTGTGCAAAAGTCGTAGTCATGTTAGTATTTTTACACAAAAAATGGTTTTAAGCCAGTTATTTATATATTTTGCTATAGCGTGTAAGTTTAAATTTCAAATTACATTTCCAAACATTATTTTGCCATTAATTGTTATAATCCAGTGAGTTTTTTTGTATGCACAAGGACTCTGACAAAAGCCTGTATGATCCACACAGAGTTCTGATCTCACCATCATTGAGTCGGTCTGTGGTTACTTGAAAAAACAGAAAAAAACTGAGACAGACTAAATCCAGAAGATCTGCGGCAACGTCACCAAGACGCTTGAAGAAACCTTCCTTCAAAGCTACAGTACTGTGAAAAGTTTTACACACTTGCTTGATGATGCTTTCAAAAATAATGTTGTAAAGACCACCCATTGGCCCAACGACGGAATCCAACGGTCTGGGCGAAGGAATAATGCGTGTATGTCTTTTCAGCGCTCCAGTGAAGTTCACTTAATTTATTGGAATTTAGTTTCAATATTACTTTAGCTCTGCACTTAATCTGACTCCAATTTCAAATGATAATCAAATTTAGATCGTGTTTCTTATTAGAAAATAGTCATAAATATTGATTATGAATTAATTTAGATCTTTGATTATTCTGAGTATCCCATACTTTCAATTATTCATTTATTAAGGGACCCGATGCCACACAGAGTCACACGCCCCAGGTTTACGTGGATTTCACGGACACAGCCTCGCCAGTCTGATCTTGGTCAGAGGGTGCAGGGTTTGCTAATACCTCTTAAGTCGGTAGCCTACTGCTCACTCATACAAAAAAGTGTAGTTTATTTAGCCACTTCCGTACACCTTGCCAAGTCAGTGATAGACAGAAATCAAAAGGTCTTCAGATGACGTGCCTACTGCTCCATTCATATGCCCCTTTAGTTTGACCTATCCTGGACACAGAGCTGCGGTAGCACCAGCCTCCTCATAATCTACTAAAATAATGATTTCAGAAAACTTCAGAATAAATCAAGATGCAACATTTATTTGTTAGGTAAAAAATGTATCATGCCAATTATACAAGTAAATGATTAAAAGCCAACATCACCCAGAGAGGAGAACAGGATTCACCTAAGTTCTCAATCTCTGCAATGAAATTAAGACCATTTTACCAATCGCACTGAGACACTTAAAATGATAGCAAACATGAAAAGGAAAAACAATAGATTCACAAGATACATCATATGTGATATATAGACATTTTTAGTGAACTTTTGGTGACTTGACTCAGGGGGAGAGGAAGGGAGGAGGGAGAAGGGGATGCAGAGATAAGGTAGGAGAAAAGTTTGGACAGGACAATGTCCTGTGCTCTGTCTTTGCTATCTTCTGTCCAGGGTGCGTTTTATGGCTTTATTGCAGGGTGTGTTTGGTCTTAGCAGGAAAATCAGTTCTTACAATGTCATAAATAGATTTTATTTATCAATTAACTTCTATTAACTAAATCATATCAACACTTGGTGTGACCACCCTTTGCATTTAAAACAGCCTTTACACTTGCACATAGTTTTTCAGGTAGCTTTGCTGGGAGATTTCTTCAAGTGTCTTGGAAACATTGTCGCAGTTCTTCTGGATTTAGTCTGTCTCAGTTTTGAGATCACAGACAGACTCAAGAATGGTGAGATAAGATCTCTGTGTGGAGAATACCAACTTTTGTCATGTTGACTCCCTGGTTCATAGAAAAATCTCACTGGATTATTACAGGCAAAATGAATGTTTCTAAATGTAAACTAATATTTCCTTCTGACACACTACAGCAAAATATATAAATAACTGGCTTAAAAACATTGTTTTGTGTGTGTGTGTGAAAATACTGACGTGCCTAAGACTTTTGCACAGTACTGTAGATGGCAGTACAACAGTTAAAGGTAGAAATACATGAAAGCCTTAACGTAAGTTCTGCCAGGAAGACTCAATTGATATGTCACTTATTACCTTAACATCTAACCAATCGTGTTCTAATACTTGTAGTATAAAATATCTGTACTTACACATGTCTGAGTTCTGCTGATGCCAACATTCACCTCCATCCTCCCCACCACACCCAGGATGGTCCCTGCCCATACCTCCCAGGGGGTCGGCTGCGCCCCTGCCTTCGTCTTCAGGCAGGAAATACAGATTCCATTACCCTCGGATTGTGAGCTACAGACGGGGCCTACGTCAAAGAACTTTATAACACAATAGTTGCTTGCTGGGCTGTTTATAAATTAATGCTTTGTTATACGTAATTTTGCCTTCCGAGTCTTTATTGAACAATGTTTCCCTTTTGTCATATCCCATCATTCAGACCACATGGTGGCTCACACACCTTATTCTGAACCATCAGTGAACACACAAATGCCTTTGAGGCCTTTGAGATCTTTGAGCTTGGGGCCTAAACATTAAATGACAAACAACAAAACTAAGATTAGCAGGCAAAAGCCTGGTTTCACAGACAGGGCTTAGACTAAGCAGAGTAGGCCTTAGTTAAATTAGTTAAATTTATTACTTAAATTATTTAAGTAGCTTTTCTAAACATGCCTTAGAAAAACATAGACTAATATTATGATTGCTACTACAATTCTTAAAAGAATAGTTCCCCCAAAAATGAAAATTCTGTCACTGAGTCATTGATGTTCTGTTTTATATGAAACACACACAAAAAAAAACATTCTATTTTTCTTTATCTCAATGGGGTCCAAAAAACCTGACCTTAGTGACTTTCATTGTATGAACATAAAAGTCAAACAGGTTTGGAATAAGATGAGGATGAGTAAACAATAGCAACATTTTAATTTTGGGTGAACTATTAAAAACATAAACCATGACAAGGAATTGATTTATACTGTCTTTTGTACCATCTGAAAATAACTAGACAGTAAGAGTTTCACTGTTCCACTGTGCTGCTCTGCATCTATTTGTCATCCTTCCAATTTGATTTTTGTCATTCTGCCTTAGTGTTAGTGTATGAAATCCTCCGCTGGTTTTCATCAAGGCCTGCAGTGTGTCTGGCCATCAAAGTTACTGTCAATTTCCACCACTGCCGATGCAATGATTACCGCTGCCTTCCCTAAATAACTGACAATTCAAAGGGCCAAGCATGACTGAGTCCCTGTGTTCCACGAGCAGACATGGCCATACCCTTGACAAGACTGTCAAGTCATTTGAGACATAACAAAGAATGTTTTTCTCATTGTCACTGAGTTGATACCATGGAATCCAGGGCATGAATGGCATGTTATTGTTGCGTGTACAATTCAGGCCTATTTCTCTATTTGCTAGCAGAAATAAGTTTTGTTTTAAGGCTAAAATCACCACATTCCTATTAGGCATAAACATTTTAAGGCTATGCAAATCACTTCAACAGCACTGCCAGGAATTCCTCTTTGTTTTTAATTGCTTAGTGCATTTTCTTAACTCACATTTTCAAATAAGGAACAAAGACTGGAAGCAAATAGGTTACAACGTTCAACAACTCCCTTAGGCTTTACAAACAGTTATTCTGCACATAACCCTTCAAGAGGGGAGGGGAGGGGAGGGGAGGGGAGGGGGGACTTTAAGAGTCACACCACACTCCTCAACAAACAAATCCTGCTCTAATGAGGAGCCGACTCAATTTGCTCTAATTATTGTGAGCAATGTGGCATAAACAATTTAAGGGAGGACCAGGGTTACTTAAGCTTGTCAAAGACATTGGCAGAGGGAGGGCCGCATAACCCAAGGGCTCAAACCCCGGCTCAGCTGTTCATTTGGAGGTAGGGGAACACTTAACAACTGACTGTTTTCCTCTTCAGGCAGGTTCCTCTCTCTCTTAGCTTCAAACAAGCACCCGTGCCATGGCTGGCTTTGAAATTATGCCCTAAAGGCCTCTCTCTGCGCCTTCATCTGCTCTCAGGTTACAATGAGGGTGCAATGTGCCAGAACGTGTCCTTTCAATATGTTCACTTGTCTGAGATACATGCAAGGCATGAGACTCACAAGTGACCCACACTGCAGGATGTTACTGTGTGTAGATACATGTGGGTTATGTTTATGACCCATGAAATTACATTTCTAATGATCATTTAACATAGTGGGTTCATTTTGGAGGGACACGAGAAAGATGCCACGTAATGAAATGGAAAAAGGGGTGGTGTTTGCAGACAAAAAGTAGCAAAATCATAAAATATTTTATATAAATATTATTATTGAAATGTTTAAATAAATAAAAAATCAGAATATCAACATTTAAATCCTACACACACACACACACACACACACACACACACACACACACACACACACACACACACACACACACACACACACACACACAAAGGTGTTGGATTTACTTGGGAACAATTTTCACTCAGAAATTGCTAGTAAATTAACGTATAATTACAAAGAAATGACAAGTAGCTTTGAATTACATGTAGAAAGACTGAAATCATATTTTCTTGTAAAATGTACTCCAGTAAATTTAGTTCTTTGCTAACTTAAAAAAAACAATTTACAAATTGCTAACTTACAAAAAACAATTACAGTGCAGTGTTGATACATTTACACACTGTTATACTGCAGCTGAATAACTGTCACTAATTTTGACATGACTTACTATGTTAAAGGGATAGTTCACCCAAAAATTAAAATTGTCATAATTTACTCACCCTTGTGTCGTTCCAAACCTGTAAGACTTTTGTTCATCTTCAGAACACAAATTAAGATATTTTTTATAAAATCTGATCCAGTTCTGTCCCTCCATTGACAGCTACGCAACTACCAATTTGACGCTTCAAAAAGTTAATAAAGAGATCGTAAAACTAATCCATATGAATTAAGCGGTTTAGTCCAAATTTTCTGAAGAGACATGATCACTTTATGAACAGATTGAATTTAGGGTTTTATTCACATATAAACATTGATCAGCGAACATAAACAGAAGCTCAACTGAACCTGGTTGACACGCGAGAACAAACCTCATTGGTTCTTGTGGAAGCTCAAACGTGCTGCGTAACACGAGAATGTACCTCATTGGTTCTCACACGTCAAGCGAACATGCTTGAGCCTCCATTGATCATAACTGATGTGTGAGTTGATGAATGTTTATATGGGAATAAAATTAAATCTGTTGTAAAAAGACAATACCACTCAATTCATATGGATTAGTTTTACGATCTCTTTACAAATTTTTTTAAGCCTCAAAGTGGTAGTTGCGTAGCTGTCAATGGAGGGACAGAAATCGCTCAAATTTTAATTGATTTTAATTTTAATTTTACTTCATTTTTTTAAGTGTTTTTTTTAATTTTTCAGTCTTCTGAAAATGAACGAAAGTCTTATGGATTTGGAACGACATGAGGGCGAGTACTTAATGACAGGATTTTTATTTTTGGGTGAACTATCCCATCGAGATGACACATGGGAGGTAGCAGCCAACCTATCTTTTCCTGCATTGTGATATTTGCAAGAGATCTTCATGAGAATGACCTTTAACTCGCAGGAAATTGCCATTTCAAGCTCTCAAAAAGCTTCATGACTTCGACTGCCCTTGGCATATGCATCTCAACACTATGCAGCATGCAATGCAATCAAGAGAAATTGTGAGACATGATAACAGCGAGTGCTGGAGGCTGGGCCGCGTGTCCCTGAGAGAACGCATGATTGTGTTCCATAATGGCCAACTGTAAAGAGGAGTGACCCCTCTCCTTGACATTACTGCAATCGCACTTAAGAAGAATATAACAATTATGTGCTCTCAGCACATCACCATCATGAGATGAAAAGCTCCAATCAGGTATTAGTAATGGTTTGTGTATTTCTAACTGTCTAATTTAGATTTGACTAAATGTAGTGTGACTACATTGAAATATACAGATATTTAACATTTGGAATGAGCATAATCGGTTACACATACACTGCATCTGATCCAAAAAAAAAAAAAAAAAAAAAAACAAGACATAAAATATCACAGCAGTTGAAACAGTGGTATGTTGACGTAAGTAAGTAAGTAAGTAAGTAAGTAAGTAAGTAAGTCAGTAAGTAAGTAAGTCTTGGACAGCTTAAGAGACTTCTTTCAAAAACATTAAATCCCCCTCCAAAGTAAAATTTACCAAAACCTATCTGCTAGTTGAGGTAAAAGTGAAAAGAAAGTTAACAAAAGTTGAAAAGCTCTGACTTAGAGCATTGTTAATTGGTACATGAAGGTTACTGTTCACTTTGTTTCTATCCGAACTACTGAATTCTATTACTGCGTTCACACCATGTCATAATTACTATAGTCTTAAGCAGACAGCACATGACGTTCTTTTTGGAGCTGTTCAGATCCTCGGACTGGGAATTATGCGTTTCTATGGCAACACTACCAATGCCTAAATGAATCTGCAGCAGTCAGATGGTACAGCAGTCACATGGTTACAAGTAGGAACTCTCAGGAAATTCCCATCTTACAAGCTGTAATTATGAGTTCTACGAGGACGTGAACTCTTTTTACAAGTTGAAATCTCGTAATTACTGTAAATACAACATGGCGTGAACACACCTTATCTTCAGAAAGGAATTAACGCATTCCACAGTTAAATAACACAAAAAAATATATGTCAATGCTTTTACGTTGTGTATATTTGGCAGGGTTCCCACACCTTGGTTAACTTCAAATTCAAGGACCTTTCAAGGCCTTTCCAGGTCCAATACCCTCAAATTCAAGGACTTAATGTGGGGACACATTTCGAGTGAGAGCAAGGTTACATCGTGTTATCTTGCAAGATACATTGTTACAGTTTTCATGTCAAACACAACTATGCAAAAAATTTTTTTTTTTTTTTTTTTTTGCATTTATTTTTGCCCATACATAATTTACTTGACAGAGATCTGATATTCTATTTGTTGTATTTCTGTTTTGCATAAAACTGAAGAATATTTGCAGTAAGGGTACATCCTATACTGTATTCTAAAATGATCTGATATTAACTTTTGCATGGATTTCATTGAAAAGAGCTTAGGCTCATGTAACCAGCCTATTATTTCAATGTTTCACGGTGTGTCTGTGAAACGGTGAGGTACCATCGTAGTAGTTTTGTGCATCCGTGAACATCATGGCAACATACAACACAAAGTACCTCACGCGGGAAAAAGTTAACGTACCACGTAAATGCGCGTAACTAACGCAAATCAAGCAAGCATGCATAGACCACGAAGTGTTGGCAAAATAACACATTAGCGGACCGGTGAAAATATGGAATTTTTTCCAGAAAACTTGCACAAAATAAATTCAAGCACTTTCAAGGACTGTATCTATGTATGTTTATTTTCAGAAACTTTCCAGGGCCTTGAAATGTTTGTTTTTTTTTTGTTTGTTTTTTTAGATTCACAAACCTTTCAAGGATTTCAAGGACCTGTGGGAACCCTGATTTGGGTAATTATGTTGTATATAATTTAATCAATATGTGGGGTATTGAAATCATTTTTGAATGTTTGCTCGCGAATTCGCGATCATGTGTAATATGTGTATAGGGAGAGATTATCCACACATTAAGATAAGATATGACATTCAGGATCTGTCCTGACGATCCGACATCATCCAGTCAGTCATCTCTCTGTACTATCTTTACGTGATAAGTGAAATTTGATGTACTGTAACCGACTACCGCAGCAAGCCTGACCATGTCCTTTTAGGGGCTCCGTAGAATGTGTTTTTTTTCTGGGTTTTTTTCCATGCTTTTCTGAATTCAGATTTAGGCAATAGATTTATTAGACAATAAACTATTGTATCATTGACTCTCTGAATTCCACCACCACAGTGAATTTACGACTTCAGCTTACACTAATTAGATCCTGAGTCTGTTCAATAATCGCTAAACAAAATAATTATTAGAGTAGGATGGAACATATATAAACAACAGCAAAATCTCCTCTTTAATTTCTGCCAGGCTTTAATTCACAGCAGATAATTAATAAGCTTGTGATATACTGTGAGCTATGAAACATCTCAACAGTAAGTGCTTCTATTTCCTGTCTGAACTGCAGCGAGTGCTGGGGATTGCTGCAGTGGCTTTAACTGCTGGGGCTGCAGCATTGAATTGTCATCCTCCGCATTAAATATTTCATGGTCAATATGAAGCCTGCCCCAGCTCTCCCTGTGGAGTCTGCCTGTGCCATGTATTAGGTTGTATATGAAGTCATTTGACCAAAGTAATGAGTTCTATTGTCACTGCACAGAGCCCATTATTGGGTTGGGAATGTTGCAGGCCAGGGGGTGAAGAGAGTACAGTAAATTAGTGTGCAAACACAGACAATGGTTTGTGCATGTGTATATGCTCATGTTTGGGTGTATTGCATTCTTTAAAGGCTTAATTTTTTCCTTTAAACGTTTGTGGTGCACTCTTTCAGGGACTTAAGTATAAAAATGTTTACAGCACATGACATGAAGGAGTGTAAGCTCTCATATAATTGTGTGTTCTGGAAACGTATAGGTTACGACTGTAACCTCTGTTTCTTGAGAACAGGGAACGAGGCACTGCGTCGATGGCGCTATGGGGAACGCCTCCACGTGAACTGGTGTCTGAAACGCTTATCTAATCACAGCAATCCTATTGGCTGGCTACAGCCTATGACATCACTACTAGTGCGACCCGGAAGTATATAAAGGGAGCCTGGAGCCGTCTGAAGGGACTGTTCAGCAGGCATCCCCAAGGCATGGTGAAAAGACGCAGTGCGAGTTCCCTTTCGAAAGGGAACGTCTAGATTACGACTGTAACCTCTGTTCCCTGAGAACAGGGAACGAGACACTGCGTCTTTTCGCTATGGATGGCATAGATGACATGGATCTATAGATGGCATAGATGATGCTATGGGGAAAGATATACCAACGCCACCATGCTGAGGGGAGTGCATGCCAAATTATGGCTGTGACAAAAACTGAAATTCACTGAAATGCCAAAAAACACTCCCCCTTCGGGTCACATTCCCGTATTCCCTACGGCCACTGCCCAAGCTATAAGCCTCAAAGAGGCCTCCAATACAACGAAGGCCTACCAAGGCTGCTCAAAGGCTTGGAACCAACAGCTTCCGTGGAAGGGGTTCCTTTAACCATCTGGGGTCTGAGGTGTTTTTGAGGTCCTTGAGACATTTGTGCTTTTTTCAGTTGCTTATAAACATATCAATGGCAAAGGTGTAATTACACTCTATTTAGCACAAACAGGACTACCATAATATGTGAGCCACATGTATGTACATGTTTTCATTTTTGAGAGAATAATGTTTATGCATGGTTATTGAAAAAACTAAAAATGAAAGTTTCTGAAATAAGGCCACAAAACACATACTAAATATGTCGTTGCCTAGAGTTTTTTCTTCAAAATGATGTGAAAATCATCCTGCCTAATCATTCACATAAAACGATACATTGATTTAAGTTTTGTGAAACAGTTTTAGTTTGGAAAGCCAATATGCGGATGGGCGTAAACGCTCCAACAGCATCATGCATATTTAGTAGTTCACACCTGATGAGACAATGCCCCTGCATACTTAATGAGCCATTCATTCAGGTGTGTCACCTATAGCCACAAGAAAGAATACAAGAGCAATATATATATATATATATATATATATATATATAGAAATTATTGAACTTAAAAATATACTCAGTATAGCAATAGAGTTTGCTAAAAGCTGTTCATTCAATACAGCAGTATTTGAAAATCGATAATATTTTGTAAAATTACATTTATATTTGCATTTATGTCAAAACCTAGACACTTTTAAACATCAAAATGACATTTATTAATATGTATTCGTGTCAAAATGACATATAAACAGATTTTCCTATTCAATTTTAAATGGAAACGCTTCCAACGCTTCCTTGCGTGTCGCGTGAAAAATAGGCGTCGCACGCATTTCTAGCATGCACGCGTTTTCCGCGCGGCTCGTCTCTCACGCAGGCAGTGTGCAAACTCTAAACTGTTAACATGGGAGCCGAAATAAAAACGGACACGCCACGCAGCTGAGACGCTTACGCCACGCATCCAGTGTGTCACCGGCCTTATCCATCTGATGTGGGCGTTTCACAGGTTTGTATGGATCGCCTCACATTTGCGTTTGTATAGCGCGCTCTCCGTGGGCGGAGTCACATTAAAACTTAATTAGCTGAGATGAGAACGACTGACATCTCTCTCTTTACATACATATTACATAAACTGTGAATATTTGTTTTTTATAAAAATTACTTCATTTAAAAGAAGAGAATTCAAGCTTCATGCCTGTGTGCCTGTGTGACTGTTTGACTGAGTATTCGCTGAGTTACAGTTCATTTTCGGACGCGTTTCAGAATTGACTTCACTGACGGAGAGTAGGCAGAACTCGCATCATGTTTATTTTTCTTTATTTGGCAAAAAGCACAACACTTTGTTTTTATTGTGAGTATACACAAAAATAATACACACTTAACAGGATCGATTGATGTACAACACAAGCATGTAATATCAAAATCAATAGAGTATTTTGAATCTCTTTCGCACTGATAAGTAAAAAAAACGAGCAGATCACGCCGGCGTGATTGCCGACCTCAGAGGGTTAAGGGAATATGGCCATGGGGTCCAAAGGAGTCCCGTCCAGTCACTTTCTGAGGGGGACATAAAGTCTACCCCACATGCCACCAGGGAAGCTGACCTGGTCTAATTTACTGACCTAGTCTTACCAATAGGGATGTCCCGATCAGGTTTTTTTGCCCTCGAGTCCGAGTCCGAGTCATTTGATTTTGAGTATCTACCGATACCGAGTCCCGATCCGATACTTCTATAATACATAAAAAAAGAATAAAGAAGAGCAAAAAACAGATCCAGGATGTTCCTTATTTTTTATTTAATTCACCTTATTTTAACATTCAACAACTCTGTTAACAAACAGAGCACTTCTGTGAGGTAGCTTGAACAATCAAGTAATAAATAACATAAATTCTTCACTTTTGGACTTAGTGCAACAGTACATATAAAAAAAGTCTAATATATAAACAAATAGCACCTCAACTTAAAATACCCAGCAGGCATGTAAACAAATAAAAAATAAAAGTGCCACAGTGTTTGCAAAGCCAGTAATGTGCTTTTAGGAACTGCACTCGTCGGTTTCACACTGCACGCGTTAGCAGAGCGTGCAGCGCGTATTTTTTTCGGCGCCCATGTTAACAGATTAGAGCATTCACACCGCACGCAGAGGCGGCGCGGCAGCGCGTAGAGCAGAAGCAGCAGTGCCGCGATCGTTTCGGCGCAGAGTCTATTTTTGCTGCGCCGCTTACGCTGAATTAAAGTGATATGCATTGATCATGGCCAAAATACACCGCAGTTTTATCCAAAAAGTGCATTGATGATATCTATTGTGTTTTAAACAGTCGATCAAATGACCAACATCAATTTAAAAAGAAAACAAATGTCCAAAAACAAACTTGTTGCCAGAACAATAAAAACAAAGATGAACCAAAATTTATATTTATGAAATTATTAATAAAATAAGCTTCTTGACAAGTATTTTCTCTTAAATGTATCTGAAAACGAAATAAAGCAATGCCAACTTATCCATTATAGAGTAGGCTACTCTGTACACAACCCGCGGTTCAGCCGCGCGTGACAAACGCTGCCAGTGTGAAAGCAAAACGCGCGTGTCCTGCTCCTGCTCACCATATGCACTGCTCCTGCGCTGCTTATGCTCTGCTAAGGCGTGCAGTGTGAAACCGGCGTAAATCTGTGCCACTGCATAACTATAGATGTGTTAAATAATAATGAGAATATATATACATATATATCCGAGTCCTGATCGGGAGGTAACGTCCGATTCCGATCGAGTCTGAAACCACGTGATCGGGCCCGATTTCCGATCACGTGATCGGATCGGGACATCCCTACTTACCAACAACCTGTCTGTTTCCTAAACAGAGTCTGTGACATATTTTGCCTCACTTGTGGAGGCATCCGATAGGGAGGACTGCAGACAGCGGCAGTAATCGCTCACATACCGGATCATAGAGACAGGCATCCTGGAGAGTAGAACTCAGCACAGCGCTTTCTAACCCTCTATAAACGAGAGTAGTAACTCTAATCGATCCTGGATCTACACAGTGCTTCAGAGCCCTGTGGAGGCCGGGCACTCTGATAGGGGCCCTAATAAGGGGAGTGCCTCCAGCTCTAAGGTTTACATTGTCAACAGGCAGTGTACTCAGCAGAAGTGCTATCGACCCTTTAAAGCAAGGGGAATACAATCTTACGCTACCGGACTATCAAGGAGGCCTACTGTAAGGCCTACCACTTCGAAAGTCAAAAGCGTCAGCCCAGGCAGTGCTTTCCTAAACAAAGTCTCTGGCATTATTTGCCTCACTTGTAGAGGCATCCGATAGGGAGGACTGCAGATAGTGGCAGTAATCACTCACAGACCGGACCATAGAGACGGGCACCCTGGAGAGTAGAACTCAGCATAGCGCTTTCTAAGCCTTGCAAACGAGGGTAGTGACTCTACTCAATCCTGGATCTACACAGTGCTTCAGGGCCATGTGGAGGCTGGGCACTCTAAAAGGGACCCTAATAAGTGGACAGGCAGTGTACTCAACAGAAGTGTTGTCGACCCTTTAACCTGTTAGGCTGCAACCACACTTTTGAAAATTCCCCAGAAACGGCATACCCAAACTGAAACAGATACAGTTCATGAACCCTTTGTACTAAAAGCACAAGTATGATCGCATTTGAAAGCTGACACCTGGCAGTTTATTGTAAATGTAGAATTAATTATTGTCATAATGAAAAAAAATAGTTATAAATAGCTTCAAAGTTTTGTAAAGTTATTAGAAATGTATTTTTATAAAACATCTTCATGAAAATAAAATTGAAGTTGGCATTGTATCAATCTAGAAATGCACTGCAGCCACATGTCTAACCATGTTATATTTAAAATCTGAAGATGATAAGTCTAAAACTCAGTCTAAAAAAAAATGTTTTTCAAGATCATGTCATATGACTTTATTTTGATTAGACTCTAAAATGCAAACTGATGTTTGTCATCTTCTAAGCATCTATTCAGTCTATTGTCTCTTTTGTTTTGTGGTGCAAACGAGCCCCATTGTCACGGCTGGTGTGCAATGCAAAAAGGTGCGAGGACTCAAGTGCAGGAGAAATCGGCAGACGTGACGTGAACAGTCTCTGGATCGGCAGACGTGACGTGAACAGTCTCTGGATCGGCAGACGTGACGCGAACAGTCTCTGGATCGGCAGACGTGACGCGAACAGTCTCTGGATCGGCAGACGTGACGCGAACAGTCTCTGATTCGGTAGACGTGCCAGGTCTCTGGGGCGGGGCCGGCAGGGCGAGCAGCTTGGGCGAGGCCGGCAGGGCAAGTCGCCTGAGCGGCGCGTCAGGGATGGCAGTCACCTCCGGGATGGTCTCTGGGTTAGGAGCCACCGGACAAGTCGTTGAGGAGGGGTTTCTCTTCCTCCTCCGTCTCCGGACCACCGGACTCGAGACCACCGGACTCGGGACCACCGGAACTGGGACCACCGGAACTGGGACCACCGGAATAGTCACGGAGGGAGTCTTCCTTCTCCTCCTCCGTTTCGGGACCACCAGAACTGGGACCACCGGACTCGGGACCACCGGAACTGGGACCACCTCGCGAATGAGACCCTCCACCATCGCCCCAAAACTGACCCAATCGAATGCTCCTCTCCGCTGAGTCCTCATGTGGTCAGTACGTTATGTCACGGCTGGGTGCAATGCAAAAAGGTGCGAGGACTCAAGTGCAGGAGAAATGATATTTATTTACAAAAAAAAAAAACACACAAAAAAACCCACGAGGGGGAAAACATAACTAATAAATACAAAACAAAAACAGAACATGAAACTTACTGGAGGATCACGGGGAACGGAAAACATAAGACAACGACACAGACTGCAAACAAGAAGGGACTTATAAAGGGAAACTAATCAGAAGGGAACAGGTGGATGAACTCAAACAATAATCAGATAACAAGGGGGAGGGATCAGACAATGACCCGAGCACATGGCCCAAAATAACAAAACACCCATGTGCAGCACAAGACAGGACAGGCATGTGACACCCATTCAGTCTCAGTCTTCCTTGCACACATTCACACCTCTCTGGCCTGGTTATGGCTCTAAATACGCTTTTCTTTTGTCTGCATTATAATTACTAACGACTGGCTATTCACACTGTTTCAGTCCCTCATTTATTTTATCAAAGTTCTCACTTCACATTTGAAACTGTATCAAATGCCCTTCTTGAAAAAAGAAACATTTCAGTAAGCATTCCTATTTAAAAAAATTCATAAAAATAACAGCTTGGTGGCAGCTGCACCTAGGGCGAGCTAGCATGTTATCTTAGCACACCATCAATACACAACAATTTATGAGATTAAAACCATGTTTGTGCTCCAAACTTACTTTATAACGCAATTCGAGTGTTTTAACCCCTGGGGTCGGCGGTATCGCCGGCGATACCAGCTCGCTTTTTTTATCAGTGTAAAAGAGACTCATAAATACTCTATTGACTTTGATTTTCCATAGGAGTTTCATACATCAATCTATCCTGTTAAGTGTGTATTTTTTTTGTGTATACTCACAATAAAAACAAAGTGTTGTGTTTTTTGCCAAATAAAGAAAAATAAACACGAAGCGAGTTCTGCCTTCTCTCTGTCAGTTAAGTCCATTCTGAAACGCGTCCGAAAATGAACCATAACTCAGCGAATACTCAGTCAAACAGTCACACAGGCACACAGGCATGAAGCTTGAATTCTCTTCTTTTAAATGAAGTAATTTTGATAAAAAACTAATATTCTCAGTTTATGTAATATGAATGAAAAGAGAGAGATGTCAGTCGTTCTCATCTCAGCTCATTACGTTTTAATTTGACTCCGCCCACGGAGAGCACGCGCTATTCAAACGCAAATGTGAGGCGATCCATGCAATCCTGTGAAACGCCCACATCAGCTGGATAACACACACTGCGAGTTCACTTTCAGACTGTACTTTACGACGCTGTGAGGAATAATACTATCTTGATAATAATCCTGGAAAATTTACCTCAGAAGTTCTGGAAGTTTCATTTCGAGGAGCAACAGATCCGGCTGAGGAATAGGTCAGTTCTATGCTTTGTTCTAATCTCAAGTGTCTGTACACGCAAAAAGACTGGGGTCTAAGGTGTTTTTGGGGCCCTTGGGATGTTTTGACATGCCCTGACATTTGTGCTTTTTTCAGTTATTTATAAACATGTTAATGGCAAAGGTGTAAATTCACTCTATACAGCACAAACAGGGCTACCATAATATGTGAGCAACATGTATGTAGATGTTTGTATTTTTAAGAGAATAATGTTTATGCGTGGTTATTGAAAAAAATAAAAATGAAAGTTGCTGAAATAAGACCACAAAACTCATACTAAATATGTGTCCACAAGACTTTTGACTAATGGATGTTGTCGCTTCGAGTTCTGGCTTCAAAATTATGTGAAAATAGTCTTGCTTTATCGTTCACATAAAACAATACATTGATTTAAATTGTGTAAGACAGGTTTTGCTTGGAAAGCCAATATGCGAGGGGGGGCGTGAAGGAGGAGTTGTTTACACCTGAGAATACAATGTCCCACCCATTATGTGTAATGACTTGCGTAATGAGCCATTCATTCAGGTGTGACACTGACTGAGCCACAAGAATGAATGCAAGGACAAAAGATATATTTAGAAGAAGACTTATATTGACCATTTAAGATTTTGCTTACATCTATCTTGTAAATATGTTTTGCTATTTTATTAAAAAGGTTACAATTACAACAATTACAATTTCAACAATATTTCAAGTGTACTCTTTCTTTGTAAAAAAATTATTATAGGCCTACATTTTATCATATGTATTCATTAGTTTGAATATAGCCAACATTGGAACATCTAACATCTTAGTTGATGACTTTATTTTTGAAAAAAATAGTATTTTATATATATATATATATATATATATTGTAGCACAAAGCAGATGGTCAGTTCTGCTATTCTGATTAAATTACTCCAGTCTAATTTACAAACAACCCTGTTTCTTCCTGGATTGCGACACAAAGCACATGGTGTCTGCTGCTGATTAAATTACTGACATTCCAATCAACAAATACAGGCTCTGTTGTTCCTGGACTGTGACGCCGAGCAAATGGCGCCTACCATTTGCGTAAATCATTGATCTCTGATCTGAGAACACAGATCTCTTCCTGAGTAAACAAAAAGCATTCTGTTTGACTGTTCGGTTAAGATTTGCTGACCAGCAAGGCGTCATTCTGGCTGGAGACCACGCTGAGCCTCTGGGGATTTCACCAGCGCGTATGACACCTCGAACAAGCCACCATTGTTTTAACAGATGTTCGACCAAAGTCCACTGATTGTTAAACTCATCAATTCTAGGCAACGCACATACATACTGATTTCCCCTGAGGGGGGGCTAACGCGAGTTCACCCAGCAGCCATCCAGCCGCGTGAACTGTGAATGACTTTGCGCACCAACACACACAAACACACGGAAACGCACTACAGAAAATGACTTTTTACCCATAAAGTCACTCTTAAATCTACTAAATATATCCCGTTTTGTGTTAAGAGGTGTTTATAAACCATAGGAAAGCATATATATGTCCTATTGTAACATTAATCGAACTGCAAATGCCTATACTAATGCATAATAATGTATCTTTGCATTGCTACAACGTCTATATTCTATTTTTGATATCTCTGTAATCCTCTCAATCTAACGGAGTTGAATTCCGATAGCAGAATGCAGTAATGTGCATTGTTTTATACATTTCATATGTCTTGAGCAAATCTTCTCAAATTCGATCTCACTCATGACTCATTCGAGTGGGCGTGTCTAACAGTACAAAGGAAGACCTTCCGCTCGAAATGCTCTAAGATGATTCGTCCTCCACACAAAATGGGGCGGGGACAGGATTCCCTTAAAAGACGGAACTTCCCTGTTTCTTCTCTCTCTTCTCCCTCCTTCGACTCCTCCGAAAACTTTGGAAACCCAAGTCCGGACCGGCTTCGGCCTGCTTCTCTTCTCTTTTATTTCTTTGTATGTTTTCTATAGTCTAGTTTCGTTTTCCTATTCGCCTCTGTTCATTCACAAACTTCTCGGTAACGTTACGTTCAAATGAACCTTCAAATCTTCCCGCTGCACAACTCCGGAAGAAACCATGACACGCAGCTCAGCTCTAAAAGGGACACACTGATCCCTTTTTCTCAGCTCCACAAAAGAGTGCCTCAAACTGCAAGTATCTGACATATTTTAAAGCTGAATCTAGGTGTCTCTCAAAAGGGTTATTTGTTTGTAATAATTTGCCAGGCTCTTCTTCAATTCTCTCTCTCTCTCTCTCCGATCTCTCTCTCTCTCACTCTGATCGTTCATTTTGCTTTCACTTTCCCTCGCTCATCCTCACTCTCTCATCCTATCGTAATGCGTTATTCATCTTCTTGTAATGTGTTTTGTCTAGTTTTGTCTTAATGTTCCTGTATATATTCCGTGTATAACTGTAGTATGTATTAGTTCAATGATTAAAATCCATTATATCCTAGATTGATCTGGTCTATATTTCTCACATTACGGGTCCCTGAAATGTTTGATCTAGCTACAAGCTTTACAATTTGATGACGGTTTTAGTAACCTAAATCTTATAACAAGAAGGTGATTTTTCCTGGCCAGAAAACTGATCTTCTTGGAATTATAAGAAGAAGTTGATAAGTTAATCTTACGGTCTTTGCTGGACAAACAACTGTTCGATAATTACATTAATTTACAGTAAAAGATATCAGGATATTGATCTGAAGAATGATATATTGATATATTCAATTGATCTTTTTTTCATAATTTTAATGTAACTGTAATATGCAATATATATATTAATCATATTCCTGATTAATTATTAAAATTCCCTGTATATCACTTGAGCTAATGCGTTTACGTTACAATATATATATATATATATATATATATATATATATATATATATATATATATATATATATATATATGTATGTATGTATGTATGTATGTATGTATATATATATATATATAAACCTTCTGTGATCTGATTTGGTTTCAGATAAAAAAAATCAGACTAGTATTCTGCACGATGATAAATTCTATATCGATTAGCATTACATTATAAATATAATCTATTATTATGAAAATACCTGACATGGCTCGAAAAATACAGGTAATCTTTATCTGCATGTTACAGCAATCTCTGTTAGCTTTGTTTGGGACTTCCTGGAATGTCACATGATTATGGCACTTCTTCATGTGTTCCATATATGGACTAAATGTGCATAGGGCGCCCTCGGGCTGCTGGTATGGATTGAAAACACAGTACACCAGAGTATCCAGCGCTCATAATTATTACATTGACACATTTGGGTATAAATTCAATAAATATTATTCCTGTCTCTGATTATTCCAGAAATCTGATGTAAACCTATGAGAATCTATCAATATTTCTCCAAATCTGCACATTTTTGAGCCATATCCCTGAGGGACGTTGTTTTGTCAAGCGCTGTCATGACGACAGCATAATGGAGCTAGAATTGTGTCTTTATTACATGCGAGAAAATAAATGATCTGAGAGAGAAAAAAAAGTTTGAGAGAAAAAGTTATCACACTGATAGCAAAAAAGCATTTCATGAGAGAAAAAAGAATATTTGAGAGAAAAAGTTGTCATACCAATAGCAAAAAATAATAATATTTGAGACTAAAAAAAGTTTTGAGAGAAAGTATTTTCTCATAGAACATAAAAAAATATAAATTTGAAATTTTTAAAATTATATCTGAGAAAAAAAGCTCTCAAAATATATATTTTTTGCTATCAGTGTGAAAACATTTTCTCAAAAAAAAAAAAGTGTTTCTCTCAAAACGCTTTTCTTTGCTCTCGATGCAATTTTTTGCTCTCGTGTCAGGATTTTGCTTTCGCTGTGAAAATTGTGTCATGGGCGGGGCCACGTTCCTATTGGCCAGTCGGGTGAGCATCGTCTTGTCTTGGGAGTCGACCTGAATCATTACACCATTGTTCGGTTCACCAGCATAGATGCCGCCTCTGCCTTAGTTGAGCACGGACACTCCAATGTTTGGGTAAGATGATGACACACACAACTCGATGGGTAGCTGGCTGAGCAAGTTCAGCATCACTGAAGATTAAACATTAAAAAATAGCACTCATATTCATGAATGAATGTGTATTATATTATTAGCTTGCTAATCGCTAGTAAAGCTAATCGCTAATTAGCCATTATGCTAGGTAAACTTGCAAACTCACCTGGTTTATACTATTTTTAAATCAAATGCCAAATGAATGTTTTGATTTAGATAGTTTCACTGTAAGTGAAGTTATGACTATATTTTTAATGATGTATAGTTTGTCAAGGTAATAACATTAAATCTGATAGTAACTTTGAACTATTTAAACAAAAAAACGCTTCAGTGTGCCGGCGCACTGGCAAAGGTTAACAGGTTAAAGCAATGGGAGTACAGTCTTACTCCACCGGACTATCGAGGAGGCCTACTGTAAGGCCTACAGCTTCGAATGTCACGGACGTCAGCCGAGGCATTGCTTCGGCTCTAAGGGAGCATACTCAACCATCCCACATGGGAGGGAGTTACTAATCTGTCTCTACCTGAGCCTAGGTGGTGAAGGATATCATACGAGCTATGGGTAGCAAAGTACTCTAAATAATGACCCTAACAAGGGGAGGACTATCAGCATGACCCTGAGGAATGTATCAGGGTCAAGGCCTATTATCTTGTATTTTATTTATTTTTTACAAGACAGATTGTACACTCTCTTCTAAACCCAAGGAAATGGAGGCCACAGTAAGTGGCCAACAACATTCAACCTTATGACTTGAATTATTTTATTCAAGGGGCTTAGCGAAAAAAAAAAAAAAAAAATCATTTTTAAGGCCTAGCTAAAAAGATACAGATTGGCACTACCCACTACATAAGCCTCCCGACTCTAACATAAGAGGAGGCCTCTGGGAACTGGTATGTGTCGATGCCCCAAATTATGATTTTCCTGATTTTTGGTGCCTCTCCAGCAGCGAGATAGTTTGCAAAAATCAGGAAAATCATAATTTGGGGCATCGACACATACCAGTGTTCGCACATCCCCGCAACATCAACGTAGTTTGTGTGCTGATGGTGATGAATGTGCGCTGAATACGGGTTCTTTCATGCCTTTTCGATCTCATTGGGTGGCTGTGAGGGTTCGGGTTGTACATCCTCTTCACCCTCATCAGCCATCTCCTGCTCTCTTGGGCTGGTTGTATTATTATAGCCAGCAGAGCATTTGCTGCTGGATCAGAGGATGTTAGTTCGTTTTTTTTTTTTTTTTTTTTTTCAACACATCCTTATCCACACCTTCCGGGTCGCACTAGTAGTAATGTCTTAGGCTGTCGCCAGCAAATAAGATTGCCATGATTAGATATGCTTTTCAGACACTGGTTCACGTGGAGGCGTTCCCCATAGCGTCATCAACGCAGTGCAAGTTCCCTTTCGAAAAGGAACTGTTAAATATTACATGATTTCCAATTGGATACACACAAGAATCAACAGAATCAAATCCAGTTTCCACAAATTATACACGCATCTCATTATCAAAAAAGTGTTTTATTTCAAATCTTGCATACAAAAACACATTACACTCAAATAAAAAACTCAAAACTTCACACAGAACTCAAAAACATGCAACATTATCCAACAAACATTTCTCAACAGCATTAAAAAAATCTCAACAGCATTGATTTTTTTTTCCAAGAAAATTATAAAAATTGACACTTCTTTTTTGAAAAAAAAAGTTGTAATGCCCACAAGCAAATGTGTAGTATTATTATATGATATGACTTACATCTGAAAGTGTAACAAATACTGTCGCTATGTACATTTACAAGATGTGTGACATAGAATGAACGATATAAAGACAACTTTAATAAACACTGAGAAGTTCTGAACATAAGCTACACTTTAGCAGAAATGTTAACAACACAGAACAACGAGAACAGAGGGCTTACACACACACAAGGATATAACCAATGGAACAAGAAATAGGTGCTCAACTCAGAAACTATCGCAACAAACTAGAAACAAGAACAAACCATGAAAACGAAACAAAACAACATGACGATGAAACTTAAATTAAATGAAAAAATTGACAGTAGTCTGACTTCATAAAAAGGGTATGATTTCAGATGGACTAAAGCATTTACATTAATACTAATTACAATAATGAATTACAAATTAGCTTCTTTTTTTTGCCTGAAATTTTATTTTTAATACTGGTCTGGTTAGATTTTCAAGAATGTGACATGACTGATTGTGGTTCTTTGGCTAAAAAGAAAGTAGTGCATAAAATGACAGGCCTCTGATGTGATGTCATTATAGTTAATTGGATACACATATCATTGGATATATTTGTGTCTTCATCTACTTCTGCTTATTCTCTTTTTTAAAGACGAGTTTGTGAGAGCAAAACTCTTTACAATATAGCATGTACAGAACATATGACCATACAGTATATCACACCTTAAAGGGCACCTATTATGACTCTTTTCACAAGATGTAAAATAAGTCTCTGATGTCCCCAGAGTATGTATGTGAAGTTTTAGCTCAAAATACCCAACAGATCATTTTTTACAGCATGTTTAAATTGTAATTTTTTGGGGGCTCAGAAAAACGCGCTGTTTTAGTGTGTGCCCTTTAAATGCAAATTAACTGCTGCTGCACGGCACAGGGGGCGGAGCCTCACGAGTTCGCGCTTCAGTCAGGACAATCTCATCTGATAATATCAGAACAGAAACTCTCAGTTGCGGTGTTCATTTCGACTCGGAGTCGGACAATAATGCCCACAGAGCCAGAGAATATGCTGTATGGACATAGAACAGGTATAGTTTGGTTTAATTATGGTTATAACTTATTTGTCATCTGCTTTTATCCACTAATACAAGCCTGCTGTAGCAAAACCCGTCCGAATGATGACCAAAATATACACAAATCCGGCGAAACACGGAAGTAAAGCAGCGCCGCCATTACTGCGTGCCTTGCTGCTAAGGAAGTAGTGTTGGTCCCGTAGGCGGCTGTAGCAGATGTAGCTGTACGAAATGTTTTTTTTATATATTCATCTTTAATTTTGTACAGTAGCCATGCTGTATGGCTACAACACTTCCCTCGGCCAGCCATGCAGTCACACACTACTTCGAGAACTTTGCAGTTTTCTCTCTGTATTGTTACTGACACATTATGGTACGAGTTCACTGCCTGTGAAAACCTCACGACACCTTTTAATGTGATGAGCTCATCTGCGAAGGTATCTGGCCAATCCATCCGGAGCTCATGTAATTCTGACCTTCAATCAATGCCCTGTAGTTTAGGTTCTGAAGCTCGCATACCAGATGATTAATAAAATAATCTTGAATACCTGTAAGCTGCCATCTCTCACGCTTTCACCGTGAGACACACGCAACTTTCCACACGCTCTCACACACATCTATTTTCTCACGCACAGAAAAATCGCGAGGCAAAGAGGACACTGATACCGACAGACTAGACAGAGCAGTTACCTATGATGTAAAAAAAGCTCAGCTCTCAGATTCTGTCAATTTTATTACGAAATTCAAACAATAAATACCGTTTTGGTGTTTGTAAATGTGACGTGACGGATCCCTAGCGGCACGTGAACCGATCATCTCAACTTAAAGGGTCATGAAACCCCCCTCTTTCAGCTCAAGTCTAGCTCACAATCTTTTTGAAAAATGCAACTTAAATGGGCGTGGATGGCTGTGATAAGAAGGGACGGAATTGGGTGTGGTCAATCGCTTAGGAGACATTCTTGTCTACAGCTGCTCAAGCGTCGAACAATGGTGGACTCTGTGTCCAGCTCACTCAGGGCGGGTCTGGGCTCAAACTGAAGTGTCACTCAACAGTCGTGGGAGGGGCTTGCTCAATTCTACGTCACATTGCGCCGAATCTGAGAACAGCTCATTCTGAGACAGTGCTTATGATTTAACACTGGGTGGATTTTTATCATTCTAGGGTGGTTTTGCTCACACACTGCCAACACACATTTATGTTCAAACACCATGTAAAAGTGAATTTTGCATAATAGGTGCCCTTTAAGGCCAAGTGACAGAAGAAAACCAAGGAAACCACTTAATTATCGTCAGTGGATATCCTGTTCCTTATTTTGTGAAAGGAGAAAAAAAAAAAAAAAAAACAGAGCAGTGGATATCTGAAACACAAAGAGAGAAAAATAAAAGACTGTGTGTTTGCGCGTGTGTGTGTGTGTGTGCGTGTGCGTGTGCGTGTGCGTGTGCGTGTGCGTGTGAGTGTGCGTGTGTTTCAAAAGAGAGAGTGAAAGGGAATTCTTAATCCTCCTTCATGAAAGAAGGCGTCACTGGGGACCTGAGTGAGAGCAGCGGTGTCGCACTGTACCTGAGAGAGGTGTTGCTGGAGGGGCTCTAAAGTATTTATATTGGAGACACATGCTGGATTTGCTCTCCGAGCAGAATCATGGTGCACTCTGAAAATCCCCACACTAGAAGATATTTAAAAAAAAAATGTTCAGGTCCAAACATTACAGATTATAACATGTCATAAGATGCAATGAAGATACAGGAGCCGATATGAAGTGATTTTAACAATACAATACACACAGGAACAGACAGAAGGTTTAACGGTGCATGCATGAAAAGGGGGTAAACGCACATGCAAACATCAACCAACAACTGAAGGATGAAACAGAGAAACTTAAATACACAGTGATAATAAGAAGATAACGAACAGGTGTTACGATTTGATGAGTGTCCATGACAACTGATGACTGGTGGGAAACTAATGCTGGGTACACACCAAAAGATTTTTTACATCTTATAAGATTTTCAAAATGTGATAGACCACAAACATGAGTGGTCTAAAAATCCTAGATTTAACCACCGTTTTGCTCCTATAGTGTGTGGTGTGCCATGATGTGACAAAGACAGCACACCACACACAAACAGATTTTCAACCAGAGTCTCGACTGTGAACACAGGAAATCTCGCAAAATCTCGCGAGACCTCAAAATAAGCATGGCGGACGATATGCAGGAAGAAATTGCGATGGTAGTGTTTGGAAAGGTTTTACACAACATGTTGTATCAACATTTGTGCTGTTCCCACAAATCAACAAGCTGATCCTCCATCTCTGCTGTCCACATCAATTTCACTTTGTGCAGCGCCATGACTGCGTTTGTTATGCTTCCGTCTTACATCATCTCGCTTTCTGATTGGATATTGTTTCGTTTCACGTGATAATCTCTAGAGCGTGCGTGCGTTTGTCCTCGGGGTTCCCCCCACACATCAGGATTTCTGATAAATATTCAACATGTTTAATTTAATTTAAGATTCACGATCGGGGCGGCTCCGACGTTCTTCCGATCAGGTTCGGACACTCTTAACACACCTCACACCAAGGGAAAATCTGATAAGATAATCTGTAGAACCATCAAGATAATCGGGACATAGCTAGGATTGTCGGAAGGGGGGAAATCAGCCCAAAATCAGCCTGATTATCTTTTGGTGTGTACCCAGCATTAGACAAAGAAACAGAAACTAACAACAACCAAAACTGAGTCCGTGTGACAATAACAATTACTGAAAAAAAATAAAAATAAATAAATAAACTTGGCAACATTCTTCAAAATATCTTATTTTGTGTTTCATAGGAAGTCATACAGGTTTAAAATGACATGAGGGTGAGTAAATGATGACAGAATGTACATTTTGAGTGAACTCAGTGTCATAACGTCATTATGTATATACCATTTGTGGTAACACTTTATATTACGACCCGCAAACAACTGCGTAAGTAAACCAAAATTACAGTGTACGTTTCTGTAATTATAGTGTACTTCCGTGTAGGTATAAGGGAACAATAATTAAGTTTTGGGTAATAAAGGGGTAACAAGCAGATATACAACCTGCAAAGAACTTCGTAAGTAAACCGAAATTACGGTGTACGTTTCTGTAATTATAGTGTACCTCCGTGTAGGTATAAGGGAACAATATGTTATGTTTTGGGTAATAAAGGGGTACAACCAGATATACAAGCAAATTATTTATAATGTAATTATTTTAAAACTAACAGGTACCTATTCTGTTAATATATTCCAGGCAAAAATTGTACGTCTGTTGTATATAAAAGTTTTTATCACATTTCTGGCAAAATATGTTCTTGTGCTTTGTCTCGTAATCGGTCCTCATTTATGTCCAAGAGACTCAATAATAATCTTTTTTCAATAATAATAATTGTAATCCTATAATTTTTCATATTATAAAAAGGGTTGTGTGCTGCTGCGCATCCATGTGTGATAAGCAAACGCGCATTGTCGTCCCGTATGGTCCCGTATTACTAATGCGCTCATTAAATAACAAAAACAATATTGCGCCATTTACTTTAGACTTTAGAGCAGGTTTTAGTTGGTCAATGGCGTAGTCTATTTTAGTTGCCTCAAAATAGCAACGCGCCAACAATGTGCCTGAACACACCTCATTTTCAGACCAGAACGCCCATGGGCGCAAATGCTGTTTAAACAACATGGCGCTAAACGTGAAAATGATCATTGCGCCCAATTTCGGAAGAAAATTGAGGACATGAAAAAAGAAAATAAGCTGCTACCTATAAAAAATAAGTTAAGGCATTGATTTTTTTTATTTTATTTTTTACAATTTGTTTAAACCAATTGTTTGTTTTCTCTGTTCAACTGTTGGTGATTATTGTTATTTATACACTTTGTACAGTGTGATTTCAAGATTTTTTCTGTTCTGTTTACAGTTTGTACAGTGTTGATGTCATTTCAACATTGTGATTGTTTATTGTTAAACTTGTTTTAATAAATGTTTTTGGTTTAATTGTGCTACTGTTCTTTTACAAGTACTAATTTAGACATTTGTTGATAATGCTAATGGTAAAGCTAGGTTTGTCTGTTTCAGCATACTGGTTTAATGTTGTATTTACCCTGTAACAACACAGAACAAGGGGGTAACAAGCGCCACTTTAATTTACAGCCCGCAGGAGTTACACTTACCCTGTAACTACACAATTGAAACGGGTAACAAACACTACTTAATGTAACAATACGAAACAACACTAATTGCACAGTAATTACAGAGAAAGGTACTCTTATTAAGAAAACAAAACAAAACAAAAAGTTTAATTTACAACCCACAGATGTCAAAATTACCCTGTAACTACATTGCACAAGAACATATTTTGCCAGAAATGTGATAAAAACTTTTATATACAACAGACGTACAATTTTTGCCTGGAATATATTAACAGAATAGGTACCTGTTAGTTTTAAAATAATTACATTATAAATAATTTGCTTGTATATCTGGTTGTACCCCTTTATTACCCAAAACATAACATATTGTTCCCTTATACCTACACGGAGGTACACTATAATTACAGAAACGTACACCGTAATTTCGGTTTACTTACGAAGTTCTTTGCAGGTTGTATATCTGCTTGTTACCCCTTTATTACCCAAAACTTAACATATTGTTCCCTTATACCTACACGGAGGTACACTATAATTACAGAAACGTACACCGTAATTTTGGTTTACTTACGAAGTTCTTTGCAGGTTTTATATCTGCTTGTTACCCCTTTATTACCCAAAACTTAACATATTGTTCCCTTATACCTACGGAGGTACACTATAATTACAGAAACGTACACCGTAATTTCGGTTTACTTACGAAATTCTTTGCAGGTTGTATATGCTTGTTACCCCTTTATTACCCAAAACTTAACATATTGTTCCCTTATACCTACACGGAAGTACACTATAATTACAGAAACGTACACCGTAATTTCGGTTTACTTACGCAGTTGTTTGCGGGTCGTAATATAAAGTGTTACCCTATTTGTCACAGTCATGTTCTGTTTTTGTCATGTATGTATTAGTTCTCATTAGTTGATATGGTGTCTGATTAGTTTATATTTATCTTTATTTTAGTTTTAATTTTAGTACTTCAACTCATTAGTTAGGATATCTAATGTTTATATTTTATTTTATTGCATTTTTTTTTTTTTTAATTAACAAGAACTATTTTAATAGTTAACAATAACAAAACTTTAATCAGTCAACGATGAATGAATTTATGAAGTAGAAAAAAATTGCCTCTTGTAATTCTGCCTCCAAAAAAAGTGAAAACACATTTAAAACGGAGTGGCCATTAAAACTTTGTTATAGTTGTCACAGTTGTGTTTCTGTCTCAGTCTTGTTTTCATTAGTCACATGTCTTCCTTTGTTCTGTTTTCCCGCCACTCCTTTGTTTCCACGGTAACCTTTATTTGTTCATCTGTCACACCTGTTTCCTCGTTAGTCTTGTCAGCTGTGTCTTGTTTCCCTATGCATTTAAGCCCTGTGTGTTACCTTGTTTATTGTCTGATGTTGTACTAAGTGTGTGTGAACCATCTGCCTGTCTTTGATGTACCTGTGTGATTTATATTGTGAGTTAAAGTTTGCATTGGAACTTTTATTTCTTCTTCTTCTTTGTCTTCTTCTGCCTGCACCACACCATGACAGTAGTGGTTTCAGAGCTGATTAAAGTGGTACATGGAAAGGACCCTATGTGAGCTGAGCACTTTGACAGCTCCTCTGGGAGTTAGTTTGAGGGCAATATGACGTTAGATCTCCCAGCAGGTGCGATTGTCAGTTCTGTGGCCTGGCAAATACACCGCTGAGGCTTGGCCCCAGAACACAGTGTGACACCTCATTTCACCCGTCATGCCCACTGTGTCCAAATACTTCATTTCTGCCTCTCTCTTGCTCACTCATTGTCTCTTTCTTACTTTTCATCATGGCTTATGATCTGTTTTCATTACAGTACTTTGTGACTTTGAAGCCATGCAGTCTGATGTGAACTTTGACACAACAAAGCTGACACATGGAAGTGTGTGATCTTTGTGCATCAGAAAGGTGCCGTGACATACATCAGACAGTGAAAAGTGATGGGCACTGCCATGTTGACTGTCTCCATGGAAGCACAAAACCTTCTGATTGACCTCAACATACACCCAGCTGTCACACATAACTAGCCGAGGCTAAAAGACACAACCAATAAATGCTCTTTAATACGACACAAACAACATGAAATTAAGTATTCTAGTGACAATGGCACGTTAAGCGAAGGCTTGCAGGAGTTTCCAAACCTGTACTGTGGCATTTAGTCTGGGGTGATTAGCATTACCAACGCTTTTCCTCTCAAATGGCCTCATTAATACATGTCTGCTCAATATCACACAGCCAATGCTAATTTGTTAGCCTGGTTTAATTCATTCTCAGATTTGACAAATCGCATATGAACCAGTACAGTTGCCAAATCGTGTGTCTTGTTTGTTTGTTTTCACGTTTATTCAATGAATTATTATTATTTATTTTTTTTAAGTAGGAGTTGTTTTGAAGGATGTCAGGGTCTAATGTGAATACTAGAGACCCCCGTGGACAACCCCATTATACATCATCATTAAGATGAGAGCTGAGAGGAAAAAGAGAGGGAGATAGAGGGAGGAAAGGAAGTGGGAGTGTAATAAAAAGGCTCCTTGTTGGCATGCACAGCGTGTGAGAGTCTACCACTCTGATTACCTCCCAAATGCCACTGTGGGTGTAAGAGGGAGGATGGAAGGAAGAAAGACGAAGAGGAGAAACATCATGGCACACACTGATCCATGACTGGCTGGGTGGGCTTCATTTTTAATTGCTTCAGCACAAGAAAAATCCATGATCATTACGGTTTTCTACCTGCTACTAATAAACAAAATGCTTATTGAAGCAATGCTGATAAGGTCACCTTTGACATGCATTCTTTTACAAAGATATTTTACTCTCCTCTTGATTTTGGTCTCACGTTGATGTTGTATTTCACATGAAACTGGCTTTTTGCTTGGTAGAAATATGACACAGGGTGTGAGCAGCAGTTCAAATGTTCACACAATTATATGTGTATTACGTCACAATCATGTTCTGTTTTTGTCATGTATGTATTAGTTCTCATTAGTTGATATGGTGTCTGATTAGTTTATATTTATGTTTATTTTAGTTTTAATTTTAGTACTTCAACTCATTAGTTAGGATATCTAATGTTTATATTTTATTTTATTGCATTTTTTTTTTTAATTAACAATAACTATTTTAATAGTTAACAATAACAAAACTTTAATCAGTCAACGATGAATGAATTTATGAAGTAGAAAAAAATTGCCTCTTGTAATTCTGCCATGCATAGATTAGATTTGAGAGATACGTAGACAGAAAATTAAAGTGCATACAAAACACGCTATACGTTCGTTAAAAAAAAAAATATATATATATTTAGAAGAGTATGCTAATCTACCCATTAACTTATGAAAATGTTATTTCTGAATGTTCTCTGGACGTTCAAAAGTTCTGGACGTTTTTTTTTTTTATGTTTTAAATGTTTTTGGTAATGCGAACAGTAGGAAACTTTTTTTCATTCTCAAACATTACGGGAACGTTACTTTTGAATGTTCTCAGAAGTATGTTCTCAGAAAACTTATGCTTTCAAAAAAAGCCATACATACACACACATAACAGTGTTCAAGCTACTATGTAAAAGTAAATTTCTATGCATGTGTTGTTTTGCATAAAAATCATATCGATCACACTGCAGGCCAAGTGGAACACACACTGAGCAAGCCAACCTATATATTAAATGTTACCGATAAAATATATACTAAGTAGATATTGACTTTCATTTGATACATGAAAGTCTTGGCTTTCATGTATCAAAATGTGACATTTGTCACATAGAAGAATTATATATTTCCTTTGTCTCTGAGTTAGTTTGTGGTTTTTCTCAATGGCCTGTACTTTCTGCAAAACAATAGAAAAAGACAATCACATGGGTTTTGAACGAGAGGCTTGAGAAAATTAAAACAGAACTTTCCTTTTAATGCTAAAATTTTAACTTTGGATAAATCAGTGTGTCATTTTGGTAATTATTGTTAAGAGTATGGTCCCTTCAGTGTGGTTGTCTTTTTCATAGATAAACCTTCATATATGCATGCATATAACAAGGACAAATGCTCAAATATGCCCTATGTTATGGGGACCCAATGTCCCCGATAGTAATCTATCTATCTTTGACTTTTGAAATGTTTCCATGAGGAAAACAACTTAAAAAATCATACAGAAATAAGCTTTTTGAAAATGTAAAAATGCAGAAAGTTTTCTCCATAAAACATGGAATCCCAACAATGTGTGTGTGTGTGTGTGTGTGTGTGTGCGTGCATCTACTAAACTATTTTTTAGCTGTCAAAAAGAGCAATAATATTATCCACCAGTATAAAGTCCTTAAAACATTCTTTGACCTTCCAAACTGTTTTAAAAAATGTTTTTAACAAGAACCACTGTATAAAATGTTCAAGTGATCTATGCGTCGCAAATGGGAAGAATTGCCACTTAAATGATAACACTTCATTTCATATCAGTATTAAATGGACTCAGCTGTGATACTATAGAGTTCTGAAAGGGCATGAAACACCTAGTATTATGATGGAAAAGACCTTATTGGAGATAAAAGGAAATGCTCAGTACGGAGAATAATTGCTTTTTTTGTGTCTAAAATCACTTGTTGGATTACTGAGCGCAACCAAAAAGGCAAGTCTCTTTTACAAGCTTCTGGAAGAACCATGAAAGTAATAAAACTGCTTAAGATCACAATAAAGATCTTCAATTGGCCTGAACTGTTGCACCAGTTGTTAAGACCAATCAAACAGAATTGTCCGAGTAGAGACATACTTAAATGTGAATTTAATTTAGTTGAAAAATATATATATATATGAAAAAAAGGGTTTTATATAAGAGAAAAGAGAAGCACTTGATCAGTATTCAAATGTGATTGTGATCTAAATGGATGGTATATGGAGGGAGACATTTAGATTTCATAGCCTGAAGCAGAGCTAAAAGGTTAATCATCAGATTCCTTTCTGAGACTGACATGAAACACGACAGGGTTTGTGCTGAAGGACACATCTATCAGAATGCCATCACGACGAGAATTGTTCAGATATGACAAATAATATGGGACAGGTAAATGGCCCACTGAAAAAACATCTCTGTGGCTTTGTGTACTACTAAACAGGGTCTGTGGACATCAGTCAGAGAAGAGAAATGGCTCGTAGTAGAATCATCCACCAATAATTCAAATTGTGATGGCATCTGGAGCCAGCCATGTCTGTGAGATGGGCAGGATGCTTATGAATAAGAGCTCACAGCTATGCATGCATCTTTATTATTGCATGACAAAATATGAGACGTTTCTCTCTGTGCTCCAAAAAAATCTTTAGATATAACCGGTTGGATGATCAATCACGTTTTAGACGCACATACATTTACAAACAGTTAAATAAATAAATAAACATTATATGTGTTATGTGATGTGCTTTGAAAGTGGAAAAATGGTCTACAGAGGAAAAATATGCATTCACGTCAGATATGTGATGCAGTGGACTGTACACATCAGGTTATATCCCAATCCCTCTTACTCCAACCAGTCAATAAAAGAAAAAGAAAAAGCCCACAATTAATTAAATAAATGAATAAATAAATAAAAATGATAATAAACTAACCCAAGGGATGATAAAAAAGAAACACTGACGTCCAACTCCATGACCTCAAAAAGCACTTGCATATGAATTGAAATAACGGTTTAAAAAAGAAATGGCCTGTTATCAGTGCATCTAAGCAAAAAAAGAATGTGTGAATAATTGAGAAACACAATAACAGCCACAATAAAGTCCAGTGAAACTGCTTACACCTTTCTGACATGTGCAACTGCATTCAAGCTGATGAAGTAACCGGCCACATTTTGCCCTTAGTAGCACTCATAGCCTATGTGTACTGAATGAAAGTTCACGGTTCTGAAATATTTCTGACTGTAGGACAATCTTGGAAGAAGATGGGGTTTTTGGGCACATATTATTATATATATTGATCACTTAAACTGCAAGTTACTGTTAAAGATTTTAACCTTTATTTAACAAAGTCACATGTGAATTGCATATGAATTGTTACATATTGCTGCACATTTGAAATCTCATTGGGGTTCTCATATGAATAGGATCAATGCTAAGATATATTTATATTTTTCATCTTAATCCCAATTAACATCATATGTAAGTAATTGCATCATAATCCATTTACAATAGGAATGGAAGAAACTGATCAGTGTATAATCAAATTAAATGCATTTCAGGTTATGGGCCTACAAATTGCCTCTAAATTGGCCATTGATTGGACTTGTTGCTATGGCAGCATGATGCCAGATCTATTTCAGCAAGCACACTCATGTTGTTATCATTAGATGCCTGACTCTTATGGCTTTTACATCACTATGTCGAGATATATCAGCTCATCGCCAGGCCTGATCATTGAAGGGAGATTGGTCAAATAATCCGCAAACATGTTTGTAGTATTCATGGAAATTCAATGGTGCTGTGATTGTGTAATCACATGGAAGTTGAAAGAGAGCTAAACTATTAGCCAGACTTACATTAGATTATGCATTCACACACAAGGTGACGAGTGTCAAGATTACATTATATAGTTAAAAACAGATAACCTAGGTCTAATTTAAGACTGTTTTTCATTGCAGAGTGCCGTGAAAACTGTAAATAACTGTTATTAAGCTGTATATAAATACAATTAGGTCATTCCTACCATGCAGTACAATGTCATGTTTATCCTGTTTTGCAAAACAACTTTACCTAATAAGAACTGTATGATGTCTATAACAACATTTGAAAAGGTCATTAACAAATACTGAAATTTTACTGAAATACATAAAATAACTCTTAGTCCAGCACTGAGCAGTAGCTCAATGTTTGTCTTTACTTCCATCATTTACTTTTTATCCTTTTCCATTTTCTTGCCACAGTGAAAATAATCAAATTATAATCAATAATCAGTACAACTAGTGCCTGCTTGACCAGAGCTGGATGTCTGGTACATAATTTTAGCTCCTTAAATTGCAACTCAAGTATAATTCATTGTTTGTTAGTTCATTTTGTTATGTGTAACACGAGTGAGTCATTGAGTCATTCATTTAACCAATTCGTTCCAATGACTGCTTCATTCATTAAAGAAGCAAGTGCCTGTCATTTCCAAGCCAGGCTCACTGGAAATACGTGACACTGTATCATCACACTGAAAAAGGTGAAACATTGCTCTGGGTATATTTCTCTGCACTTTCCAGATGACACGTTTTATCTGAACACTCCACATCAAGTGCAACACTGTATCAGGTAAGCTACTGAGCGATTGAGCTACCTTTAGGTCCTAACAAAGCCACGTTAAAATTATTATTTATTATCCAATAATCTGCCCCTGTAAATGTAAAAAGTAATAAAATGTTGCTGGTGTTTCATTTCCTCAAGGGTTCATTTCAGCTGGAAACTGTATATATAGGTATGTTTTTGATGATTCTTTATGAATAGGTCAAGATTGAAGATAGGTATTCATTAAAGAAATACAGCTGTGTGTTACTCGGTTCTGCTGTTGCTTAATTTGGAACTCTTTTCTTTGGCAAAAACAAACAATATAGACAATATTTTGTCTCAGATGTAATTCACAATATAAACTTTTTGTTTACTAGTATAAAAGAATATCACATCTGCAATCACGCTGACATTCGGGAAAAACACTATAATTGATTAACTACATCATATGACATAAATAAAAGACATGCAGGAACATTTCAGCCCCCATATATTGAATTTTTGGGGCATTCAAACTGCATTCAAGGGTACATCTCACAGTGAAAGCATGCACTTTCAAAGCGTGTGGTTTTTTTTTTTTTTTTTTTTTTGTAAAGTGGACCGATACTGTCATTATCTAACCCTAATCTCATTAAAACAACAACTAGTATTATCATAGATTATTTACATCGCACACCCCAATATATGTATATATATATATATATATATATATATATATATATATGTATATGCCATTTCTACCTGCTCAGATCCTCGTACCCTTAAATAATATTATTGTTGTCAAGTCACCTTTATTTATTTAGCACTTTTTACAAAGCAGCTTTACAGTGATAGCGTGGAAATTAATGCAACAAAGATTGTTTTGGCTGTACAGCAGCTCTAGAAGAAAATCATTGTCTGACTTAAGTAAGTTCAGCAATTAATTTCCGTTGTAAAAATAATTTGTTATTAGTTGAAACCTAACACGGTGTGCTAACTGATCCAACATGTGATAAAAGTAGCCTATCTTTTCCGTGTTAATTAGAATTTTTTGTCCTAATTAGTCATGACAGCAATACGCAACGAGTGAGAAACCACTCAGAGATCTCATTTGATGGTTATGTGCATTATGAACTTTAATCAACAAACTTGGATCTTGATTGTGGACATTGATTGTGGAAGATTAGAAGCATTTAATTCTTTAAGAAAATTGTACAAATTCCACAAAGATTACAGAAAAAAACATATATATATATATATATATATATATTTTTTTTTTTTTTCTTGAATAAATCCATTTAACATCGATGTTATCACATAAAGCCCATTTAAGGTTACCTGTAAAATTTTCAGGTTGTAGAAAGTTGAATATGTACTGTAAAATGTTTGTGGCAAAAGGTTGTGGCAAACACTTTGATAGTAAATCTCTAACAACGCAGCAGTGTACATTTTTATTGGGTGGGAGATCCATCATGTGAGGTGATGATTAGAATTGTAATTGTATAGTCTGCTATACTCCGATAGAGACCATCATTTGTCATCCGCAGGAGCACAGCAGGTCCTGGACCCTGAAAATGGCATCTGACTTTGTCTGGCTTTCTGACCTCTTAGCTTTTACAGAAGCATAAATCAAAAATGAATGCTCATCTTTTCTACACATTACATACAGAACAACAAGCACTGTAGTCAAAAAATAAGGTTTTCTTATCCCTCCCTATTCTACGTACTCTAATACCACCTTATGAAGTTGTGTAGTTGTTGACTGCTCAGTAATTACTTCGCAGACCATATTCATTCAAGCACTTTACAAAAAACACTATAATTGCTAAGACAGTCACAAAGTGCATTCTGGAATTAAGGGCCTTGCCAATTCTGAATTTCACTGTCAATTCTTTTTGCATGCACTATTTGAGAGGGAGGAAGGTCGGCATTTATTTTTGTCTCAAGTGTCCAGTGTGCAGGTTAGCAGTGGAATCCAACCATGCTTTGTAATTCAGTGGAAATAAAATGGTCTGGATTTGAATTATTTAGCTGTTTACGAGAGAGGGAGAAAGCGATGTCCGGCAAGGTCTGTGCTATCAATAAGAGGGGATTGATGACTCACTGCCCCTGCAAGTACATTCTGTTTGATCCCTGAAGATGGGTGGAAAATTCGTATCACTCTTTGGTAAATGACTTGCCCTAAAGTAGTACCATAAATAAGATAGTCCGTCATTCTGCAGGTGGTCCAATCATTTTCCATTCACGTTGAGAATAAAGCAGATAGCAGTCTTTTCTTTGACAGTATCACATACTGTAACACAGCTTATATGCAGGGCAGTATTTCCTTAGTACCACATCCCATTTAATGTTCAATTATTAGCACAATGAGTTCAGTACCTGTGGTTTATGTACACTGCAAAGATAATAAAAAAATAGGTGTTTTTTTTGCGGTAGCATTTTCATTCTCGGGTTCTGTTTAGATTTGAAAATCTTGCTTACTCTGCCAGTGTTAGGGATTGGTTTGTGTTCAGCCTTTAGGCAAATGAGATCCAAGACAGTGAAGGTGTTAGAGGTTTGCATCCAATGAATTTCCTCATATGCTACTACAATATCTTCAGTTAAGAGAAATATACTGGAACGCTCTGAACCTATATCACAAAATAGAGCTGCATACAGAATGAAGCACCCAGAAGGTTGATGAGAAAAGTCCTTATGCAAACCATGGGTTGCTCTGAACTGCAAACAATAGGATCCAGGCGTCTACATGCATATTTTAACATTTTGAGCAGAAGTGAGATAATGAAATTCAAAAGAAAATGACTTCGAAATGGGGTGATGAAATTAAAAAGAAGGAAAACAAACAAACAAGAGTGGGGAAAAAATCCCCTCAAGCAACATCTGCTGGCATGGTCAACAGAGGAAAACATGTCACACTGGCAACATTAATAATGGGTATATACTGAAAGGATAAAAAATGCTTTATAACTGGGTGGGATAAAGGGGAAGAAAAGGACATGAAGAAAATGACAGATGAAGGGCTTAGAAAAGGAGGAAGTTAAATACTGTGGAATTGATTTGTGTTATATTCACCTGTGTCCTGTTAATCATCTCATTAGCTCCCTCATTTGTTGTAGTATTTGTTTCTTTCAGGTGGTTGTCTGATCTCATCTCTGTTTAAACATCAAATGTTACTGAACGTGTTTTGGAATTCTCCTTCATTGTGCACTCCTTACTAATCATGTTATGTGACAATTTGTGTGTGTGTGTGTGTGTGTGTGTGTGTGTGTGTGTGTGTGCTTGTGTTTGGGGACAAAATATTGTTAAGTACATTAAATAAATAAATAAATAAACCATCCAAAAACGTTTGGGATGCCCTCATTTGTAAAAAAAAAAAAAAAAAACTTTTGTGTTCCACAGAAATAATAAAGTCCTACACTTTTGGTGTAAAATTATACATTTGGAGTAGATATCCTTTTAATAGTTTAATTATCATTGATTGCAGTTTGTTCTCCGGCTACGAAATGTAAAGTCAAGACAATGTCCATCTTTAAATCCTGGTCTGAAGCGAAGTTTTACTTTTCTCAGTGCAAGATACATGAACAATATATAATGATAGATGGTACTCTTAGTGTGCTGAAACCTCTTTAAGCTGCAATGATGAGAAGTCAACAGACATTTAAAAATGGCTTGCAGAGTAACAGAGTGCTGCTTTCAAGACAAAAAAATACTACTTCATCCCACAGCCATACCTTAACCAGTTGCAATGTTAAAGGCAACCCATTAATAATGTAAAGACAAGACAGGGAGAAAAACAGTCTGGGTTATAACAATCTTTGTTTGAGATTTCCATAGTGAATCTGTTTTCATCAGTGAACTCTTTTATTATTGATTATTACAACAAGAACCAATTAATTCATTTCATAATGTCATGATTGGGTAGGGAGGGCTTTATTTCTGATTAGAGAACATTCTGGATTGCATTTATAAAAATTAGGTAATCTTTAAAATTGTGGAACCTTACTGTGACAAGAGACCAGTCTGGTTACACAACAAGTGAAAATAAAGCTTGTCTTTGAGCGTGTTAACCATTTAACATCTATCATCTTCTCCTCTTGCCCCACTTCTGGGTCATGTGTAGTGGGGAAAGGTGACTTTGTCAGAGTGATTCATCTTGCTGCAGGCTCCACCTGGATGGCAGACACCTGCTTGGATGAGCTTCATGACCCCTTTATTTATATATTTATATCAGTATCATTTATTGCATGACCTGCTCCAATAAGAGGTCCTGACAGGCTGCCCTTCTATGTTGCCTCTTTTACCTGCATTAGATTAATAACTAAGAACTGGAGAAAAATAAGAAAGATTAATTGTTAAGGTATAAATATAAGTATATATAAGTATAAATTTATAAGAATAAATAAATAAATACTGACTGGCTGAATGTCCAAAATAAACATGAACACATTGTTCACTCTGTCTGATTATTCTCTGTCTGATTTATTTATAATTGTTTACAATATAGCCTACTGCAGATTCTCTTTTAATAGCACTTAAGGTAAGAAAATAATAGTAAAAAATCATGCTTTTAAAGCCGCATAGTCAATGACTGTTATAAGAACATTAGAATATTCCATCTATAAATATTACTTAATTTGCTGTCTTTTGAGACTTTTTAAAAACTCACAGAGTGCCACATACTGTACTTGTGCATCACACACATTACCAGATGCCAGTGCTTTACATTTGTCAAGAAATACAACATCATAAACTTGGTTCACCTAATTCTTTTCACTGCAAAAGTACATTCAGCTAAGATTTACCCAAGTATAGTGTTATGGTGTGTATTACGAAAAAAAAAAAAAAAGAGAAAAAAAAAAAGGATAGTAATAGTAATTACAAAAACCAAACACATGTTGTAATTACACAATTTGTAATCAGTGGTTGGTTGACACGTAAAAAACACTATGACATAACATTTCCATAGACAAAACCTTAATGTAATCTACAATAACTGATGCAGAGTCAATTATTTGACGGTGGTGCAATCTGGTAACAGCTAGATTAAAATAATCCATGTCTGCAGGGTCTTCTGAAAGCTGTAGAGACCGTTTGTACTGAAATCTTCTTACACTTGAAGCATCTTTCATTCCCCTATTTTAAGATATTTGGTAAACTCTAATAAACTCAACCCACAGTATCTATCAGATATTGTTTAGAGACTGCTAAAGTAGAAAGGTCACCTGAACCCAAGAGTCACTGCAACTTTTGTGGTAATGGAACTATAGCGTGATAGCCTGGAATATTTTCCACTCTCATGGTAGGATACCACAAGCTTAGAGAGTTAGCAAAATGAGAAATAGTTGCTTTTTGCACATTTAACAAGTATGTAATGGCAACGTGATCTCATGAGAATGCATGTGTATTTTTACGTAAAGTCTAGTTCTACCATACATACATTTATTTACGTTTTATACACACAGAAACGTACGTATTGACAGCACAAAAACGTAATTTATTTACGTATAAACAACTTTACCGACGTACAAATTTGTACATATTCCTATTTAACTTATGCATATTCAAATCGTGGCATTAATGTTTTGACTCTATTGCATTCAATTGTCTTTAAATTTCAATTACATTTTCAGTCGCATTTAATAATACAGTTTACTCATAACGTTAATAACGTTAGGCTATTTCGCCCTGTTCGTGCCTTCTGCTGCAAACTCGTTTCGGAGGATTAGCCTACATGGTGTTAAACAAGAATACACTTTAAAACCTTAAAAATACCTTCTTTAATCGTTTAACCATTTTGTAATATTTGGTTTATTTATCGTATGACACAAAAGGCGTTTTCTCCTATAGACCCATAATACACTAAAACACAACATAAATTCACAAAAAACATCAATTTTATTAGCTTGATGTAATCCAAATCTTTAGAATCCATACGTTGTTTGCAAGAAACAGATCCAAATTCAGCCCTTTATCCAGGGATCTTCATCTCCATTATCAACAGCAGAGACCGTAAACGTCAAGTGAATTCAAATTCAAAAATTGCGCCCGAGGCGTTACGACATGTTTTACGGCAGTGATATCAAACGCTCATTGGCTCTCGCATGCTTCGTCACAGATTGCGACATGCCATGTTTAAGTTGGTGTGCTACTTTTGAAATGGAGAAGCGCGCGAGCCCTCACAGACAGGGTTGCCAGATTGGGCGGTTTTGCAATCTATTTTGCGGGCAAAAATGGGTTTGGGCGGGTGGATAAAAATTGGGCTGGTTTCGGATCAGTTCGGCGGGTTTTTGTTGCCGAAACACCGGCACTTCAGATCCTTCTTTTCAGCAGGCAGCAGTCTCACTCACTCACACACACACACACACACTACAGCTATGGCTGACGCACTGCCTGCCCCTCAAACACACTAGATCGCGGGGTTTTCAAACTTAGCTAGCTGACTGACACTGCGGTTTCATGACAACTCTCTCCGGGTCAGCAGCAGCACCAACACATTTTAATGTTGCGATATGATTTTGTCAAAGGTTTAATAGACAGACGAAATGGAAGAAGATCGCGTGAGTGTTTGAATCGAGATCACGCAGTCTTTTATAGATGCATCGTGCACAGCTCTATAACGACACATTTCATCCTCTGTTGAAACGAAAGTGGCTAACTTATGTCAACTTCATCTATAAGCAAGGGCAAAAATAAAGCAATTTAATTTGAAATAATATCAGTAATATTCTGTAATAAAAAAATTGTAAACAATCGAGATACCTAGGTGAATCGATTTTTTTCTCCCAGCCTTAATGAATATGCATGTTTCATGTTGCTATTTGAAATAATTGAAATGTTAAAGTGGGTTCTTTTTTTATGTCCATTATATCCACTCAATGTTTTTATGCAGGCTACTGAATGCTTTTGTTCCAAGCGACTTTTAGTGACAAAACAGACTCATTGATAGCCTAAGTTGATCGCATTATTTTCCGTAACATAAGCTTATAACTGTTAGTTTAATAGTAGCCTAGAATAGTCTGACTGAGGTCAGTGTAGCCTACTTTTGCGTTCATTTGATTGAATGTTATTTCTAAAATCGGATAGGCTAAGTTGAAAAATGGGTAATGGGTAAAGCTTCTTAATGATTTCAATGCGTTTAAACGAGAAACAAGCCACAAACAAAATTGGGCGGTTTTTTGTGCATTCTCGCGCTTTTTGACAAGGTTTTGGGCTGGAAAACCTTGCTGGCACCTGGCAACCCTGCTCACAGAGCGAACAGCGAACCGAAACCGGATTAACATTTTCATGGATTAATAACTTAAATTCTGATTTGTAATGTTAACTCATACAAAACTATTATATACTGCCAGAGAGGACTGTGACACATCGTCATGTGAACGACTTTTGGTACCGGTTTTGACATTTCAATAAATAAATTGTGATTATGTGTCTGTCTGTTGTTTTTCTTTATAATTGTAGCCTACGTAGTTTTAAGAAATTGTTAGGTTTAGGGGTAGAGGTAGGATTAGTGGCTCAAACTATTTTTGAATGCTATATTGTTAATAAAACTGCCATTTCCCTACACATATCTGCCCATTACGTTTTATCCTTTTAATATTGTCAATAAAATGGGTATGTTTAGGTGTGGGAGTAGGGGTAAGGGATCTTACATTTGTAGCGGGTCAAGTGGTTGAGTTGAGAAGTGCATCTTTAAGGCCGGCTGATTATTTGGATCAGGTGGCGTAAGCGACGCAGGCCGGCTGATTATTTGGATCAGGTGGCGTAAGCGACGCATCCCTTTAAAGGTGTTGAGAGGAACAGAAAAATGGTGCGGCGTGAGGGAAGAGTGAGTCTCTTGGTGTATCGGCTGTGCGAGGGGGAGAACGTAAGTCTTTTTGGGAGGTTATGTCTATTCGTTGTTAATATTGAACCGCTTATCACGGCTTTGTTTTTGTTTGTAGTTCGGTTGGGCGTCTGCGCTTATGGTGTCCAGTAAATGGTACCAGCGCCTGCGGTTACGGTGTCCAGTAAATGGTACCGGCAGTGACGAGCCTTCAGAAACTTGCTTTCATAATAGCGAGTAGTGATCTTGCATAGGTCTTGCAGCAACGTAAGTAACGCAAGTCCTTTTGGAAGTCCATGCCTATTTGTTTTTAAAGTCATTGAACTGCTTAACACGGTTCATTGTTTGTTTGTCGGTAGCTCGGCCTGGTGTCTGCGCTTATGGTGTCCAGTCAATGGTACCAGCGTCTGCGTTTATGGTGTCCAGTCAATGGTACCAGCAGTGACGAGCTTACAGAAACTTGTTTTTAATAATGGGGAGTAGTGATCCTATAAGAGTTGCAGCAATGTAAGTTCACTGACTCTGTTTCTTTTAGATATAATGTATAAGGTTTAGCGCTGATTATTCTCTTGTTAATTTCACCTATGAATAGAAACAACACTGATGAGAGTGCGCACAGTTATTAGTCATCCACACCACTTAATTGTATTGCTACGGAGCATACGGCGTTGATTCAAAGAAAAACGTAAGTTTGATCCTTTTCCTTTTCAGAGATTGGTTATTGTTTTAAATCATCATAGCATCATAAACCACTTATGCTTGTGATTTACAGGAGGATTGCCTACGTCGGTCACTAGCCACTGTTTTTCCTGAGCTTAATCATTCTGTTGTATTTTGTATCTCGTGTGTGTGTGTGTGTGTGGGAGTGTGTGTTTTTGGAGCAGCTACTTTTTGGATGACCCGGACCTAGTTGGGCTTAGGATTGCGCCCTGCTTGTGGTAGCCTATTCATTTAAATGTTGTGTTTGCTTTATTTCCTTGTTTATTTTCTGTTTGGCAGTCATACCCCCAACATTCGGCCGATGGGCATCGAGCAATATCTCCTTTAGGAACAGCGTCTATTTTGTGATGAAATGTTCACTAGTGAAGTGTGAAATGCTGTGTTAGTGTATGTTTGCACGGCCGAATTGGTTTGAAGTGTTTTTGCAGTGTTTTGTGAACAGTACCTATTTATTCGACTTTATGCACTGTAGTTTTGATATTGTTAGACTTTATACCCTGTAACTCATTTACTATGAGGCTTTTATTCACTGTGACCTATTTATTGTAAAATTGTTTACTGTTACCTGGGGGGAATATTTGTCTGCCTTGATTACCAATTTTTATATTTGTGAGTGTTTAATACATTTATAATTGAGTACATCAGTCCCATTTCTGTTCCTTCATTGGACGCAACCGTCCTAATTATCTAAAAAGGGAGCGTGGGTTTTTGGGGTCTCTATTCTAAATATCCAAATTGTGCGTTGGAGCGCCCCCTAGGGGTTACACATTTATAATCTATAAAAGGGTAAAAAGGAAATTATACAGATATCTTCATGATATGAAATATTCGTAAATAGTTTACGTTTTTTAGCTGTAAAAACGTAATAAAGTTACGTTTAAACGTTGCAGATACGTCCATATTATACGTTTCAGCATACATCCAAACGTACAAAAAAGTATGTTTTCTATTTTTGAAAATTACGTATTAATACGTATTAACAATGAGACCAGGCTGGTAATGGAGTTGTTTCCACCATCTGAATGTATTATGTGTGAATGAATATTCAATTCACTATATTCTGTCAATCAAAGCTCTATATATCATAAATGAATCACACATTTTTGTACATACTTCAACCGTCTGATCTTCACAGAACAGTGTTTTCGGTGAGTGATTATCCTCAATTATCTCCTAGTCTTGAGTGTTGACTAAGGGTTTGCGCAGTTGTTTCCGCTTCAGCTGCTGACGCTGTGCTTATGTATACTGATATGTGTTTATGCTGTTTTGTTGCCCTGTATCCTTCAGTGCAACTGGCTATTCTGATCTAACTGCGTATATTCACAGTTGTCGTCACTACGGCCACTGACGCTGTGCTTATGTACATTCTTATATGTGTTTATGCTGTTTTGTGGCCCTGTATCCTTCAGTGCAACTGGCTATTCTGATCTACCTGCGTATATTCACAGTTGTCATTGCTACGGGCTCTGACACTGTGCTTATGTACATACTGATATGTGTTTATTCCGTTATGTTGCCCTGTATCCTTAAGTGCAACTAGCTATTCTGATCTAACTGCGTATATTCACAGTTGTCGTCACTATGGCAGCTGACGCTGTGCTTATGTACATACTGATATGTGATTATGCTGTTGTGCTGTTATGCTGCTCTGTATTATTCAGTACAGCCTAAGATTCTAGCTGATATGCAAATTCTGGTATACTTGAGCTGAGCAGCTCATTGGTCTGGCCCTGCCTACCAGCTGTGAGCACTCCCAGAGGAGCGACGCTATTGGCTATTGTTCTACTCTGTGATTGGTGTAAATGGTGCCAAGATACTGACGTTGACCCGGTGGTTCCCCCCGTGTCCAATGTTTAGCGCTTCCTGCAGCACAGACTGGAAATGTGAGTGCACCCACGCTGAAGGAATACATGGATGCTACTGCTTCGTTTCGTTCACCGGTTACGGGCAATCGATCGGAAGGCATGCTCTGGTGGTCAGATTCTCAGGGGAGCGAGGAGATTAGGTCCTTCACGGCTGCTTCAGTGCCGCCGTGGGATCTAGCTCTAGTTTTGAGGGCTCATTCTCTACCGCCTTTCGAGCTCTTGGTTTCGATTGCTATTAAGGAACTTTCCCTAAAAAAAAAAAAAAACCTGCTCTGCTCCATGCCCTTGCTTCAGCTAAGTGCATTGGAGACTTACACGTGTTCTCATGGATGGTGATGTTATCTGTTTCGCACCCAGCGACTGCAGTGTTGCTCTCTGTCCGAGATGGGGCTACATGCCTAAGTCTCTCTCTAACGATACACGCTTTTAAAGCACAGGATGTTTCTCTGCCCGCTTATCTGCTGAGCTGTCATCCTCGCGTGATGCTGACGCTCAGAGTGCTGTTTACCCTGTAACAGGGCTTTTCGGATGTATGTGAATCACGCGGCCACCTTCCTCCAGTCGGGCCAGCTTTTCGTGTGCTTTGGTTGCTGTACTATACTCTGTTTATATGGCTACTAGTGTTTAATGCAGCTGTTACCGCTAACGCCGTTGACACTGTGTTTATTTTCATGCTTGAGTGCTTATTGTGTTGTGTCTGCCCTGGATCAGTGCAGCCTTCACTTTCATTGCATTTGTATATGCAAATCTTGATAGGGTCGGGGATGATGTCTCATTTATCGAATTCCGCCTATCAGATGCGAGCACTCCTAGCGGCGCGGCTATTGGCTGACTGTCTCTTCCGTGGCTGGTGTAGCTTGGCCCCGTTTTCCCTGGGCTTATCTTCACTACTCTCACGGCGGGATTTAATACAGTTCCCGCAGCATAGCTATGCAGTGTAGAGTTACCGCTCTCGAAAGGGAACGTCACCGGGTACTATCGTAACCTCGGTTCCATGAGAGGCGGGAACGAGACATTGCATTAGCCGCCGTTTTCGCTGTTCGATCAGCTGCGCAGCATTCAGTCGTGATTCTGACGCAATTGTCGCGCCCATGCATTTTATACTGCCGTGAGCTTGTCAGTATTTGCATACTTTGCGACAATTGGCCAGCTGTTCCAAGCTGGTATTAGTTGTACCTGATGAAGACCTGATGGTCGAAACTTCTTGTGCTTTCAATAAATTTACTTCACTTTTCACTTCACTTCACTTTTATGTTACTTTGATGTCCTGCACCTGAGCCCAATCTGGGTGTTTGGGATGTGCACACCAGTTTTGTATTTTCCAAGCTGGTACTAGCCCATAAGATTTAAACAAAAGTGGAGAAGGGAGGAGTTCCCGCAGCATAGCTACGCAATGTCTCGTTCCCTCCTCTTAGGGAACAAAGGTTACGATAGTAACCGGAGACGTTCTCTTAGCATTCAACTTCTTAAAGTGCCTGTGCAATCAGGCAGTGTTATAACAAGGTGAGGGAGTCCCTCTTGCACAGCTTTGTGAGCAGCTGGAAACAATTTTTTAACCTTTGGAGAGGAACTTTTAATAGGTGTAGAAAAGTAGTGACCAGATTGTCCTCTGAGCATAGCTGTCAGGGAGTTCTTCTTCCCATCCAAGCTCAAGCCTCTTAGCTATAGTATCAATGTCATGGAAATCTCTGCCTGACAAACTAACTGCAAAGCTGTTCACCATCTCCAGGCACATAGTTACAACAAGTGCAGGTCAAGGTGAAAAATATAATAGAAAGACCTTGCAACGATTGAAAGTTCATAAATGATTTGGGGTTTTAATGTGAGCTTCAAGGATTTGTTCTGCCTAATTTAAATTGCGTTAAGCAGTTCACACTTCAAAACGTGGTTCCACTTTATTTCGATAGTCCACTTAAGACATTCTACTAACTATAAGTAACTTTGCAACTACATGTCAACCAACTACCATTAGAGTATTAGTAGACTGTTAGGTTATGGTAAGGTGTTAGGGTTCGGGTTAGTAGAATAAGCTGACTTGTAGTTGCCATGTTACTTATAGTCAGTAGATTGTGTTAGCAGATATTAAGCATACAGTCTATTAAAAATCGAATGACAGTAAGTTGACATGTAGTTGCAAAGTTACTTATAGTTAGTAGAATGTCTAAAGTGGACTATCGAAATAAAGTGTTACCTAAAATGTTTCTGAACATGTCCATTTTTGTATTTGCTCTTGAGATTTGAACAACTGCTTAGTAGGAGAAACACTTTATGATTAACTTAATTAGATTACCCCAGGTAATCAAATAGCTTCGCACTTGAGACATTGTTTTGTCTACCACACAGTAAATCCAGTAAAGCCAAGTGGTTTAATTTAGTAGCACATCTATCTAAAGAGAGTGCAATTATAACATTATCTCTATAATAATTACACACATCAGTATATGAAGAGAAATACACCTTAGTTGAAAAATAAATAAATAAATAAATACATCATATTAATCGTGATAACCAGGATGGTTAGGAGGGTAGAATATGTTGTTAATTTAAAGCTAAAAAGAAATGTCAAAGATAAGCCCATAACTCAAACTATAATAAGTTAGGGAGATACCAGGTTATATAATAAGCAATTTTACAGTTAGCATGACAACCAATGCAGTCTGTGCCATACCATTTTTTCTCAATTATATGTAATACAGCATAACCAACAAATTTTACGAGGTGGCTAATTTGTAAGAATTCATATGACCTCACTCGTGCGATTTTTGCTAAATCATACATATTTTACGAGTTGCCCAATTCATATGAATTTGTACGAATGACCTACCCCTGACTCTGCCCCTTAACTTACCCATCACTGGGTTTTAGACAAATCGTACCAATTCGCACGAGTGAGGTCGTACAAATTCGTACGAATTAGCCACCTCGTACTCACTCGTACAAATTTGTATGAATTGGTCATGAGATAGCGTTGTCAATCCCATAGTCAGTCTTAGAAGGTAAATTCATGAGCTTAGACACATTAAAAGCTTAAATGATAAACCAGCTAACTTCTTTCTAAAATCCCAGAATTACAGGCCGTAACAGTACAGTGAAAAAGAAAAATCATCTAATAATTGCATCTAATTATTTCATTTAAATTTACAATAGTGTCATGCAGAAACAATGAGCATGCAACTTTCGGAGATGCATTAAAATTAAAGTCATACTGGTCTCAGAAACAAGCAACAGAGAGAAAGAGAGAGATGAAAGACAGAGAGCACAGAAGAGCTTAGTGAAGCCCCAGGGGCACCGACAGTAAAAATAGCCCTGACAGGTTCCTGCTTCATTGGCTCAGGTTTGTCAGGGGTTCTGCAAGGCCCTTCATTCCCTGCATCCCCTCCAGATACTGGACATGGATGGAGGAAGGAATCGGAGGGAAAGAGCAGGAGGAGGATGAGGATTGGGGTTTATGGAGTGAAGCTTATCCCCAGGGAAAAAGTCTGGTGAGGTAAACTGGTGAACTTCATTCAAACAGTTTTTAAACCTCTTTTCCAAAGCATTGACATGCCAATATAAATTAATTAAAATGGTCATATATCATTTTGTTATTTATTTGAAAAATATTTGTTATTAGAAAATATGTTTTAGCTGTACAAAGAGGGCAAAAAATACAAAAGTGTGCCGAAAAGCTTAGATTAGAAAGCCCACATTATTAATAGAATTTATAAACATATTTTTACCATTTATATTTACACACAGTATTATGTTCATATTGTGTTATTGATATGCTATGACCAGATATTTTCTAAAGTACTTTAAAACAATAAAAAATGCTTTCTCCCAATCTCAGAAAAAATATTTTGCCATTTTCGTGCTGCAAGAACATAACCGTATATTTATCAAATATTTCACCCATGTTGTGCCATATCCAAGAGGTAAAGGACATTGTGTTCCCAGTCCTTGTCAAATGAATTGAACTACATTGGAGCATTTGCACAGCTGGTTCCACCCTCCGACTTTGACATAGTATTTTCCTGGAGAATGACTCTATAAAGTATTAATGAAGTGTGTCATGCTGGCTTGTGAAGGGAGGAGGGTCGGTGGCATTCATACGGTGCATGCAGTGAGAAAATACATCCAGGGCATTCGACATTACCTTATCATTACCCTCTGCGCTTTCTCTCTACCTGGGTGGAACAAAACACTTGCAAATATCAGGCCCCATTCCATATCTTTCCCCTTTAAATCCATCAATCTGTTCTGTCCCCACACCTGCCCCCATGGTGTTGACTCTCCATGAGAAGTAGGCCCTGGTCCATGTGAGCTCTTTAAACAGTAATGAGCTAATAACAGCGGATGAATGGTATGACTGGAGGCAGCGAAAGCTCCACATGGCATGAAGAGACAAAAATGACAATGGTGCAAATAGCACAGAAAGAGGTCAAGAGACTAGGAGACTCTTACTTTCTCTCCGCAAGGAAGAACAGTGGGTTGAGAAGATATATTGTTATGTGTGTTTTATGCTTGTTCCCACTGTCATTGCCACTTCGCTCACATGGAACTTGTAATCGGATAGCTCACCCAAAAGAGAAGATTCTATGAGCCGCATCTCGTTCCAAACGTGTTTAACTTTCTTCTCTCACAAAATATATTTTGAAAAATGTTTCAAATGTTTTGTCCATACAATGAAAGTCAATGAGGCAGGGGGTGGTAACTGTGAAAGAAACTGGTAACTAAGAAAACTAAGAAAACTGGTGGTAACTAAGAAAAAAGCATTGCCACCCCCAAAAAAAACCAGTATAAAATATAAATGTAAGTAGTGTTTCTTGTACCACTTTCAGCAGCGGCACTTCAACGATGACATAAAAAAAGACAGTTACTGCACAATATTGACTAGAAAAGAAAAAAAAAATGTCTTGGCATGGAGTCAAAAATGCACAGACCAGCCAGTGTAGTCATAAACAAACAGATTAACTTTTAGTTTATTTAGTTTTAGTTACTTCAATACTTCACTGTTAACTAAACTATTTGACACAATGGGTACTGTTGCCTTGGTATGTTTTATGCTTTTGTATTTTATTTTATTTTATTTTATTTAATGTTTGTTTCAATGTTTTTTTTTTATTATTATTTTTTTTTTTATGGTTTTATTTTTAGTTAATGATAATAACCCTGGTCTGCATATGAAGACCAAAAGCCTCTAAAAGCCACCTCTGTCAAAAATGAGATAATATTGAGTGAATGCTCTCTGCACATAGTAGGCTATATGCTCATGAAATACTTTCACTTCAAACTCACTAAATCCCAGCCTCAGCCCATTCAGAAATGCCGGTACTTGGGTAGAAACCTATACATAGGAGCCTGATAAAAATGATAATATTAAACAAAAACTTTAGATGGACTTAGAGGCTTTTGCATCTGAAGTCTTTATATGTACATTCACATGTTAATAATGAAACACTCAAACATTGTTTGCAAACTAATCCTCAGTCAAACTCAGTCCTTTAATATTTAAAAATTTCTTTCTAATATTAACATATTCAAAACAAAAGTTTAAATAAGTCTTAAACTTTATGGACTAAATCTTGTTATTTACATGTCACCCAAGAGTAATGAAATGTGGTAATGATAGACCTACTCTTATAAGCTCAGAGACATTTAGAATCTGTTGATGTGTTTAATATACAGTGGCTTGACTTGGTGCCCTAAGAATTGACATTTATTTATTTATTTATTTTATTATTTTTAAACAGTAGTGTGTATGTCAGGTTATAAATCCACACAATCCATGCAATCTATTCTTGGAGTACACATAGTGTCAAAAATGACACGCATACCTTTGTGCAGCTGTAAGAACTTAACAGCCAACCACCCGTACTAATTCCACATTACACACAGACTCTTAGAACACAGATTGCCAAATGCCACCATCTCATATGAACTGCTGTCAAATTGAAGGGTAAAGTAAAAAAAAAAAAAAAAAAAAAAAAAAAAAGGGTGCCCACAGTTATTTGCCACTGTTCATGAAACAATGGCACTTTTGACAGTAGATATTTAAATGACCTGAGCCCCTTTATCTGGCTCAGATCCCATTTCTTTTTAATTTATGAAACAGGTGGTGAATGCTAAATGGCATTAATCCCACATGATGTTTCATTCAGTGGGCCCCTTAACGTCTGGAGTCTGACACTGACACTCTCTTTATGTTTGTAACACACAGACACCAGAGAGCTGTCAGTGAGAGATGATGAAACACAAAGAGGGAGAGGGAGGGTCCATATAAGAAAGTACAGAGAGTTGAATTCACATCTTAGATTGGTTCCAGTGGTACCTTCCATGTCAGTGATGAATCCCGATTACCTGTAAGTGCTTGCAGTGAAACAGCAGTGCAGTAGCAGATTGGCTGATAATCATAGCTCCACACCTCACCTGATGGTGTCTAATGAAGAAATCAAACTCGCTCCACTCCTCAGGGCTTTCTAAAATAGAAGACTAGGCCTATGGTAAGCTGGAGGAGTGAGTTTAGTCATATCACAATGCCATTACAGTCTGTTTTCCTCTAGCTCTGGCCTTTAAGGTTCAAATCACCATTTAGTGCCTGCCCAATATTTTGACAGGTGCTGCTTACATCTTATTACCGTGCCATTACTCTCTGTCTAGGGAAGGTTTTTTCATGTGAACTTTGGATGCCAACCAATTAATATTTTAATTAAAATATCTGTCTGCTGCCAGGAGTTTGTTTTTCTCCTTTGTGGCAATACGTGTTTGTCAATATTGTCCACTTTGTCAATGTTTGTCAATATTGTCCACTTGTGGTTCTAAATTGCTCAATAACCTCTAATTAATTTTCCGCTATTGTCAGAAGGCAATTAATTAAACTCTGATTAATTTATTTGAGCTCAAAGACTTCCAAAACATCCTGTAAAATTATTAGAAGAGACACTGTTCTGAGCTGCGACCCACATCTGAAAAGCCTTCTGCACCTTTTCCAATCACTAATGTGAGAAATACTATTTCCTTTTTAATTTATTTTAAAATTGTATTTTAATTAACCCTTTCTATGCTTGTTATGCATGTCATGTACCAAAACCCAATATACTTTAATGAGATTAAAGCATGTCAGAATCAAATATATAAAGGGATATTTCAGCATCCAAATTTGTGTACAGATTACTTTTCTCCTGTAATTCAGTCAGCATCAATATGCTGATGCATCAAAGCACCTCCAGGCATCATAATGGAGTTGTCCCCTACAATAAACTACTTTTGCCAAGTTAATGTATTAATCAAAGGTAGACTTCCGAGGCTTTTAGTTTAGTGCTTTCCATTCCCACATAGATGCTAACTAATCATTGGTCAAACATCAGACATGGATTAATGGAACATTTGTGTGTGCAAATTTATAGGAATTCCCAGTAGAGTTACCTCTTTTTTTCTGAAAATAAGCTACAGCAAATGACCTTGAATTTCTTAAGACTAAATACAATTTGTTGTCTTGCTTAGAGGGAAGTACAGAAACTATATGTCTGTTTGTTTTGCTGTAGTTTAATCTTGTTTATTAACTGTATGTACTACTTTGCCCTCAAAAAATGCAGATTGTGATGTTCTCCACCAGGTATGATTTAGAGGTGGCCTGGTTTCACTGCGTTACATTACAGTTTGGCATTCACACAATGTGGTATCTCTTGACATTTATATAACAGTACAACGTGCACCTGGACCGTGTTAAAGGTAAGTACAATGGAAAAATCAGCAAAGGAAATAAAGAACAAGATGGAGAAGACAAATACGAAATCAGCAAAGGAAATAAAGAACAAGATGGAGAAGACAAATACGATTATATGGATATGTGTGTGTGAGAGAGATGGTAGAGTCATTCTAAATGTGTTTGATGTGAAGCAAGCTTCTCCTCTGGTAAATGTAAGTTTCTATTTCTTGTTCACTCAGCTGTTTATGCAACAAGCAACCATGGGAATGAGCTGCAGAGATCATTTGTGTCTATATCTAAAAAGATAGAAAGACAGAAAACAGGAAACAGGCAAGCAAGCTCAGTTTGAAATACAGTACACTGGAAGCTTCTCGTCATGAAAACGTAATTTGGTAAATTGAACAAAGGCACTTTGGCTACACATGGATGAGTATGATGCAAATGAATTGCTCACAAAAGCCATTACAAATATGGCCCACATACAGTTTTCCAATCTTGCCTGCATAAGAAGCCCTACAACAGGACTAGAACTGTTAGCAAACCAATCTGCTCTTGGTTATGTATAAAAAAGAAATTATCTACAGTCAGGTAGTTGACCCAAAAAGAAAATTGGTTGTCATTTACTCACCTGGCATGCCGTTCCAAACCTGTGTGATTTCCACACATGGAAGAAAGTCATACAGGTTTGGAACGATATATGGGTGAGTAAATGATTACAGAATGTTAATGTTTGGCTGAACTTTTTTGTGTTTTGAAAAAATACAAAGATATGTGTATTTTTCTGTTCGGAGAGCCTCTTGGCTACATCTTGGATTTTTAAGTGCTAAAGATTCTATTTCCATATGATCACTTGAGGCAGTGATAGTGCTGGAGACTAAGACCTGTGCCCAGGGTGAGACAGTAACATTATGAGTTAGTGTTAATGATCCTGTGTCGGACCTGTGTACACTCAGCATGACCACGATGTATAGATGCTAAAGACCAGGAGCCGGTTGCACCAACAGGGCTTACGTCTGGTCTTAATGTAAGTAGGTCTTAACTCAGCATTCTAAGTCCGACCTAAAAGTTACGACAGTTGCACCACCCAGGCTTAAATCATCTTCTCACTAAGACCGGACGTAAATCTTACGCCTAGTCAGTAGCAGGCGTAAATTCAAAATCTAGGCTTATAATAGCGTTAATAGCCGTTATCCGACAGATAGTGTTTCTATAGTAACCACTTGATAACTCAGCAGTAAAGACATAGCGGGCTTTTAGACGGGAGAGAGTTTTTATTTATTTATTTTTTATTGTTAGGCTAAACAAAAAGCACAAGGGATACATGTATCAATCACAAAAAAATAGACGGGAGAGAGTTATTAGGGACAGAAGCAATCCATTGGACATTTACATTGTTACAATGAGGTTTCGATTCTGTCGGAGAGATAAACAGTTACAGTTTGTGTCGAACCACAACGCACAGCATTGACACCAGCAGTAGCCTACAGCTGTTAATAGCGCTATGTTTTTATGCAAATGGTGCGTTTCAAAACACTGTTGGAGACATGATTAATGTCCACAAATCCACCGCGTGTCGATTGATACGGCTACAAGTTAACAAAACAGCGGCAGATAGTTTACAGCGTAACCTAGCAACGCACGCTGCTAGTCAACTGCTATAGTTCCGTGGTCATTCACATGAACGCGCAACGCTAAGACCAGGCGTAGTTAAGCCTAGGCTTAAGTTTGGTTGGTGCAACTGACGTTAAGTCAACTCTAAAGACTGGTCTTAACTAAGACCTACTTAGCAGTTAGGACCAGGCTTAGTAAAGCCCTGTTGGTGCAACCGGCTCCAGGGGCCATATTCACAAAACATTTTATCTTACCACTAATGCCGGGCTCAGACAACAGGAGGTTTTTAAAATCCTAACTGATTGACATCTGGTTGCATCACGCACATAAAGAGAATCTTCACATATTTTTTTCTCTCAAATCTCAAACATGCACACACTACAATATTTTAAAAGATGTTATTAGGCAAGGCAAGGCAAGGCAAATTTATTTATAGCACATTCCATACACTATGGTAATTCAAAGTGCTTTACACAGAAAGGAATTAATATAATCACAAAATAAAAGCAAGGAAAATCAATATATATAAAGATATAAAGATGATACAGTTATAAATGGAATTAAAAGAGTAAAAAGAATACATAGATAAACTCATCTGGCAAAACTAAAACATTTTTCACAGCTGCTCGCATACATTTGTTCCCATTCAACTTTCTCATCTGGCAATCATATGGTATAATTTTTTTCACAGCTCTTAGTTTTACTCTGATATTTTCCCATGGTGATTACACTGTGTCTGTGGTGTTCTTTTGGCGCGTCTAAGAAATCTATTAGACGTCTCCAATGGACCCGATTTTCCCTAAAATTATTAAGATTATCATGCCAGGAGGTGCACCTCACGTTATCTCATGGGGAAGTAGATGTAAACATGTATGTAGCAGATCGTCATTGATGTCTCAACAGGTAACGTTTACATGCTAGCAGCTTTCTACCCTCACCCTGTATGTTCAAAACCAAGGCGATTTCTCCCCAGCTCTTCTCTTTGTCCATACGGTTGTTATGTTTTCGAAGACACATTATATGAGCAGTCGTGTTGTTGCAACACTTCCACATGACGTTCCGCCATCTCCACTGTTCAATGGACCCGCACAGCTTGTTTCGTGGTTACTATTTCAAAAGTGCTCTCATTCACTTCTCTCATTGGCTATTGTGAAAGAACTGACATAATCATACTCGTAATCATCCCAATTTGAAATCCTAAATATCAAACATGCCCCGATGTGTCCACAATCAGGAAGGTAGGTTAAATATTTGATCTGTAAACGCCTCCAGATATTCTCCGCTGAACACCAGAACTGACTGACTGACCAACAGACAAGATTTTTTCTCAGATTGTTGGGAGGGGTAAATATAGGGGATAAATCCGCCTAAACACCTGTAGACTGAGCCCGGCTTAAGAGTTTCTGCTTACATTCGCAAAGCTGCAGAGACCAACTTTTACTAAGGAACAATAGAAATCTAAGCTAAGAGAAAGGGTGGGATTGACCTCGTTGCTATGGATGTCAACACACTTACTAACTATGCACACAGTGATTGGCTGATAGGGGATGGGTCTCTGTCAGTTATTTAATCATAGAACTATTGTATATTTTGTATGTATTATTTGCCATATTCAAATAATTTTTTTTTTAAATATTACTGTTGCCATATTCAAATAAAGATTTTAAAATAAAAGTGTTGCCATATTCAAATAAAGATTTTAAAATGTAGGCTAAGTGTCACTAATTAAACAAGTATATGTAGCTCGGGATGTGAATTAGTGATGATGCCGGACACAGGATGAATAATCTAAATGGGGAATCTTTTTATCCAGACTGCACTTGGAACAGCGCTGCGTTAACTATGCAAATTTGGGGAATTGGAGTAGGAAAATTAAAGCTTGTATTCAGTTGTTAAACAATAACATTTGGTTCTTGCATCAAAATGAGTGTCTCTTTTTTCTTATTCTCACAACAGCTAGTGATAACTCACAAAACTAGCTAACATAAACAATGGTAGCAGCCTCTTATTCTGTAAAAAAATAAAAAAATAAAATACACACTCAAGTATAGCATTTTCCTACATGAAAACCAAATAAAGCTGCTTAAGTTACATGAAAAGTACATTAAAATGAAATACTTCATTACACATTACATTCTTGAGTAGGATTAATACATTTCAAACATTATGAACATCATTCCACAATTTAACACTCAGCTGATTTTACATCACAGTGAATAAACGCATACAACTTCAAAAATAAAATAAATGATTCAAACTTACCGTTCACTATCACACTGGCACAGGTACACACTAATGGCTCATTTCCACTGAGCAGTATGGTACAGTACAGTATGGTATGCAATTATTTCCGTTTCGATTGTCAGAAGTTGTGAATGGTACCAAAATACTGAACCGTACCGTACCACTCTTTTGGGACCCTTCCGTTCGGACACAGTAGTCCGGTACCTAAAGGGTGGAGCTAGACTCACTGCAAAACGTTGATTTGTTACAGAGAATCGTCATGCGCATGTGTAGCACACGTGTCAAATAATATTGCACTTGTTACTAATATTACCAATAGGCCAGTAGGTTCGACTATGGAGGTATAATAAAGACAACACTGGTTAAATAATAAAGAAAATCTTTGTATTAAATTAACTATTACAAATAAAAATAAAATAAAAATCAAATTGTCACAGTTATAGGGTTTCAATTCAGTTCACAATAAATGAACAATTTCACTAGACTCTGTTGTTCGCTCAACCAATTGGATGCACCCTCTAGGCCAGTGGTTCTCAAACCTGTCCTGGAGGACCCCCAACACTGCACGTTTTCTTTCTCTCACTAATCAAACACACCTGATTCAACTCATCAGCTCATTAACCCATGTGATAATGAGCTGATGAGTTGAATCAGGTGTGTTTGATTAGGGAGAGAAAGAAAATGTGCAGTGTTGGGGGTCCTCCAGGACAGGTTTGAGAACCACTGCTCTAGGCTATAAGGATTCCTAGAATCCTACACCTTCAATACCAATGTCAAATACAACCCCATAAACATTTACAAATGTTCACAATTGTAAAATTGGACAGTTCACTAAATCACATTGAATTGAATTGAACAAAATGCATAAACAAACAGTTCAGAAGAAAACAGTTCAATAAATCAGTTCAAAAGACTCGTTTGAACTGTTCAGTCCAAAAGGTTGAGTTCAAAAAGTTCAGTTCAAGTTCGTTTGAAATATTTGATTCAAAAGATTTGATTCAAACGATCCAATTCAAAAGATTCGATTCACTGATTCAGTTCGGAGAATCCAAAGTTCCTTATAATCGTGGAAAAATGATTCTACAGTTCCAAAGAAATCTGTTTGCGCAGGAAAACAAAATACTCTGAGCAGTCTTTCAAAAACAAAGCTCAGTCCCGTTTGAAAAAAAACTAACAGGCAATCAGAACTTTCCTACCCAAATCCACAGATGTTGGTGTGAACTCAAATCTTGCATCAATCAATGTTCATCTCGCTGGGAAGGATCGCCATCTTAGATCCTAATGCTGAAATGAACGCAGTTCCAGCGTACGACAAAAACCTGACCTGTGCAACAGGCAGCATTTAGTTCACATCACACGTTAAATTCACGGCTTTTAGTTTAGCAACAGTAATTAGTATCACTTGTTATCCTGTTCAACATATAACAGCTACATTTCCATCAAAATTCGACAGCTTAGATGACATTATGCAACCTCAACAACATAAAATCACTCGTTCAATATGATCAACAACGAAATATGAACATTAGGGGAGACCGGGGACAGTTTCAACATGGGGATGGTTGCAACATGTCATTTTTCTCCAATCAGAAACAAGCTAGAGTGATGACACTCATACTGCACATGCACAGTTAGACCCTCCCCCCACCAAGAAGACAAGAGACATATTCAACATCTGCTGCTGCATTTATTGAACAAAACTTGTTTTGGAGGTATGAAAGTAAATTTTTTCATTAGATATATTTTTGTCATACTGTCCTGACATTTTGTATGAATTAATCAAAACTTACTTAGTTTGAATTATTGTTTTGCTGACTTCTAAGTGACATGGTTAACATGTGTCAAAGTCAGTGTGTCTAGCAGGCCTATGATGTTCTGTCGTGGCTGATAGGGTTGGGGACGGTTGCAACAAGTTATAAATTGCATGTTTAATAAAAGTTTGTTGCATTGCAAATTGTTCAATTCTTCCTGTCTGACACTGAAATATAGAGGAATTGAATAGCATCTGTAACTCCTGCACACTAAATCTATGTAGGCCTATGTTCTACACATAAACAAACAAAACTCAATAACTGTGATTTGATAATATGACTAAATAAATAAATTATAGGCTACAATAATATTATTGAAATAAATAATACTATAGTAAGCCTAAAATAGTTAATATTTTCAGAATTCTATGCTCATTGTGACAAAAAGCTTAAGTTAATTAGTGAAATTTAAGGTATTTTTAACATGTTGCAACCGTCCCCTGGGTCGGGGTAATGCCGCGTTCCAGGCAACCTGTAACCCGTGTTTTTCCAACCTTATACCCGTGAAAGTGCACTGGAACGGCAGTCAAACCCGTGACTTCCCACCCGTGAACTCGTACTAGATCGATGTACTCCCAGTTACGAGTTGGAAAAACACGGGTTACAGGTTGCCTGGAACGCGGCATAAGTTGCAACATCTGGCTTCTTCCATTCAAATAAATACTGTGAACGATATGTCATATATAATCATCTTTAAATGGTATGGGTAATTAGCAGACAGATGCAAGTTTAATATATACAAATTTGGTTGGTCTAGTCCAAATAGTCTCTGAGTAACTGAGAGAAATGCAAAAAGTGTTGCAACTGTCCCCGGTCTCCCCCTACGAACTCATATACACATATTTTAACATCACTTTTTGCTCGTTAAACATCAGATCTTATCAGCACTTCAAACTTACAAATAAATACGTTTGCACTCTCTCTCAATTTAACACATCAGTACTCAATTAATCACATTTATGAAAGTTTACACATTTCAAAATGTGTACTCACCAAATCCAAAGAAAATCGACCTTATAAATGTCTCTTTTTCAATCCTTTCTGACGATCTTAACTTTTACATAAAGTTATGCTGCTGCTCGAGAAGAAAATGGTTTCCTCCATACAGCAACTAACGTGGTGGGGCGGGACTTCGACATAAACATCACGTAATTGGACAATAAAATGTCAATCATCACACTGACATGCATTTCTTTTTGGTTTTAATATTTTTTCTTACACTCTTTACTAATTTCTGGTTATTTTATTATTTTAACAACTCTTTAATTAATTCCTTTTTGTAATTAATTTTTATTTTACAGGGTTACACATGCTACAAGAGGAATGACAACACAAGAGGCGCCATTTTTTAATATACAGTTGAAACACAATACCGTTGCAACACAATGTTTTTTTGTTTTGTTTTTGTCTTGTGACAAACAGGCACATGCCGAGAAGAAAGAACAAGATATGCTGTATGTCCTACATTGTTGTTTACTGCGTCACTTTCTTCTTTGCATGAGAATAACGTTGATCGCTACATTCCGGCATACACCACGCCTATCAAGTAAGGGTACTGTTGGCGGTGGAAACACAAGCCGAATAAGGGTTTACCGTACCGAATCATACTGTACTGTACTGTACTGTAGCGCTTGGTGGACATGAGCCATAACACGGCATATCATGAACTCCCCTCTTGATTAAACAAGGGAACCACATTTCAATAACACTGGTTTACATAGAGTTACACTCAAAAATATTTTCAATATTATGCTGATATTGTTATTTCATCACTTACTGTTCTTTGAGAAACAATGATGAGATTTGCTTCCGCCACATGTGACGTGTCCTGACTCACAATTCATTCTCAATACTCGATTCCCTCTCATGAGATCTTTATCATATTAATATGGTGAACTTTTACGGCGATCAGGAACATCAATAACTTAATCTCGATCTGATAATTTATTTTCCACTACATAAGGACCACTATACCTGGCTTGCAGCGATCCTCCCAGCACAAGTACCAAAATCAGCACTTTGTCACCCGGACTAAAACTTTATTCTCAAGCTTTCGTATCAAACCAGAAATTTAATTTTACCCTGCGCTTTCTCAAGATTTTGTTTAGCTAATTCACGGACTCTATGAAGACGGGTGTGAAAAGCAGTAACATACTCAGGAGGGGTTTTACATTTTTGATCGAATAGCCAATTTTCTTTCAACACTGTCAAAGGTCCATGCGGAGTATGGCCAAAGACCAATTCAGCGGGACTAAACCCAAGTGATTCCTGCACAACCTCGTGCAAAGCAAAAAGTAGCCATGGAATTCCCTCCTCCCAATCTCGGTCTAGCTCAAAACAATAAGCACGAGACATAGATTTCAAGGTCTGATGAAACCTTTCTAATGCACCCTGACTTTCAGGATGATACGCAGAAGAAGTATTATGCTTAATGTGGAGACGTTTAAGTACTTGCGAAAACATACGAGATGTAAAATTAGTACCTTGATCGCTTTGGATTACCTTCAGTAAACCGAACAGTGTAAATGACTTAATGAGTGCTTTAGATATCGTTCTTGCCATTATAGTACATAAAGGTACCACACATTATTGTCAGCAAGTATTTACAACCAGACTTTGAACGGGGAAGAGTTGTCGCAACTGTTCTTTGCTTTCAGCTTTCTTAGACGCGCACCATCGATCAAACAATATCTCTTTCTCGTTACGTTAGATGAGTTTTACGTTAGTTTGAAAATGTTAACTTGGTGTTAGCTAGCTAAGTTTACACAATATGTCGACGTTAATCAATTCCTGGCTGATTTCAAAAGGGAACATACGTTTAAAGAAAACCTGTGGCTTATTTTGATTTTACAATGGTAACGTTAATTAACGTGAATGTTTAAGCATTGAACGGAACGTTATCTCAAGTCAGCCATAAGAATAATGTTAAAACCGTTTACCTGATCAACTAACTTATGTGAATAAGCTACATGTTAAGGGACTGGCTTAATGGTTAGCTAACGCAGTTATGACTGACAAAATACACAATTTATTTATGCCTAATATTGCTCCATTGGCAAAAAAAAAAAAAAAAAATTGCTGCATTGGCGCCAATTGGGCGATGTCGGTTGGTTTTTAAATAAAAAAATAGTACTACTAGCCAGAGGACACAGGGGGGCAGTAAAGCCACGTTGAATCCAACCTTGACACAGGATGCTGTAAGAGCTAAGTTAAGTTTTTTTCACTCTGTCGAACGAGCAACGCAACAGTCATTCATTAATATGTTTTTCAAGGTTAGTAAAATACTTCCAAATTCAGTTGATAATGAATATAAATGCTTAATGTTTTAACTTTGTCTGTTAATGTAGATAACTTTGAACTTAAGTGTCAAAAAACTACGTTAGGCTGAGATAATGGCGCTTGGAGACACGTCTAATGGCGAACAATTTACCCATAGTTTAGAATAAGTTTTGCTTCCGTTCCTTACTCCACTCCAAGTGAAACAGAGTAACGTTAATAGTTTCTTTAATATCCACTGCATTCTTTCATTACAGTGTTATAATAAATCTTAGCTGTTACAATTTACAGTTCAATCCTTAAGGTTCAACCATTAGATTATAGACTGATGCCTAACGTTCTTTATACTCATGTAAATAAAAGCAGGTTTCCTGTGGATCCTTAAAATGTCTGAGTTTTTGTCTTATATGATATGTAGTTTTATTACATGGCTTGGTTGAATTCTAATGTAGAATGCAGTCTGTTATTTATTGAGAACAGAGCATTGCCATGGACACGCAGGATTCTAACAGAGACGGAATGGACTATTTTCTTTAGCCGAAGCAATACAATAGTTTTTAAATCAATAAACTCCTTTTTAAATCAATATTTTGTGTCAAATTATTGATTTATTTGGTAGGTAGCCATGTAATAAGCGGGATAATGTAGAGAGAGGCGGTTGTTATAGCGATTACAACCCTTTCAGGCTGATTCAAGACCCCTCCGCAGCCTGTGTTGTATTCGCTATAACAACCGCCTCGCTCTACATTATCCCTTACATAGCCTAATACGATATCACACGAGCAAGAGTGCCTTCTCCCAAAAAAAACAGCATGATTGCAAACATATTTATTTTATAAAACAGTTAAATAACTTAAATAATTGTAAGTTCCATTTTAGACACAGTATATTTTTTCCCCCGTTTATTCCGGAATTTTCGTTCCGAAAATTTCTAAATGAAACCACAGCAGATTCGTGTCTGTCTATCTTATGCCGGATATTGGAGTTCTCAGGTGGAAACATCTCATCGGCCTCAACCTTATCATAGCTGCTATTGTGGTGGGAGAAACCCTCTAAAAGTGCAAGTATTTTTGCAGAGTCCAAATTTTATTTTTGTTTATTTGGTGGGGGGTGAGGGTTTTTGGTTAACAGACAGATGTGGAGATGCAAGCATTGCATCTATTCATGTACCAGAAGATCTGAACTGCTAAAACATAATAGACTCAATCATCAACAATATGGAAGGCACCACTCTTATCTCTGCCTGTATGAAAACTGCCCATTTTCGTGCAAAACCTGGAATGCTCTTCTGAAGCATCTATGTACACACCACCCTTCTCCGCATTCATCTATAGAAGACATCTCACATTTTAAGTGCCATGTTTGTGAATGCAACCAACTTGCTACTGAAACTGACTTTTTTCACCACATTGGCCAACATTTGAAAAATAATGAATCAGTTACTTGTATGTATGTTGACTGTTCATATCAAACCAATGTATATGGAAGTTTCCACACTCACAAATGGAGAAAACACAAAGTGTGTACAGTAAGAGATCTCAAACCTGGCATAGTTCACGGATCACTCTTCTATCCCTCTACTTTTGATTCAGTTAAGACATTGATTTGAATGAGGATTTACTATTTGAAGAACCAACTTTTGTAGAACCTAAAGATTTGATAGAAGCTAAAGTTAGCCTCAGTTCTCCTAAAATTGGAAAACATTTACCTGGTGTCAAGTGCAGCTGTAAATGTACTTCTTGAGGAACTGCAATTTCTTATTGGTCTGTTCCGGTCACTCAGAAGACAATCACTCAGTTTTTAGTGAATCATAATTGTCAGGTAGATGGGTCCCTTGTCCAAGAGTTAGCCACAGAACTCTGTACCTCACATCCTATTCAAAGTGCTATTGGAAAAGACGGCCCATTATCTACTGCATGGAGGCGCAACAAATATTATAGAAGTAAGTTTTTTGTTGTGGAACCAGTGGAATATGTAATTGATCAAAAGAACAAAAGGTCATTTCAGTACATTTCTGTACTAAAAACATTGCAGCAGGTTTTGAATTGTGAGACTATCCTCAGCAATGCATTTAATTTAAAGGAGAAACTTCAATCAGTGTCAAGTGGGAAGCAGGTTTACAGATGTCTCTGGGATGGTGCAATCTTTAATAAAGAACACAGCCTTTTCTCAAACGAGTGTGCAGTTTCAATAATTCTGTATAGATGATTTTGAGGTTTGCAATCCCCTTGGCACCTCACGCAAAAAAAAAAAGCAAAAAGCATGCTCTTTTAGGCAATCTGCCACCTGGTTCGCACTCTTCATTGTCATCAATTTACTTGGCTGCATTGATCAAAAGTGATGATGTAAAAGTGTATGGATTTAACACAGTTTTAGAGCCTTTGATTAATGATATAGTTATTTTAGAGCAACATGGTATATTTGTGAGCAAGTTAGGAAAATCTGTAAAGGGGACAGTGCAGTGTGTTGTTGCTGATAACCTAGGTGCTCATGGTTGTGCTGGTTTTGTGGAGAGTTTTTTGAGTACTTATGTTTGTAGGTTTTGTACGGCTTCGAAATTAGAAATTCAGACGAGGGACGTAGGGAGTGGAACATTCTCTTTAAGGACAGAGGAGGGTCACGCAAGACATCTTAATAAACTTGAGAAGGAATCGTTGGCCAATTTTTTTGGCGTTAAGAGAACTTGTGTTTTGTCCAAAAATCTTGCTCATTTTAATGTCACTACTGGCTTCCCACCAGACATAGTTCATGATTTATTTGAAGGGATTGTTCCTCATGAAATAGCTCTTTGTCTCTCTGTTTTCACCTCAAAGAAGTACTTTACCTTGGAGTTTTTTAATGACTCCATAAAAACTTTTCCCTTCAAGTGGAAAGATAAAGCAAATTCCCCCCATCCTGTGCCACTTTCCTATTCAAAAAGGAAAACAGTTGGTGGCAATTCTCATGAGAATTGGAGTTTGATCAGGTTTTTGCCACTCCTCTTGGGACAGAAAGTACCTGCTGACGAACCTGCCTGGAATCTCCTTACTGACTTAAAGGACATTGTTGACCTTGTTGTCACACCTGTGCATACTGACGAAACAATAGCTTATTTAAATTTCTAAATCTCTGAGTACTCATAGAGTACGGTTTAAGGAGGTTTTCCCAGACTCCAACTTGCTTCCAAAGCATCACTTCTTGGAACACTACCCGCAGCTAATTTATCAGTTTGGACCTCTTGTTTCACTCTGAACTTTAAGATTTGAAGGGAAACATAGCTTTTTTTAAGAGAGTTGCACGACACACTAGCTGCTTTAAAAACTTCTTGTATTCCTTGGCAGAGAGACACCAGTTATCTCTGGCGGACCAGCTCTACTCATTCAACTTTCCTAAACCTTTATTGGAAGTTAAAAAGTGTTCAACAGTTAGCATTGATGTCCTGAAAGATGATATTGCACTGGCTGTTAAACACAAGCACCCAAATGTGAAGGAAGTTTCTTTGTCTGAAAATGTCACCTATAATGGATTTAACTACTTGGAATGATCCTTCCATATGGCTCAATTGAAGGAATGCCTGCCTTCACTGAAATAATCCTGATGGTGGTTCTCAAAAAGGAGTTGGTCTTCATTGTTCGGAAACTAAGTTATTGGTACATGGAACACTTCAGAGCCTATCAACTTGAAACCTCACCTTCAAAGGAGATTGAATTTCTGGAGCCATCTCAACTGACCGATCCTTACCCCCTGGTAGACTACACAGTTGGGGCAATGCGGCTTATTACACTCAAGCAATATTTTCAAGTTTAAGGTTTGCATTAAGTCATGTCTTTAAGGGTTGGGTTAAATATATAGCCTACATACATATTCATTAATGAAGGTCACAGTGGATTTGATTCATAATGCTAATTAATTTTTTATGCCTCTAACATGAACTTCATAGCACCCACTCATCATTCAACCATAAAAAAATAGTTATGCACATTTCTAATGACTTTCTCTCTTTTCATCCTACTCAGAGGATCTCAAAGCATGGCGGGCGTCACATGGCTCCTGGTGATTTTAGAAGAGGACAACCGCATCAAGTTGGAGCTTCCAAATGGCATCCCATCCTCTGTTGACGAAGTCATCCACCAAATAAAGGGCTAATGTAAAACTAATGAAATACGACTTCAGTACTACGATGCTGATTTTGGAACTTGGGTTAACTTAACTTCAACCTCAGAACTGAAGGATCTTGCCACTTTGAAAGTTATTCATGTTGAACCCACTGTGACTCTATTCTTGGAATCAGTTGACATGTCTGCGGATAAGGGCAATTTTCACAGCCAAGATGATCTCTGCAAGCTTAGATGACTTGTTACCCGTAAGCAGCCATTCCTCTAATACCTACAGAAAGGAGCAGTGGCCCAAGGTGTTTGTCATCCTAACTTTCTCTCATTCAGCAGAATCCCAACTTAGGGCTGGAAATGCTGAGTACCAGAGAAGCCTGGTTAGACTCACTCCAAGTTCTAAAATGGTTTCAAACGTACTGGAAACACTTGCTGACAAAATCTTTTCTTACAAATCTTATCCTAGTGTTAAGGGTTAACAGTTTAGGACCCAAGGACCAGATGTTTGAAAGAAGAATTATAAAAAATGTAAGAAAAGTTTTACTGAAGATAGTTTGCAGTTTCATCAGCAGAAGTCAGCTTCAAGACTCACACAGGAGTTCGTAGGCAGCCCCACTTACAGTTAGAAAGATTACAGCAGTCATACCATTTCCAAGGTCTAAGCTACGTCATTGCTTACAGGCTGAATGATTCTGATTGGCTAAGAAATTGATAAACATAGTAATTTTCCACATATATACAGATAGACAGAAGCATATCTCCATAGATTATGCCGCTGACACTCAGACCCTGAAGTTAGGCACGCTGGGTGCCAGCATGTCCCGAACAACAACTAAGTCAATCTCCAACAATGCCAGTGGTTCCTTAACCTGAAACCAAGAAGACTAACACACACACTGACACACATCTTTTCCAAGGTTGGATTTGGCCAGGCTATAACTATAAACAGGAGTCTCGTCTCAAAACATCAAGATAACAAGTTCTTTCTCTCAAGGATAGGAAACTTTAGTCTAAATGGAAACTATAGGCTTTAACTGAGAAATGGTCCCTTAAACTATAGACTTCAATGACCCCTATGTGTTTTAACATGTTGAAGACCTTTCTCAAACACAAAACAAGTCCTCATTTCATTTCTGGAAGCCGGGATAAATAGGCAAGCAATGTTACTGCATTCAAATATCAAATACAGACATTAAAGAATACATGAAAAGAACATTTCAGTAATCACACTGGTAACTTCTATAACAAAATAAAATCTCCAGAGAAGTCATTCAACTCATGTGATATTTAGAAGGAAAAATATTGATTAATACCTTGATGATAATCACTCATTACATTGAAGCAGCAGTGGATTCCAATCCACCCTCTTCACTAGCGATGCAGACTTGAGCGAAGTGGCCGAGACACTCACACAGACACACCCCTGTCTGAAAGAACCTGGGTGCTTCAACCACAGTTATGGATGGAAACAGAGACTCAAGACGAAGATGTATAACTATCGCACATACCTGAAATCGCACAGTTCATCATCTGACGAGCTGACCGTCAACACTATGAAAAGAAAGTACCCGATGGATGCCCACCCTGCAAAGAAAATAAAGAAACCCAGGTGAGCCGACTCTAACCATTACCAATCTCTACCTCTCAACGAGACTCCAGAGTCCATGGAGCAAGAAAGAATAGCCCTCTTGTCTGAGGTAAAGAAAAGGAACAATGTCAAAACTATAAGAGAGAAGATGGCTCAGACGTTTGCATTCAGGAGGCAAGAAATTGTCGACAAGAAAACATCTTTGCTCAGCATCATTGAGAGATGGCCGGCACTCTTAGAAGTTCAAGAGGTACACTAGCATTATTCATAATATATATATATGTATATGTAAAGCTAAATCACATGCTTTGCTTGGAAAAACATCATCTATCTTTATTTGAAAAGAGTAAATATTTAAATATTTGACTTTTTTGTGTATATGTATGTATATATATGTACATGTATATGTATATATATATATATATATATATATATATATATATATATATATGACGTATGTTCCCCAGGTGAATGCTGAGTTCCTGAGGGTCACCACAATACCCCTTGAAGCTAAATTCATGGAGAAGCTTGATGAGAGGTGCAGTGAATTAATGCAGGTGGTCAGAAAGAAGGGTGGAGCCATTCGTGAGAAGACAAGGCTGCCAATTGTAGAAAAGGTATATATGTTTTTTACTTTCCTGTTCACCATCATGTCATCTCAAGTCGTCAATACATTTTCAATATACATTATTTATTGTATTGGACATGGTCTCGGACATTTTTTCCCTTGGTTGAACAATATTAAAATTAGAGCTTATTTAGAGATATCAGCCGAATGGCTTAGTGTAGGCGCTAACGGCGCCAGGTGTGTATCTCGTAAATTACCCCACTAATAATGCCCAGAATGGTATCAAACTTCTACAGTAGTACAAATAGGTTATGTACTCATAAAACGAGGCATTGGAAAGTTTGTAAGTACATCGGGAGTTTATTTAAATAACACTTGCCTGACAGTGAATGCTACTGCTAACGTGCTTTCTCAACTCACAGAAGTGACGTCAACGTCCACGTTAGCAGTAGCATTCGCCGTCAGGCAAGTGTTATTTAAATAAACTCCCGATGTACTTACAAACTTTCCAATGTCACATGTCACAGCGATGTCACACATTTTTTGTCACATACAGCAAACATCTCCTCACCATCCGCTAGCTGCCTGTCTCCTGAACACACTGTAAAGAAACGCGGTCTCTGTAGACACCCCAGGCTCCACAAACGGCAGCAAAAACAAACTGGGCTAACCCGCACCACGAAACATAACAAACTGTTCCAGCCAATAACCGACAAGAAGGGTTTGGGGGGTTAGTGCGCGGATGAGGAGGAGGGAGGGTCTAGCTAGCCTCCGTTTTGTTTGACAATACTTTAAACGTCAACAAGAAGTGACGTCACCCAACATCACTTAGAGCACCTTTAACAAACCTTCACAGACTCACAGTAAATGCATGGATCGACTTAACCAGTTTCATTTTAGATTTTTTACTATCTTGATGCAGGATACTGACATTGCTGTAAAGAGGGAGATTGCACTTAAAAGTCTTATTTTCTACATGGGAGAAGCAGTGGAGGACCTCGTCAAGGATTTCCTGGTAAGGCAAGATTAATTTAGCGATGCGAAAATTCTAGCTAAGGCTGTCAACTTCAAAATTAGCCATCAGACTATGTTCAGATATATGTCTGAAAACAGTCTGTAAGCAAATTTCAAATAGAGATACAATACCTTTCCACTAAAATCAGAGTTCCATGCGCTGGTAAGTTTATGTTCAAAATCAAACTGGAGTAAAAACATAATTTTATAATTAGTTAGAAGTAGATGCTAATTATACAGTTTTGTGCATTTTGTGTTTGCATTCAATCTGTTTTGAGTTATTTGTTATCTAAATAAAAAAATAGCATCTGAATGTAGTCTAATAGTTTGGGCTCTGTTAACCTTTAATCTGGGGGGAAACCCAACCTGTATCGATTCCTTATTCTTTCTCTCTTTTTTTTTTTTCTTCATAAATTCTTTTCCAGGTGTCAGAAAAGGAAGAGGCTGAACAAATTCTTCAGCAAGAAACCATGGCAATCTTTGTCATCAGAGATGCACAAGGTATACCCACAAACATTGGCATCGTTCTAGAGGGACAAGAGGTTCTGAGCGGCTTGCCCTCTGTCACAAATGCTGTTGCCATTCTCCCGGGCCTTCTTTATGCCTTCAACCTGGAATATCCCAAGACATTGAAACTGACATTTGAATATATCCAGAAAGTCATCATGGACCTGGACCCAAAAAGCATGACCAACAAAGTAAAGAGGCTCTATGACCAGCTCTACAATAGAGCTTAAAGGACTAGTTCTAACTAGTTCTAGTTATTAAAGGACTAATTCAGGGTTCTCACACATTCCAGTTTATACCCGTAAAGAATGTTTTGTTTAAGTGACTGGCTATATGTAGCCTGTGGATTTGAGGTGCTCTCTTTTCCCTCTCTCTTCTCCCTCTTTCTCCGCCTCTCGCTCACTTTCACTCTTTCCCGTATTGCTACGTCCCCTAATGGGGTGGGAGAGGTTGGCAATTAAGCGCAAGCAGGTGTATAGGCACCTGGGGTCCTCATGCCGGTAGCCATTCACTGTAGCTAGCTACTGACGCATTGGAGTGCAGCAGTGTTCCGGGGTGCTGTTTGTAGTGCAAGGTATGTCCAAACTATCTGTTGTTGTATGACTATAATGTTTATTTGGGTTCAGTGCACTAAGGGAGGTTTTAATGTTTTCTTGATGGACTAAGGTGTTACCGAGTGATTGCCAACGGCGCTACTGTTTTGTGTGTGTGCACGCGTTTCCAAAACACGTTGGGAATGCCTAGAGTGACAAGTGTAGAGGAGGTACACTTTTATTCTATCTGTTTTATCTCTGTTGGTTTATTGCGTTAATTGTAATGAGGCTCCGTTGTTATGTTCGCCAGCGTTCAGTGACCCTGGTGAATGCGTGAAGTGCGGAACACTGCCTACTCACCCAATCGCTAGATTGCAAAAAGGTATGTTATGGCTTTGATTATAATGTGTTTGGTAAAAAAGCAAAACGTGTAACAAAGTTATGTGCTTCAGGGTCTTTGCTGAAAGAAGTAATGGTAGAGGGTTTTTCTCTCAGTAAATCTACCAGCTCACGTCTGGTTAGGATCTAACAGTATTTAATTTATGGGTCTTGTGTTTGCCGTGTGTGCGCGTGCGTTTGGTAGCTATATGCAAATAGACTGACTGATTATGACTCTTAGGCGCACAGAGCACTCAACTGGGTCTCTTGTTTCTTTTCTTTTCTGTTTGTTTGTTTGTTTGTTTCTATAGAGGCTACAGCAATCAGATTGTCGGCTGCTGTTCTCTTGAATGCATTTGAATGTGTATGTATGTGCAGGTGCTGCTTTTTAGATACTTTTTTTCCGTTTTGTTTATTGATTTATTGATTTTTATTTTTTTTTATTTGACCACTAGCCGGCGGGCTGTAAGAGATTTGTGTTAGTGAACTGATTGTGGCCACCAGCTAGCGGTTTCTTCTTTTTGTTTGTCTTCCCCCCTTCCCTGTTAATAGCCTCGGTGTGGATTGGGCCCATAGGATAGATTAGCCTACCGGGTTCTAGTCTGGTTTCCTTAGAGTGTTTCACCCATTTGGAACCGATGTGTGCAGTGTAATGCTGTGAAGTGTGCATCTGTTGTAATAGCTCAACAAGCAATGTTGCTGTGGTGTGTAAGCTGAGTTTGTAGTGTTTGTTCTACTCTAAAGTGGTGTTCCTTAGCTCACGTGTGGTATCGAAACCTAGGCCTGGTTAAGCTTATATTCTGGTGGCTCACCCAACTATGGCTTATCCCTATGTTAAATGATGGATTTGTGTGTTATTTATTGACTACCTAAAGCGACTAATTTTTAACTAAGATAAAATAAAGATTGAATCTTTTTACTTTGCTAAACCAAGCCTGTGCGTGTTTCTTTATAAAGAGTCCCCTTGCTCTCACCAGTCTTGTCCAAGGGGTGGCGTAGTTAGCACTGCCATCGCCCCACCAGGGGGCAACATTTTGGCGCAGTCGGCAGGGTAGCAGTTGTGTCGCTAGGTTAGTTTATTTAAGCAGCACCTGTGTGTGTGTGTGTGTGTGTGTGTGTGTGTGTGTGTGTCTGAGAGAGAGAGTACGCAAGCGTGTATAGAGAACAGCAGCTGGCAACAATATGAGTGACGGAGAGGAGTCCGCGGTGGAGTTACAGCAGCTGCGACGATGTGTGGAGCAGCTCCAGGCTGAAAATGAGAGACTTTCGGGGGGAGGGACAGCGGGCAATGCTAGTAGCAGTACTACTAGTACCCAGCCTGTTCGACGGGAGCAAGCGCTCTTTATACCTCGAGAGCGGCGATGCCCAAAGTTTTCTGGCTCCGCAATTGCAGGGTCTTTGTCCGTCGAAGAATGGATTGAAGAAGCGAAAAGTTGTATTCGGACAACGCATATGTCTAATTTTGACAAGGCCTTGTTTTTGTTTGATCACCTAGAGGGTGAAGCCCGAAATGAGATTAAGTACCGCCCTATAGCCACACGTGAAAACCCTGAGTCGATAATTGAAGTCTTAAGGGAAGTATATGGGTGTGCTAAATCATATGTGTACTGGCAACAGCGTTTCTTTAACAGAAAGCAAAAGGACAATGAAACTTTGTTTGAGTTCTCTCATGCTTTAATGGAAATGTTGGATAAAGTAAAACAGTCAAATGAAGGTGCCATTAGGAACCCTGATATTGTTTTGCGAGACCAGTTCTGTGAAAATGTCTGTGATCCTATGTTACGCAGGGAACTCAAGAGATTGGTACGAGCAGATAGTGGGTTGACTCTTCTAGCCGTACAGAAAGAAGCTATAAGGTGGGTGCAGGAGGGTCAGTCCAACCGAGACCGTAGTTACCGTGCTCCAGGTGCAAGCAGTGAAGCTCAGGTTGTGTCGCAATGTGTTACAGCCCCCCAGTCATCAGAATTCACTGAATTAAAAGACTTGGTCCTTAAGCAACAAGCTCAGCTGGACATGCTCGTGAGGCAGTTAGGACACCATAGTGGTAGATCACAGCCCCCTCCACCACACCGGGGTGGGCGATACAAACGCGCCCCCAATGGTCAGCCCATTTGTCTACGGTGCGATCAACCAGGCCATATAGCCCGCTACTGCCAGGCAGCTCCCCCCACCCACAATAGTAGGTTGGCTTCACGTTTGCCCCCTGATATCCCCCCTAACCAAGCACCGGGCCCAGACAACCTCCCTAGTCAATCGGGAAACTAGCAACTCCCAGTGTGCAGAGCCACACGCTGGGGAGGGATGTGTCTGGCTCAATGGATCCTCAATCATATGATAAGTTAGTTAAAACTTGCCCTGTATTGTCGGTTTCTATGGGAGACATAACAGTTCCCTGCTTGATTGACACTGGGTCAATGGTGACCACCATCACCGAGAGTTTCTTTCGAGAGCATTTCCATCATCTACAAAAGAAAGATTGTAGATGGCTTGGGCTTAAGGCCGCTAATGGTTTAGACATCCCCTATATTGGTTACCTAGAGTTGGATGTGGGGGTACTGGGGCAATGCATTCAGGGGAGGGGAATTTTAATTGTTAAAGACCCAGAGAATAGCACTCTTAAAGACCGTAAGCTCGTAACACCCGGGATACTGGGAATGAATGTAATTGGGGAATGCTATCAGGTCCTTTTTAAACAACATGGGTCACAGCTCTTTCATTCCCTCCCTGTGAAATCGGCGGCACCGGCAGCTCGACGTGCATTGAGACACTGCGAACAGATCCAGGCCATTGTAAATGCACAGAAGCCGTTCAAAGTGAAAGTCCATGGGAAAAGGGCAGTCTGTCTTGAGGCAGGAGCACTAACCATGGTCCCGGTTACATGCCCCCAGCTTGAGTCCGCAGAGTTTTTGCTGGAGCCCTTGGACTTTGACAAGGAGCAGTTGCCCGAAGGCCTACTGGTGTCCCCTACCCTGGTGCCGGCTAGAAAGGGTTGTCTATATGCACCTGTAGTGAATGTGGGTAACACAAAGGTATGGTTGCCCCCACGCCGCCCTATTGGCACTGCACAAGTTGTGGCGGCAGCTGTAACAGGAACAGCTGCCTCTATATCCGTCGACCCTTCATGGGAACAGTGTCAAGCTTATGTCTCCACACAGGAGGTAGTTGAGTGCTGCAGTGTCCCTGAGTTCATGGCGCCAGACTTCCCGGGGTTGACCCAGCAACAAGCTGCTGAGGCCAGGGCCCTCCTTGTCCAGTATAGCAACATCTTTTCCCAAGGGGAGGGAGACCTAGGATGCACGTCCTTAATCAGCCATGAGATTCCCCTGTTGGACAATGCTCCTGTTCGACAGCCATATCGTAGAATTCCACCCTCCCAGTATGAAACTGTAAAAGCGCACATCCGACAGCTCTTAGATAGTAAAGTCATCAGAGAAAGTAGCAGTCCATATTCTTCTCCTATAGTCTTGGTGACTAAGAAGGATGGGAGTTTGCACCTTTGTGTAGATTACAGGCAGCTAAATGCAAAAACCCGCCATGACGCATACCCCCTTCCCCGTATAGAAGAATCGTTGGATGCACTTTCAGGAGCGAAATGGTTCTCCACCTTGGACTTTGCAAGTGGATACAATCAGGTTCCAATGGTGGAGCAGGATAAACCTAAGACCGCCTTCTGTACGCCTTTTGGCCTGTTTGAGTTCAACAGAATGGCATTTGGACTGTGTAATGCGCCTGGAACGTTCCAGCGTTTAATGGAGCGGATGTTTGGCGATTGCAGATACCAGTCCGTTCTACTGTACCTGGACGATGTGATCGTCTTTTCCACCACCGTCCAGCAGCATTTGGAAAGACTGGGAGAGGTGTTTTCCCGTCTGCAAAAACAGGGACTAAAAGTAAAACTGTCAAAATGCCGTTTCTTCCAGCACCAGGTCAGTTACTTGGGGCATGTGGTCTCTGCTGAGGGAGTTGCCACGGATCCCGCCAAGATAGAGGTGGTTAAGGAGTGGAGACGCCCTGGACACCTGGCTGAATTACGATCTTTCCTCGGTTTCGCGAGCTATTATCGGCGTTTCGTGGAGGGATTTTCAAAGCTGGCAGCCCCACTCCACCATCTGGTAGGAAGACTCAGTGGACCTCGAAGAAAGGGAAAGACCCCCCCAGTTCCTCTGGCCTCGGCCTGGGACGAAGGATGTGAGCAAGCATTTCTGTCTCTGAAGGAGCGACTCACCTCAGCTCCAGTGCTGGCTTAGGCCGACTTTAAGAAGCCCTTCATCTTGGAGGTAGATGCCAGCCACGGAGGTCTTGGTGCAGTCCTCTCCCAAGAACATGAAGGGAAAGTACGTCCAGTCGCATTTGCCAGTCGGGGAGCTGCTGAAAGAAATATGGAGAACTATAGCTCCATGAAGCTCAAACTGCTTGCAGTAAAATGGGCAGTTACGGAAAAGTTCCGTGAATATTTGCTGGGGAACCATTTCACAATCCTTACTGACAATAACCCCCTGAGCCATCTGCACATGGCAAAGCTGGGAGCAACCGAGCAGCGGTGGGCTTCTCAGCTGGCGTCATTCAATTTTACCCTCAGATATTGTCCGGGCAAGAGCAATCAGAATGCGGACGCTCTTTCTCGTCAGTATCTGGAACGCTTCACCTTCGGGACAGAGGTCCCCGCGTTGGGCGCATTGACCAGCCTTGGTCCGACGCCTGCCATAGAGGGCCAATGCGAGGAGGTGGTGGCCTTACCGGGGCGTACACCTCAGGATCTCAGCTCGCTTCAGGAAGCTGACCCAGTCATCGGGCCCGTGAGGAAGTACTATCAAGAAGGTCGACGGCCAGGTGCAATGGAGCGTGAAGCGTTACCCAAGTCCAGCAGAGCCCTGCTCCGACACTGGGACCGCCTAGTCAACGAGGAAGGAGTTCTGTACCGCCTGATTCATGCACCAGGGGGAGGTCCAGAGACTCTCCAGCTACTGCTGCCTCAGTGCCTGCAAGCCGAAGTCCTACGGAGTGTCCACGACGAGCAAGGGCACCAAGGCACGGAAAGAACACTCCAGCTACTCCGAAGCCGATGTTTTTGGCCCAGTATGATTAAAGATGTTGAACAGTGGTGCCAGCAGTGCCAGCGATGGGCTGGACGGCCTTCCCCAGAACGCAAAGTCTGTACATATTGGAGCACGATGCAAGCCACTCGACCGAATGAAATCCTGGCTCTTGATTTTACTCTGTTAGAGCCGGCCAGTGATGGACAAGAGAATGTCCTGATTCTCACAGACATATTTACGAAGTACTCGCAGGCTGTCCCTACTAAAGACCAAAGAGCTCCTACTGTGGCCAGGGCCTTGGTGCAGCAATGGTTCCATAGGTTTGGTCCCCCAGCTCGTATACACTCTGACAGAGGGCAAAACTTTGAGAGCCTCCTGATCCAGCAACTGTGTCAGATGTACGGTATACAAAAGAGCCGCACCACTCCGTACCATCCTCAAGGGAATGCCCAGTGTGAGCGGTTTAACCGCACACTCCATGACTTGCTGCGCACACTACCTGAGACAGAGAAGCGTCGCTGGCCACATCATCTGCCTCAGCTCACCTTTGCCTATAATATTACCCCACACCAGACCACAGGGCATACACCGTATTATCTGATGTTTGGCCATCACCCAATATTGCCAGTTGATTTCTTGCTTGGTATCAGGGAGGCTGCTCCAGACACCAACACCCTAGAAGAATGGGTTGAAAAGCACCAGCAAAGTGTCAGGATGACTCATGAACACGTCAGGCAGAGATCAGAAGAACTGGCCCTCAGGCGGAACCAGAACCATAATGATCAGGTGAACGATACCGGCTTCCAAGAAGGAGAGTTGATCTATCTGCGGAACCACCCACATGGGAGAAATAAAATCCATGACTACTGGAACTCTGTGGTCTATCGAGTTGTACGCTGCCCTTCTGGAGCAGGAGCGGTATACACTGTGATCCCTGCAGATGCGGGTGGACCTGTTCGACAGGTGCATCGTTCTGAGATGCGCGCCGTCCCTATGGGATTGAGGCCCGGGCCAGGTGGTGTTCCTGGTCCAGCTTGGGAAGAGGAGACCCTCAAAGATCCTCCTGCCTGGAATGATGGTGATGCCCGAGATGTGATCATTTGGTATGGGGCAGGACAAGAACCTCAAGCTGTACCTGCTCCAACCGGCACCTCAGCGTCTGAAGAAATTGACATTGAGGATATGGCTGAGGTGCCTGAGGACAACATTGTGGCTGTGCGGCGTTCAGCGAGGTCTACGGCCGGGCAGCACTCCAATCTCTACCATCTACCCCGGCTGACTTGTGGCAGAAATGATGGTCCATCAGGAATAGAGGGTGAAGACTCCCGGGCATGAGGTGTCATCGTCGGGCCGCCGATTCATTTGGAGGGGGTGGATTGTAGCCTGTGGATTTGAGGTGCTCTCTTTTCCCTCTCTCTTCTCCCTCTTTCTCCGCCTCTCGCTCACTTTCACTCTTTCCCGTATTGCTACGTCACCTAATGGGGTGGGAGAGGTTGGCAATTAAGCGCAGGCAGGTGTATAGGCACCTGGGGTCCTCATGCCGGTAGCCATTCACTGTAGCTAGCTACTGACGCGTTGGAGTGCAGCAGTGTTCCGGGGTGCTGTTTGTAGTGCAAGGTATGTCCAAACTATCTGTTGTTGTATGACTATAATGTTTATTTGGGTTCAGTGCACTAAGGGAGGTTTTAATGTTTTCTTGATGGACTAAGGTGTTACCGAGTGATTGCCAACGGCGCTACTGTTTTGTGTGTGTGCACGCGTTTCCAAAACACGTTGGGAATGCCTAGAGTGACAAGTGTAGAGGAGGTACACTTTTATTCTATCTGTTTTATCTCTGTTGGTTTATTGCGTTAATTGTAATGAGGCTCCGTTGTTATGTTCGCCAGCGTTCAGTGACCCTGGTGAATGCGTGAAGTGCGGAACACTGCCTACTCACCCAATCGCTAGATTGCAAAAAGGTATGTTATGGCTTTGATTATAATGTGTTTGGTAAAAAAGCAAAACGTGTAACAAAGTTATGTGCTTCAGGGTCTTTGCTGAAAGAAGTAATGGTAGAGGGTTTTTCTCTCAGTAAATCTACCGGCTCACGTCTGGTTAGGATCTAACAGTATTTAATTTATGGGTCTTGTGTTTGCCGTGTGTGCGCGTGCGTTTGGTAGCTATATGCAAATAGACTGACTGATTATGACTCTTAGGCGCACAGAGCACTCAACTGGGTCTCTTGTTTCTTTTCTGTTTGTTTGTTTGTTTCTATAGAGGCTACAGCAATCAGATTGTCGGCTGCTGTTCTCTTGAATGCATTTGAATGTGTATGTATGTGCAGGTGCTGCTGTTTAGACACTTTTTTTCCGTTTTGTTTATTGATTTATTGATTTTTATTTTTTTTTATTTGACCACTAGCCGGCGGGCTGTAAGAGATTTGTGTTAGTGAACTGATTGTGGCCACCGGCTAGCGGTTTCTTCTTTTTGTTTGTCTTCCCCCCTTCCCTATTAATAGCCTCGGTGTGGATTGGGCCCATAGGATAGATTAGCCTACCGGGTTCTAGTCTGGTTTCCTTAGAGTGTTTCACCCATTTGGAACCGATGTGTGCAGTGTAATGCTGTGAAGTGTGCATCTGTTGTAATAGCTCAACGAGCAATGTTGCCGTGGTGTGTAAGCTGAGTTTGTAGTGTTTGTTCTACTCTAAAGTGGTGTGCCTTAGCTCACGTGTGGTATCGAAACCTAGGCCTGGTTAAGCTTATTCTGGTGGCTCACCCAACTATGGCTTATCCCTATGTTAAATGATGGATTTGTGTGTTATTTATTGACTACCTAAAGCGACTCATTTTTAACTAAGATAAAATAAAGATTGTATCTTTTTACTTTGCTAAACCAAGCCTGTGCGTGTTTCTTTATAAAGAGTCCCCTTGCTCTCACCAGTCTTGTCCAAGGGGTGGCGTAGTTAGCACTGCCATCGCCCCACCAGGGGGCAACATATAGTTAAAGTAATAGGTTCAGTATTTCAGTAGTAGTACCTGTCATGTCTTGAAGCAGTCCAGTTCAGATAAAATTGCGATAAGTTTAGTTGAAATCGAAACTTTTCAACAATGTGGTGTTGTTTTTTTACAGTTGGATATCATTTGTAGCAGAGATAGTGAACTGAGAAATTGTTGCATTTCCCTAATTCACTGCATTGTTCTCGGTTAAGGCTGATAAGGCTGTTGTTTTCTAAGGTCAATGTTTGCCAGCCCTTGAAGTTAAAATATGACACTTGAGCACTGAAATTGTGGATGTGTGGAAATAAGTTAATAAATCTTTATGCAATGTAAATTATTTGTCTTTTTTTATTTATTAGATTTTGGATCAGATCAAATATTAAGCGATGTTCCTTGATGGGAAACATGTTTTATTAAATCCATATATTTTTGTTTGTTTAAAATTAATAATTTCTATTAACTTTTATTTTTAAAAATGATACATAATTGTTTAATTAAATCTATATGTATTTGATTGGAGAAAACAAATAATTTCTAATACATATTTCTTAAATGAGAAGTTTTGTTTTGATTAAATCTATATATTTTTGTTTAGATCAAAAATAGAATTTAAATTAATTGACTTTCTTCAACATGAAAAATGTACTTTGTACCAAAATAGTTTGTACTTTGTTTTATAAAATAGTTTTCATAGACATAGAAAATATTGGTTAGGGTAAGTTATTTATTTTTCATTGGTTCAAGTTATAAAATATAGATGTGAACCATTACCCTACATTTTTTAAATTGGATGAATGAAAATATTTTTTTTTCAGTGTAGTCAAGGCTGAGTAAGCTTCTTGCGCCTTACCAGTGATCACGCATTGTAGTAATAAACACCAAAAATCTGCAGGCCACTTTAAAGTAATAGCAACTCTCTCAAAATGACTAAAATATTTCTCAACATCCCTTTCGCAAAAAGGAGGAACCATCCTCCGATTTCGACCCACATCAAACTCAGAGACAGCGGCACCCTTCTTAGCGGTCATTTCCATCCGTTTTAATGCAAACTTATGATCCAATTCATGCTTTCGTAACTCTAATTTTGCATTTTCGAACTCCAACTGTTTTTCTTTCAGAGCCAATTCTCTCAAACGAATGACATGATCTCCCACAGAAGGATCAGCCGCTTCCTCTACTAAGGGCCTCAATAAAATTAAAATACTCAACTTAACAAGATTACTTTTCAGTACGCTCCGCAAAGTGTCCTTTAAACTCCTATCCTTAGAGGCTATTTCTAGTCTATAAAACTCTGCTATCTGCAACAACTGCTCCTTTGTATACAATAAAAGCAGTTCTTCAGGTGGAGATTCCTGAAAAGCATCCACCACCGAAGCCATTTCGACTCATTTTATCCGCACTCGAATAAACGAATGAATGTGTCAAACACTGTGCATGTATGGGGCGCCGTTTGTAAAGCGGCTCACGCTGAAAATAACAGCAACATTTTGTCACATTTAGGTTCAAACAATGTTTAAAAAACTGGTATGAATTTTTGACTGTCACTTTTTAGCACATTTACAACAATATTTATCAACTTAGATATATTTTAAATAGTTAAATCTAAATTTAAATGTTAAATCTAAATCTAAATCTAAATGTTAAATCTAAATGTTAAATCTAAATCTAAATGTTAAATCTAAATATTAAATCTAAATCTAAATCTAAATCTAAATGTTAAATCTAAATGTTAAATCTAAATCGGTACTATACGGTTATCCGGACCACACGTGACCACACGTATCTGGACCACACGTGACCACACGTAAATAATTATCAAAATGGCGCCAAAACCATTTTTAAATTCCCTCCAAAACTTTTTCACGCTCATGCGATCTCCTTGCCTCTCATCTCCCTCAATACCACAGAGCTCCCCATCACTCACAACAAGAAGATAAATCTCTGGAGCCTACCAACAACCGAAGAGGAAGCCGTGGAATTCTTCAAGGATCGAGGCCTGCTGCCCATGGAACAACGATGCCGCAACAACCACTTGATGCGCTCTATTTCGGGACCGACTCAACCTTCTGGAAGTGCAATACGAGGTCCTGCTTGCAGAAGATCAATATCCGCAGTGGCAACTGGTTCTCCAATTCTCGCCTTCCATTCGTGACCATTGCGTTTCATCTACCTCTGGGCTTGGGAAATGACATCAGGCAAACTGTGCAAACGAGAGCTGGGCATTGACAAGGAGACCACCGTCGACTGGAGCAATTACATGAGGCAAGCGTGCGTGGAGGCTCTTCTGGCGCGGAACCAAGGACAAATCGGCGGCGAGGGCATGATAGTGGAAATTGACGAGTCCCTCTTTACCAAGCACAAGAAAAATGCCGGCCGGGTACTACCTGTACCTCAACAGTGGATCTTCGGAGGGATTTGCCGCGAGACCAAGGAGTGTTTTCTGGTGGAGGTGCCAAACAGGAACGCTGCAACTCTGCTGGCTGCCATTCAAGAGAACATCGCAGAGGGGACCACCATCTACTCGGACAGCTGGAGAGGCTACAAGACGCGTGAGCTGGAGGCGGCAGGATTCGAGCACTTCAAGGTCAATCATCACTACAACTTCGTGGATCCAGAAACCGGCGCTCACACCCAAACCGAGGAAAGGATGTGGGGATCGGCAAAGTGGTGGAACAAGAAACACCGGGGCACCGATCGGCAGTTTCTCAAGTCGTACCTGGCTGAGTTCATGTGGAGGAGCACTATTGGCGAAGAGGACCTGTTCGATGCTATTCTGAGGGAAGTGAAGACACGCTGGCCGCCTACTGTTCGAGGATGCTGGAACAAGAGTTTTGAATAAACTTTGTTTAAAAAATTCAGAAATAGGTGTGGTTTTTGAATAAACTTTGTTTAAAAAATTCAGAAATAGGTGTGGTCCGGATAACCGTGGTTTTTGAATAAACTTTGTTTAAAAAATTCAGAAATAGGTGTGGTTTTTGAATAAACTTTGTTTAAAAAATTCAGAAATAGGTGTGGTCCGGATAACCAAAATTCAGAAATAGGTGTGGTCCGGATAACCGTATAGCATTTTGATAATTATTTACGTGTGGTCACGTGTGGTCCGGATAACCGTATAGTACCTCTAAATCTAAATGTTGAATCTAAATGTTAAATCTAAATCTAAATGTTAAATCTAAATATTAAATCTAAATCTAAATGTTAAATCTAAATGTTAAATCTAAATCTAAATGTTAATTCTAAATCTAAATGTTGAATCTAAATGTTAAATCTAAATGTTTCGGGTGAAACTAAATATTTAACTAATATGCAAATCATAGACTGTAAAAAAATATGGACGTAGTGACATCACCCGTAGGTTTCCGAAGAGCATTTTTGAAGCCTAAAGTGGGCGGAGCCGGCCGTCGCCATCTTGGCCTCGCGTCACTCCCGGATAACAGAAAATGGGCAAAGAGGCAAAGTGAGTGGAGTTGAGGAGCCTGGTTATCTGAAATCACGCCCACCTAGCTCGACGTGATCGAGTTAGCTCAGGCTGTTAACGGCTCTGGGTAATGCTATAAGGTTATGCTACTGACAGTACCAAGTCTGCGCCTGCACAGGGCCTCGCGCTAAAGTGACAGTTGATGATGTAAAGCCAATTAAAAGTTCCTATTTTTGCCCTTCGAAATATTATAATAGTTAAAAGACATGGCTACAAGTGAGACTGTGTATCGTGATTCTGTACTATTCTGCTAGTTGAAAATGTATTATGCAGTAACTTAATATTACTCTGAGAGTGTGTGTGTGACAGTGATTTATGTGCACATGTCAGTCACTCTTTTTTATAGTCTATGGTCCGTCAGCGCGGCATCGCTCATCAAGTTCGTAGAGAGCTTATTCAGTCCATTTTAAATTCTGATTTTGTCCGCCTCTCAAATGGGTTAAACCATAGATATATTGCCTATGAAGTTCAAGTAAATGCGCTAGAAAATCTGCACTCATTCAAGGATGTTGTAGCGTTTATACGCCCACGTATAAATATTATTAATTATTATTCATAACGAATTATGATCAATAATTAATAATTTAATTATTTTCAATTATTTACTGTAACAGAATCAATAATATGATAATTTATCAGTTCATCCAATGAACAGAAAGCATAAACAATTATTAACTCTAGGAAATATAATATCTTCCTGGCCAAGAAAGAATAACCCCCTAACAGTAAATTAAGAAATAGGGTAACAGCATAGGTAACTTTTGATCGAAGTTCAAGACAATAAAATTTGATAAGCACATACACAAGCAATCTCTTTTCAAATACAAACAATACTTTATTGATTATATACTAACACGTACAGCTAATGTCTAACACAAACACACACACACGCACACACACACACACACATTCATACGAGTTGCAGAAAGGAAGAGAGTGAGGAAAGAGTGGGTTTAAGAGTGAAAGGATGAAATCTCACGATTCCATAATGCACTTAGACATGACCTGAACGAACCATCAAACATTAATTTAACCCTTCTATCGTTTTAGGCAGGTTATTAAAGTTATATAAATACACCAGTTTAGCTTTCAGTCTGGAGGTTACTTGCTTGTCTTCTCGTTCCTTTTTGGGAATTCCCTTCGTTGCGTAACAGAGGGTTCCCCCGGGTTCGTTCGTCGGCTGTGGTCTCCTTGTGCATGGATAGATGGGGCGAGAACCAGTCACGTGTGGCTGGCGGTTGCTGATGGTTGAATGAGTCTTTGAAGTTGAAAGCGTGCGTTGCAGCCGCGAATCGTGGAACGAAACTTTGCAGCAAAACTTAACTTAAAACCGAGACTTTCAATCGGAAAATAAAGGAAGACTTAGAAAAGAAAAGAAGACTTAGACGAGAGTAGTAAGACGGCTTGAATGAAACTGTTTAACCCATGTTCTACAGATCTTGATTTGGGTTATTTCTGCTCGTTTGTTACATGGTACTAGTCTGCCGGAACTTAGAGAGCTTAGAGCTTTTAGAGCAGCGAGAGAGAGAGCTTAGTTTTTGGGTCTAAGGTTTTAACTAAAAGTTTGTCCCCCCTCCTGAAGAGAGCGGACCAATTAGACACTGGCTTTGTCTCATCGTAAATCTGGAGTGTTGGTGTGTTCTCTAACTTTTAAGCAGAGAGGACAGAGGCCACAGTTTAGACATGATTTCTAATTAAAAGAAGATCAAAACATATTACACCGATATCATTCAAGCCATCTTGCTAGTTGTGTTCGTAAGATAGCATTGATATGAAACAGTACACACTGTCATTCACACACCTAATAATTATAACAATTACATGAATTATATGGGATTAAAGCATATCTTATTAGAATATGCATATAAGTGGTGGAAACACACAGGATTATGTAGTTGCGTGATTGTTTGATTGTAAGTCCATTGAGAATTGTTCTTAAATGATTTTATGTAGTTTATTGGTAAGAATCAGTTCTCTGGTTTGAAGAGACAGAACACTGTTTGTTCTGTTCAGAGGTCTTAAGGAGGAGGGGTCAGGAATGCTGTGGTGTCATTTCTGAACCAATTTGTCTTTTAAAAACCCCCTCATATTGACAAGTTCTTCCTTTAGCTGGGCTCATAAAAGTTCTTAGTTGGGGGTTTTCGTTGGTTTGGTCATTAGAAGGGTCTTTTGCAGACTCTGTGGCGCCAGGATGGGTGACTTATGGCTCTGGACTGTGAGGACACTGTCTTTATCTTAACCAGTCCGTAGTTGGCCACAAAGCTAGCCATTGACCAGTTATTTAGTTAGTGTTGGGGGAGGCTCTTTTAAATAGCCAGAGTGTTGAGGATCATTTGACGTTCTGAACCAATCTTCTGTTTTGTTCGGCAGGAAGTAGAGAGTTTGAATTAATTTTCTGGAAGAAAATTAGTCTGTGGTTGATTTCTTCTCATTGTCGTTACATATCCCCCCTTCGGTCGACGATGTGTTGAGTAGAAGACATCGGTGAACGCTGGAGAAATGGGTAGAGGAAGCAAACACAAACAGCAAACAACAAGACAACACCTCCATGACTGGTCACTTTACTGGTGCAGGGCATTAGATTACCTAGGCATAAACAGGTTCACTCTCTCAATATAGTTAATCACGTTGACTAAAGTTTAGTTCAATTTTAGGACGTTATCCTAATTTGTTTTGGGACGGTGATTAATTAATTTTGTGACTAAATTTGATTTGTTTGTTTTATTCTCTTCTAAATTGTTCTAGGTTTAGACCAATTTACCTTTCAATTTGTGATTCGAATGATGCAGGGAGTTCTCTGGCTCACATTCGTTTTGAGGTGACTTACAAATATTAGGCGTGGTGTGTCAATCCTATTATTGTGACCTTGACCCTTATGGGGCGGACAGGCATTTTACCTAATAAAAGAAGAAAAGGAAGGAAGGAAGAGGTAAAACAAAACAAAGCAGTTGAGTGTTCCTCCTGATATGAATTGTAACTACTGTTGCACAGCTAAGGTGTCAGGGATCATGATGTAATGATAGGTGTTCTCAGGTGTACTTGTTGGATGAGTAGTTAGTTGCCATGTTTCCTATGGTAAGTGTAGCTAAGTTGTTAAGCTAGTTTCTGAAGTTAGTTTCTACCTGTGGGGGAAAACATGTTTGTTGAATGTTTTGCACAGTAGAGGCGGTTAACTTCTGTATGTTAGTGAGTATGTTAGGGATGTTGTGTAGTGTATGTATGTATGTATTAGGGATGTATGCATGTATGTATGTATGGTCAGATCTGTTTCAGTCTGTTTTGCTCCCCCCTTTGCTTGATGGCTTAGCTTTGATGAGCTTGTTGCCTCTTTGCCTTGGAAAAGGGATCTTCTGTGATCTGCTGGGAGTCAAACCAGTAAGGCAGGAAGTTCTCTGGCAGACATTGGGAGGCAGTTTGGCATGGCTGGATGAAGCTGTGGTGCAAAACTTGGTCTCCGTTGTTGCATTCCTCCGATGATACCTTTTGGTTGTGACAGACTTTCTGACGTTCTGGGCTTACTGTTGTTTCTGTAGCACACATATGGTTCTTGAGTTTGGAGCTCGTTTGGTGGTTTCTTTATGAGTGATGGGTAGCCAGGATGGTGTTTTCTGGTACCTCTGGGTGTTTGTCAGTGGTTGACTGTGAGAGACCACTCTGTTCTGTGTTGTTGTAGAACAAGTGGTTGTCATCTTCATTATGAAGGTGCATCAGATGAATCAGTGGTCTTCCGTGTTCAGCCTGTTTTCTAAGAACACTTCCAGTCGCCTCATTAGTTGCTCCATATCTTCTGAGGGTAAACTGTCTTGTTCTTGGGCATACTCAGTGCTGTGCTTAACTGAGTTGTGCCGAGGTGGGTTTCCTGAGAAGCGTGGCTGGTCCCATGGCTTTTCCATGTGGTTGGTGTGGTATCTGTCATCAGCATGGGAATCACGTTCTCTGTGCTTCTTACGAAGAACTGTGGTGTTGTCATGCCACTGGTTGTCTTCCAGTGCAAGGCTTGTGTCTTGGCTGAAGGAGTTTGAAACTGTGGATGTTTTCAAACCTTTCTTTGAGGACATCTTCTGTTTGATGTGGGCCTTGTGCGTCAGGTCACGTAACTGTTGAATTGTCATTGTGTCTGCGCAGGCCTCGAGACCAAGATGATGACTTAATCCGGGGTGCAGGTTTCTCAGAAAGAGGTTTTTGAAGTTCACATCCTCTTCTTGTTCAGGTGAGTTATGTGCACCAAAGAAGGCTTGTCGAAAACGGTGGTAGTATGCTTGGGGAGTCTCGTGTCGACCTTGTTTGGTTTCCAAGGCGATTAACACACCGTGTTCTGACTCTGGGCCTATGAATTCTTTTATCAGTGTCTTACATAGCAGTTGGTAGTTTGACTTGACATGAGCAGGTTGTCGGTCTAGGAAGCTTCGTACCTCTGAACTGGATGTCGATCTGAGGAGGTAGAACCTGTCTCTGTCAGTCACATGAGGTCTCACCTCTAGGTGGAAGTTGATATCTCGGATGTAGGACTGGATGTCCGGGCATTCCGTGGAGTTCGGGTTGAACGGAGTGATATTCTTAACCAGCTTGTTGAGATCTTTAAAGGTCATCGCCGGTGCAGCTCTGGAGTCTGCCTGGATGAGCTCTCGTTGCTTGTTGGCAGTGAACGGTTCTGTGGTGAAGGCCTGTGACGTTTTGGGTTGTGGCCATTCACTTCTTTCACTGTATGGCAGTTCTTGGATGGAGGACTCTGTCCTGCTCGGCAGTGGTGATGCTGAGGGAGGTCTCTCCCTTCTTGGCTCTGGTTTCTGTTGGAAAATGTGCTGGAGTTCATCTCTGACCGCGTAGAGCTCGTCGTTGACGTCATCTCGCTGTTGGGTCAGATGGTTGATTTCAGCATTGCACCTTTCCAGGTGGTCTTTCAGAGCATTAATTTCAGAGTTCTTATCTTCAATGTCAGCTTTAGCTTTCTCTAGCTGATGTTCAGCAGACTGGAGTTGGTTTACCAGGTGTTTCTGGACAGTCTTTAATTCTTGTTTGTCACTTTCAGTGGCTGCAAGGGCTTCTTGGAGCTTGTCAACTTGTTTCTTTGTTTCTTGCTCCACTTCGTCAGGCACTTGAGCTTTCGCTTTGAGCTGGTCTGTGCAGCGTTGGGTGTGCATCAGCTCCCTCAGGAACTCAGTGGTCTGACGCTTGAAGTCGTCCTGGACTTTCACTTCCAGCTTGTCCATGCGGCTCTGGGCACGTGTCAGCTCCTCCCGAAGGTGGGTGATGTGCTTGTCGCTTAGTGTCAGCTGGGCTGTGAAGGCATTGCTTAGGGAACAGATAATCTTGGTTAGTTCCACGTGGTTGTGGTTTTGATTCTGGCTTGAATCATGTGTCAGGAATCTTCTCAGAATTATGATTATTATTAAAAATAATAACAGTTCAATTGTCTTTGGTGTGAGGCAGTCCGTAATGCCTCTGAGCCAGGCGTCCACGTCGGTGGGGTTTGTCGTCCACGGCATGTTGGCACGCTGGGGTGAAGAGACTGACACAGATCTGTGTGGGGTGTAAGCCTATGTGGTTGAACAGCTAAGTGTCGTTTCAGTGACTGTACAACAATAGTGAAGTGTTGTAATGTCTAAGTGTTGGTCTCAGTGTAGACAGGTAGGCTAGTGATGTGGAAACTTTGTCACTCAACTAAGTGAGAGAAAGAGAGAGAAAAGGTTAAAACAAATCTCAATTGCAAGGATTTTTTTTTTTTTTCAGTGGGAGAAATATTTTTATAAATATTTCCTATCAATGAAAAACTGGTTTAAACTCGTGATGTTTCACTCAACTGAGAAAGGGGAAAAGAGAGAGAGGTTAAAACCAATTTCACTAAAACAAGAAAGAAAATTCTTAAGTAGGAGAAATATTATTTTTCTCATAAATGCTGCCTATCGGTGAGAATCTGTTTCCAGAAAGGTAAACAATATTATTGTTTATGTTTACAAGGAAAAATAATACAATAATAATGCTGATACCTTTTTCCGAGTTTTACAGGATTGACACCACACACCGTCAGTTGGACTGCTTACAGCTGGGATGCTATGAAGGCGACAGTTGCTCAACACTTGTCTCTGTTAATTTATCTTGGATAAGATGTTAAATTGTAAATTGTGTTTACAAAACAGAGAGAGTATGGAGAACAAGAGAGGGTTTGATTACAAATCAAATACCTATTAATTGTTTTCTTTGGAAAAATTCTCTTTCTCTTTCTTTAGACTCGATTGATGGTTCTTCCAGGTTTGTTTCCTACAAATGTGAAGAAAGGGGATGGAATAAAGCAGGACAGAACAGGAAAGACGTGTAAAGAAGGAAGAGGAAGGAGTGAAAGGAGATTGGGTCCACAAATGGCTCTGAAGCCTTTGTGTCGAACTACGAGTGTAGAATTGATAGTTGCCAACAACTAAACATTCAAAAATAAAACTTTGTAAGAGAGGGTTATCTCTGATTTATTTGACACTTGTAGTGAGATACCAATGTCTCCTATTGAGGCTCAGGTGTGTTACTCCCAAGCTTTCAAAGTTCAAAAATGTATTCACCTGAAGTGATTAAATCTAAAAGAGAATTTTAGAAATTAGGAAAAATTATGAAATTAGATTTATTAAAAATAAATCGAGAAATCATTAGAAATTACCTGTTTAGGAAAATAGAATTTAAACCCTTTTTAAATCAAATTAAAATTTGACAATTAATAATCATAAACCAGTATTTTCTTTTCAAGTAAAATGCAGGTAAATGAAATTAATAATTGTGAACCGAAATTTCCTTTTCGCAGAAAAATATGGGTAAAGTATAATATGAGACAGGTCAAATAGGAAAGAAGAAAAGACCAACAGGTGTAAACATCAAGGTGTTTAAATGGTTAAATCCCTTTAACGTTGTTCAAACAGACACTGTATTTAACCACTGTCAATGACAACCGTAAATAATGCTTAAGGCTTTAGTATAGGTTAGGCCTCAATGTAAACAACTACCTAGCTTAGCTTTAGCTTAGCTTAGCTTAGCCACAAATGGGTTTGTTTCAGTTTGTTTACACTGTGGCCAGACGGGCTTTGCTGTGGGGTCCGAGTTCCCCCGGAAGCGTTGGTTAAGACTTCCGTGTCACGATTGTAACTATGGCGACAAAACAAACTCTAGTGGGCGAACTTGTGAATTGCAGCTCGTAAACAGTAATGCATGTTAAGTTACATGAAATTTCGGCACATTTCAAACAATGTTCAAAGAATATGCACGTCGATCATATTATATGAAATGTCGGCGCATTTCAAAAATACAAATAAAGGACACCACTCGTAGCTGTTTTTACGACGTGGGGCTTCACTCGGTTGTTTAAGAGTGATTAACTTTAAAGGACAGCTTTGTGCTGTAATAGATGGAACAAACGATCTCGGCGGATCGTCTCTGTGCAATGTTATCTGAGCACGCAAAAACAACAGGGTTTTTAACTGTTGGTTGAGTTTCAACGTCAAGCTTTACTTGAACACAACTTTAAATAATTCCTATTCAACTACACTCGGACATACGCAGTGTTTACACGAGAATTAATTGAACAGACACAGATAAGCTTATAGTTTATCACGGGGATTGCCGTGGAACACGCACTGACAATCTGAGAAATAAAGACTAATCTGTGAGAATATTCGTCCCAGTGGAACACGCACTGAGTGACGATCGATAAATAAGGACTAACGTTCAAGTTAGACGAGGGACACGCTCGTCCGTCCTTTACATGGTTATTTTAATTACTGCAGTTTTAATTTCATTCAGCTCTCTGACTGATACAAACACACATAACGTTATAGCTATTTGAAAGACTCTGGAACACGCAGATGTCTTAAGCTATAATTAAAGTATTTCAGAATCGAGGGACACGCTCAATTGTTACCTTGTCGTTGTGTGAGATCTTATATCTTGGGTTATTTTACTGCAGTTTAAAATAAAATAAAAATAGGCAGGCAGCCTAGACTAGAGTAACAGCTCTCTGTGTATTCACTCAGCAGACAGTCATTCAAACAGAGCGCGCGGCGCGCGCTGCATACGTCACACACAGACTCAGAGGTCCGGATCTCTCTCGAAAAGATAATTACTTCGTATATGCTTACAATTTTAGGTTAAACTTCCCGCATTCGTCTCCACCATAAATGTAGCGTTTATACGCCCACGTATAAATATTATTAATTATTATTCATAACGAATTATGATCAATAATTAATAATTTAATTATTTTCAATTATTTACTGTAACAGAATCAATAATATGATAATTTATCAGTTCATCCAATGAACAGAAAGCATAAACAATTATTAACTCTAGGAAATATAATATCTTCCTGGCCAAGAAAGAATAACCCCCTAACAGTAAATTAAGAAATAGGGTAACAGCATAGGTAACTTTTGATCGAAGTTCAAGACAATAAAATTTGATAAGCACATACACAAGCAATCTCTTTTCAAATACAAACAATACTTTATTGATTATATACTAACACGTACAGCTAATGTCTAACACAAACACACACACACGCACACACACACACACACATTCATACGAGTTGCAGAAAGGAAGAGAGTGAGGAAAGAGTGGGTTTAAGAGTGAAAGGATGAAATCTCACGATTCCATAATGCACTTAGACATGACCTGAACGAACCATCAAACATTAATTTAACCCTTCTATCGTTTTAGGCAGGTTATTAAAGTTATATAAATACACCAGTTTAGCTTTCAGTCTGGAGGTTACTTGCTTGTCTTCTCGTTCCTTTTTGGGAATTCCCTTCGTTGCGTAACAGAGGGTTCCCCCGGGTTCGTTCGTCGGCTGTGGTCTCCTTGTGCATGGATAGATGGGGCGAGAACCAGTCACGTGTGGCTGGCGGTTGCTGATGGTTGAATGAGTCTTTGAAGTTGAAAGCGTGCGTTGCAGCCGCGAATCGTGGAACGAAACTTTGCAGCAAAACTTAACTTAAAACCGAGACTTTCAATCGGAAAATAAAGGAAGACTTAGAAAAGAAAAGAAGACTTAGACGAGAGTAGTAAGACGGCTTGAATGAAACTGTTTAACCCATGTTCTACAGATCTTGATTTGGGTTATTTCTGCTCGTTTGTTACATGGTACTAGTCTGCCGGAACTTAGAGAGCTTAGAGCTTTTAGAGCAGCGAGAGAGAGAGCTTAGTTTTTGGGTCTAAGGTTTTAACTAAAAGTTTGTCCCCCCTCCTGAAGAGAGCGGACCAATTAGACACTGGCTTTGTCTCATCGTAAATCTGGAGTGTTGGTGTGTTCTCTAACTTTTAAGCAGAGAGGACAGAGGCCACAGTTTAGACATGATTTCTAATTAAAAGAAGATCAAAACATATTACACCGATATCATTCAAGCCATCTTGCTAGTTGTGTTCGTAAGATAGCATTGATATGAAACAGTACACACTGTCATTCACACACCTAATAATTATAACAATTACATGAATTATATGGGATTAAAGCATATCTTATTAGAATATGCATATAAGTGGTGGAAACACACAGGATTATGTAGTTGCGTGATTGTTTGATTGTAAGTCCATTGAGAATTGTTCTTAAATGATTTTATGTAGTTTATTGGTAAGAATCAGTTCTCTGGTTTGAAGAGACAGAACACTGTTTGTTCTGTTCAGAGGTCTTAAGGAGGAGGGGTCAGGAATGCTGTGGTGTCATTTCTGAACCAATTTGTCTTTTAAAAACCCCCTCATATTGACAAGTTCTTCCTTTAGCTGGGCTCATAAAAGTTCTTAGTTGGGGGTTTTCGTTGGTTTGGTCATTAGAAGGGTCTTTTGCAGACTCTGTGGCGCCAGGATGGGTGACTTATGGCTCTGGACTGTGAGGACACTGTCTTTATCTTAACCAGTCCGTAGTTGGCCACAAAGCTAGCCATTGACCAGTTATTTAGTTAGTGTTGGGGGAGGCTCTTTTAAATAGCCAGAGTGTTGAGGATCATTTGACGTTCTGAACCAATCTTCTGTTTTGTTCGGCAGGAAGTAGAGAGTTTGAATTAATTTTCTGGAAGAAAATTAGTCTGTGGTTGATTTCTTCTCATTGTCGTTACAATGTGCATTTATTGCATGGACGGAGAAAGCGCCGACACCAGCAGGATTTCACCTGACGGTACATAGCCTAAACATATTATAATCTATCTGTTCCGTGAGAGCAGAACGAACGAGCCTTTATTGACGTTTTTAAATCTGGAAACTCCAAAAAGCAACGAAATTGTCAGACATCCATTAGTGCATGTTCATAGAGGAAAACAACTGAAATACAGCGCTGGTTGTTCTCTCGAACGATACTCAACGACAATGACGGAATCCTAAGCCGTGGGCGAAGTAATGGGTGTATTAAATTGTATGAAATAATCCCCAAAAAAAGCACAAAACACTGCAGAGATGGCAAGTTCAGCAGCTAACATTTGCTGAGGTGAAGTGACGGCTAGTAACAGCAGACAAATGGCTAGCATTGACATCAGCGGCAATCCACCTGTCACTCAAGTGGCCACTGGCCACACCCTTAATTATGCAGAACTTTAAATATTAATCACCTAAACGGATGAGTTATAAAAAAATTCACCCCCCTCACAGTTGTTATGAAGGGCAAAATTAGCTGTATAGATCAAAGCCACATAGAGATTCAGGCTGTAAACATGTTTTTTTCTGCTGTAAAGTTGGTAATTTTAACATGGGGGAGATACAGATTTGACTCACTTGTGCAGTCAGCCTCAAGCGGCCAGTCAATGAATTGCAGTTTAACTCACTTCCGTGTTGGTTTCAAGAGAGAGACGGGGAGGTTGCCGCTTGATGCAAATTCAAAATGCCGGTAACCGGAAGTGCCAAAATAAAAGCTTGAGGAGGTCAGTGTGTGTTTATAGCATGGTTTATAGTGTCAAATAACGAATAAAAAACATCTCATCCGAGGAAATGGACTCTTGGACATGGATTATCGTGATAATAACTACCTAAAATAATAAACACGTTTGGAGAAACTGTATTTGAAGAGTAGGCTAGTGTCACTTTTATGAAAAGTGTGGGACTTATGACCTGTAGCCATAATAGCCAGCCATGAGGGGGCTCACTTTGACTGAATGTCATGTCATCACTCTGTCATCACTCTCATAATGAAACTCTACAGTTTCTCCAAACGTGTTTATTATTTTAGGTACAAAATTAGTTGTTTCAAAATAGCTATAGCAAATAGCTTCAAGTTAACTAATCATTAACCCACTTGAAGTATACTAAATTAGTCTGGCTGTAAGTTTACTTATCAATTTATTTATTTTTTTCACCAGGGCAGGCCTGGACTATTTTATGCCATGTTTCGTTTTTGTGTGTGTGACTGTTGTCTGTGAGGGGCTGCCACTTTTACTTTCGTTTTGTGTTTGTTTACTTTATGATAATTAAAGTGTGAAACTTTCGCCGGTTCCCACTTCCTTCTTCCTACAAATGTTCCTCGTTACAAATATTTGACAGGGAACCTTTGCAGTGTTGACAGAACTAGGCTAATATGGTCATACTTCCTTGTTCTAGTAAGACCTCTAGCTGCTGCATTTTGAACCAGCTGGAGTTAGTTTATTAAGTGTGCAGGGCAACCACCCAGTGCAGCATTACAATAATCTAGCATTGAGGTCACTTTTCTGCATTTGTAATTGAGAACATGTTGTAAAAATTATATATTTTTTTCAGATGAAAAAATGCGGTTTTACAGATGCTAGAAATGTGGCTTTCAAATTAAATACTGGTATCAAAGAGCACACTCAGTTTCCTAACTGATGACGGAGACTGCTGCTGCGGAGAAAGTACAGAGACTACTGCCAATACATCTACAGACATGCTGCTGTGTGCACAAATCGGAACAAATGCATTTGCTATTTAAACAACGTTGCGCAGGACATGAAAATGATAACTGCGTCGATATAATGATAACTGCGTCGTATATTGAAAATACGTAACTCAAAATAATAATAATATTTTGTAATTTAAAACCTTTGAAAAAAAATCAAATGTTCTTTGATGTAATACATTTAAGTTTAGTATTTTTGCATTTACAAAATAGATAAAATAATTGTGTCAGTCAATCTCTTTATTAGGCTGCTGATTTCCTGCATCAACTAGTCCAGGCCCCCCAACCCCAACTTTCATGCACATCAGCTGCAGCTGTACGACTCCATCTAGACTGGGTGAGAAAATGTTCTGCATTAATAAGGAATAAGATAAGGTGAAGATGTCATGGTAGATTTTGTTTGATGATAAAAGTTACAATGGAACATCATTCAGATTTGTCTTCAGTTAACATTAATGAAAAGAGTAGTGGCAAAGGGAAAAATAGCATTAGCCAATCAGTCTTGATAGTTAATTGGTTGTTGGTTTTATCAGCTACACAAATGTGTTTAAGCATTACTGCTTGCTAGGACTGGGTGATATGGAAATATATATTGTGGAATTGATTTAACTCTTTTTCTCTTTTTTATATCATTTATATTGCTGTATGCAAATATATCCGTGAAGCTTTTAGTGTGTAGGAGTTAGACACATTAGAGTGATAAAGGAACATGGAAAAATGCCTAATAAAGAGTGGGACGTGCTTGATATATATAAAAAAGTTATTAAAAGAGCAATATGCCGCAAAAGACCATTAGCTCTTAAAGTGACAGCAGCATAATAAACCTCCTGCCATCTGTGTCATTAATGTTAATCAAACAACAAAAGACAAATAGGAAATGACTCACTGCTCTTGACTGAATAACTTTTTTAACTGAATCAGTGTTTATTTAATTCATGAAGACTTTGCAGTGTTTTATGGTCATATCGCCCATCCCTGCTCCTTGATAGATAGCAGGAAATGTTCCCACCATTTTACGCATGATTTATTTAGGCCCTGTCCCAAATGGAACACTTTTAATATGCACTTGCGGTCTTGTGGACTTACAATGAACATTGAACATTGCACGCAGCAGCCATTGTAAGTCCACAAGACCTCAAGTGCACATTATGTGTGCCATTTGGGCATTATGTCACACAGTATTTGGTATTTTATTTCAATCCATTTCAACTGAGGTATTTTGTATTTTTATTTTTGCCCATCTCTGCATTCAGCTCAAATGGACCACACACATTTAGTGTAGCTAATGGAAACATCGCCCTTGGAAATAAATGAATGCATCATTGGAATTTATGCAGCTAAATATGGTGAACCGCATTGAAAACGCGAATGCTATCACTTTAACCTGTTCTCATATCTGTGTGCTGTGCGTGTCCTCACAGCAATTACTTACAATAGACCGCTTGCTGCTGCATAAACACTAAATTCACCAGTAATTCACTCCTGCTTTGAATGCAAGACTGTTAAACATAGCGCTTAGTTTAAAACTTGTTATAATTGCTCATTTAGGAATTACTAAGCAGGCTACACTATGCACACCGATATGGAGTAAAAGAGCGTTAGATGATCTTAGATCTTAGATGTTGATTGCAGATCCTTTCTGCAGACTGCTAAGTGCTAACAGCAACCGAGAGAGCAAAAATAAAAGAATGCATCAGCAACCAATCAGCTGCGCTACGTAGACAACGGTGCGATTGCTTGCAGATTGAGTTACCCTTACGAAAAAGAAGTATACTTAAAGTTCATTTTATGAAGTATACCTAAGTAATGTTCAAGTATATTTTTAAGTATACATTATGTAGTAGTACTAGTAGTAAACTTGTAAGTGTACTATTTTTATACCACTTGGGACTAAATTGGCCCACTTTTAGTATATAAAAGTATATGTTTAAGTGTACTATAAGTGTAACAGTAGTAAACTTTAAGTGCACAACTAGTTCATAATTACGTTTCTCATTTGTACTGCAAGTGAACTTATGGGTATACTAGTAGTTTACCATTTTAATACTTGGAGCAACTTTGAAGTATACTCTCAGTAAACTACTAGTTTAGTAGTTTTATACTGCAAGTATACTTGCAAGTTTTCTTTTAGTGTACTCTCAGAAAACTACTAGTTTAGTAGTTTTATACTACAAGTTTTCTTTAAGTGAACTTAACATTATACTTATAGTTTACTATTTATATATAATTTTTGCACTTGCAGTAGGCCTATACTACTATGTTCAAATGTTATTTTTTATACTTGAAAAATACCTTTAACTGTACTTTAATTTTAAAAACATTTTATTAGCTTCATGCATCCTTTTTTATCAACACTTGAATGTTGGTAAGTTTCATAAATAAAGATAACATTTTAAACAAAAAAGATGAGAAAATCTCATTTTTGTCAAAGACTACGCCTTGATCAGATTCAGAAACGTGATCAAACACAGATGGAGTAGATCGAGTCCAACAACCCCAAAGCTTCACAGTCATTTTCTCTTCATGGGTTATGCTTCATTTCATTTGGAAACATTAAGCAGTTTTGATTTACAAGCTGTTTAATGTTTGATGATCACATTATTTTACATTTGAGTGAGCAATCTTCTATAGCCCTGTCCCAAATGGCGCACTTCATGTGGACTTTCGGTCTCGTGGACTTAAATTGCGCGTGCTCGCCGAGTCTAAGAGTCCGTAGGCTGTCCCATTCAGCATTTTAACACTCTGAAGTGTGCTCAGCAGCGCCCCCTTTGTACCCTTGAAGCAGTCTTCCGCAAAGCCCGCATAGATGCAGGCTCCACACACTTTAACTACCCAGGAATCCTTGCGAAAGGCCAATCAGACAACGGATGGGAGGAGATTTCGCTCACGGATAATTGTTGACATGGCTGAGAAGAAAATATTACGTTTTTTATGACCTATATGTACATTTTACCAGTTGTTACCTACACAAACATTATGGTCATCAACCAGTGGTTGATGTCTCAAACATAATAATAGTGCGTTAAATAATACAATCACATTATGATTCATTAAATAAATAGAACCAAATGTCAGGGTTTACAGAGTCATATGTAAACATAGTATGAATATTGAAACCTGTAAATTCATCTGAAACTCATGCACATTTTCATTATGTGTTAAAATTGTAATCTTAGTTCAAATGGAACATTATGTAGTATTATGTACAGCTGTATACATCATTTAAATAAGCATGATGTATCTATTGTCTAATGCCCAGGTGGCATGCACAGTATCAAAATATAGAACTGTAAAATTAGGCTGTGTAGTTGACATGGAGATAAGACGTCGGAGCGCAAAAATGTGATTTCTCCTGTCCAACAACAACCAGACCGTTATTTCCGGCTTGACGATCGAGTCCCAAAAACACCTCTCAATGCGCCCTTGTGGACTCGCGCTAAGGGCCCTATAGGTCTGCACTACATGACGTCACCAAAGTGTGGACTCTGAGGAAGTCCACAAGTCCGGAGTGTGCCATTTGGGACAGGGCATGCCACTTGTTTCAGCTTCTTTTTCTCCTGTGTTTTGATCCAGAGATTCTGTACTAGAAGATGTGTCATAGCGCCCCCTACCGTATAACAGTGAAAACATGGATAGCTGGAAAATTCAGTCAATGGTGGGGAAAGAGTAAAGTAGAATTAAAGTAAATTCCTATGTGCACTACCAATGGACTAGCCTACCCAAAAATTCAGATACGCAGAATTAGAAACATATCTGTTTTATATCAATATTTTAAGTTTCATAAGACTGTATATGAAAAACTATGTAAAAAAGTAATAGGCTACTCAATCAAAAGAGTTAACACAACTACAAGCCAAGTATACTTTGAATAATTAAACTTTTAAGTATATCTCGATCAAAAGATTGAGTACAAGTATAGGCCAAATATACTTGGACTTTTCTCTCAGTATAAGTCAAGTACACTTAATTGTAATTAAGTATATTTCTGAGAAGTGCATAAAGTATATTTTTGAGAAGTATATAAAATGTAGACTGAAAGTATGCTTTCTTCTTTTTAGATGAAAATAAATATAGTAATAGAACACTTGAATAAACTTATTTTTCGTAAGGGAATTATTATCGCTGTGTACAAGATCAGGTTCAGTTCCATGCTTATTTTATTTACTCTATAAACTATTCCACCCGAAAGCTTGTTACTATATAAACTTGAACGTTAGTTTATAAGACAGTGTGTAATATTATGTTTTTTTTTTAAAGTATTCAATAAGCTACTCAATCAAAATAGTAAACACAAGTACAAGCCAAGAACACTTGGAATACTTAATTATATTTTTAAGTATATCTCGATCAACAAGTAGAGGCCAAATATACTTAGACTTTTCTGTCAGTATAAGTCAAGTACACTTAAGTGGAATTTGAAGTACATTTCTGAGAAGTACATAAAGCAGGGTTCACCAATCTCGGTCCTGGAGGGCCGCTGTCCTGCAGAGTTTAGCTCCAACCCCAATTAAACACACCTGAACCAGCTAATCAAGGTCTCACTAGGCATACTAGAAACTTTCAAACAGGTGTGTTGGAGCTGGTTGGAGCTAAACTCTGCAGGGATAGCGGCCCTCCAGGACCGAGATTGGTGAACCCTGACATAAAGTATATTTCTGAGAAGTACATAAAAAGTAGACTGAAAGTATACTTTCTTATTTTTAGTTTAAAAGAAGTATACTAATAGCACACTTGAATAAACTTCTTTTTTGTAAGGGTAAGGACCTGTCAGCCTGTGCCATCTAGTTTCATGACAGAACTTTGTATTTCTTTTAAACGTTCTATTCATCAAAGAATCCTGACAAATGTATCACGTTTCCAGAAAAATATTAAGCAGCACAACTGTTTTTAACATTGATAAAAAACAGTTTCTGAGCGTGCAAGCAAGTGAGCATGTTGGCACATACAGTTGGAGAGAAATACAAAATCTAGACATAGCCTACCTATAAAAACAAAGCTGATGAGGATCAACAGTTCTTGATAATGTGACATTCTAGTTTTAGCAGAATAGTACAGCTGTTTAAGCTAGCATTACCTCTAGATCAGGGTTACTCATTGCAAGGCTCGCCAAGCTTTAATTTGTGGCTCACATGGCAGTTACTAATACGGTGATATGATCATGCAGTCAATACAGATATGTCATAAAAACATTAAAAACAAGCAGGGCTATAACGTAACCCATTAAAGGGGTGGTATAATGCCCTTTTCACAAGATGTAAAATATGTCTTTGATGTCCCCAGAGTGTGTATGTGAAGTTTTAGTTCAAAATACCCCACAGATATTTGTATATAGCATGTTAAAGTTGTCACTTTTTGAGGGTGAGCAAAAACGCACCGTTTTGTGTCTGTTCCTTTAAATGCAAATGAGCTGATGCTCGCAGCACAGAGGGTGGCGCTTCAACAGCTTGTGTCATTTTACCTCACACAGACATGCACTGAAAATTTCCTTTTATGTTCAAATCGGAGTCAGATGATGTCAATGATGGAGAGACTCAAGAAGAAGTGACAACATGTAGAATGCGACAGGACATTTCTGAATGGTTAGTTGATGAATTTATGTAGCTTATGTGTAGTTATCTTCTAGTCATTGATTAGCATATTCTGTCTTGATAATCTATAAATCGTGTTAAGGGGGCGGGGTTTATGTACATTTTAGGGTTAGTGATGTCACTAACCCGGGAGGAATGTAGTGTAGTCCCTACCAGCCGTTTGTTGTAGTCCTTAAAAAGCGATTTCTGTAAAAGCAAATATCTCCCTTTGCTTTGAACTTTGAGCATTGTAACTTTGCAGATGTTGTTTATGCTCAAACAGCACACTAACTAAAGTCAGAAAAGTGAAATCATAATCAACCATCCCTTTAAAATACTCATCTGCTTTATTACAAATAATTTATATTTAATAAATACTGTTGCGTGCCACACGCACAAAACATGGAGAGCGACACCTGTAAGTAGGTGTCGCCCGGAGTTCCATCTCCTGCTTCCACAAACACTCCACAACACAACAAAGTAGTCAAGTAGACAATATTTATTTTTACATAGGGGTAAGATTTTCTTTAATTTTTAAAAAGGGAAAATGAATAACTTAGGTTGAGAGGGTTTTAGTTGGGTTTTCGAACTAATTTTAGGTTGTCTTTCCTGGAGTTAAATAACAAATAAAGATACAATTCTTACCTCCCTGCAGACCAATAAACAGGAGAAAATTATATAAAATAAAAGGGCCTCCAACCTCTCACACTGTCTCAGAGAAATTTAAGACTAGGCTACTACAGTTACCGGCCTATACTGCTAACAATTCAAACTGCTCACAAGGAGCTTACACATGAATGGAAGCACAACTCAGCCAACCGGCATTAACACACCAATGTTTTGGTAAAAGCTCGTACACACACGCTCTACCACACAAGGAAGCAGGAGGGAGAACTCGATGAGCAGGCCTTCCACACAGATTATATCCACGTGTTGAGTCGCATCAGCACTGCCCATTAAAACAGCTGCACCTGTTACACTCAAATGAGCGTGGAGCGACAGAAAAGAGAGAGAGAGAAAAAACAGCGCATCAGCGATTAGATTCTAAGTGCCACGCTTATGGACAATCTCTAAATTAAATTCTTGAAGTGCGAGGGACCAACGCATTAAGCGTTGGTTTGCATTGTACATGCGATTGAGAAAAAACAATGGATTATGGTCTGCGTAAACTTTGATAGTAAACGTTGATCCACCCAGGTAGACAAAGGGCCCTATTTTAACGATCTGAAACGCAAGTATCAAGCGCAAAACGCAAGTAACTTTGTGGGCAGGTCTTGGGCGCTGTTGCTATTATACCAGCGGAATAAATGACTCTTGCGCCCGATGCAAATCTAAAATGGGTTGGTCTGAAGTAGCTTCATTATTCATAAGTGTGGTTTGGGCGTAATGTGAAATAAACCAATCAGAGCGTCATCTCACATTCCCTTTAAGAGCAGACGTGCTTGTTCTATAGCGGATTCCTATTATAACGGCGGATTTGCCAGGCGCACGCCAGGAGCGGTTCACAGCCGAGGAGACCGACGTTCTCGTCAGGGCCGTTGGGGATGGAGAAACACACCCAAATTAACTTTGGTTGCAGGCGTATGATAATTTGGGTAAATGTGCAAGCTAGATGTATGCTTTTATAATAAACTATCTATCTATCTATCTATCTATCTATCTATCTATCGTAATAATGTATGATTTGCAAAAATGATAACTGCTGCGTCTGTGTGTAGATGAGAGAATCAAAGTGTATGCGCGTTGTGCACACGCTACATTGATTATGGCCCTTAAAATAGAATATGAATAACATGCGCAACGCGCCACTGACTTTAAACTGTTTTTTTTCGGTCAGTGGCGGAATTGTTTTCTAAACCTGCAAAATAGCATGAGGGAACGTTTGCGCCGGAACACGCCTCCTCTTTGCGCTGAACCGCCCCGGGGAGCGCAAGTGTATTTCTTAGTTAACCAACGTGCGTCTGTGGAGGGAAAAGTCCGCTTTGCGTGGGTGCAAAATAGGAATGATACATGCGTCGGTGTACAAAGTCAATTGCGCAGGGTGCAAGATAGGGCCCAAAATGTTTCAATGCCATCAGTAAGGTGAGAGCCTCTTTTTCAATGGTGCTATATTTGTACTGACAGCAATTAAACTTTTTCGAGAAGTAACACACTGGCCTCTTGACGTTCATTTCAGACGTCTGCAGAAGGACAGCCCCGGCGCCAACCACACTCGCGTCAACCTCAAGTTGGAAAGGGCGGTCAAAATCAGGGGCGGCCAGGATTGGGGCGTTACATAAAAGATATTTCGCTCCCAGCCATTCTGATGAAGTGGTGTAATTCGCGTTTGTTCGTGGGTCTAGGAAACTCAGTTATAGCAACAATCTTGGCATCTACTGGGCAAACTTGACCTTGGCCTACACGTTTGCTAAGATAGGTGACGTAGACTTTGGCGAATTCACATTTTGTCAGGTTCACGGTTAGCGACGCACCAGCCAATCGGAAGAACACTTCATATAGTGTTTCAACATGTTCTTCCCATGTGGACAACACAACAATATCATCAAGATATGCAGTACAATTCTGTACATCGCGTAGTACCAACTGCATTAGGCGTAGTAGTAGTCAGGAGTGACAAATGCTGAAATTTCGACAGTGCGCTGAGTAGGAGGCACCTGCCAGTAGCCCTTTAGCAGGTCAAGTTTCAAAACAAACTTTGCAGGTCCGACTATGTCGATGCAATCATCTATTCTCGGTAAAGGAAAACAGTCAGGTTTAGTGACGGAGTTAACTTTCCGGATATCTGTACAGAATCGAAATGATGAATCAGCTTTAGGGACTAACAGGCAGGGAGAACTCCACGCGCTCTGACTGGGTTCCGCTAAACCGTTAAGTAACATGTATTCCACCTCTGCTTTCATGATATCACGTTTACGAAGATTTACCTTGTACGGGTGTTGTTTAATTGTAGCGGCATCTCCAACGACTTTGTCATGGAACAACACATTAGTGCAAGACGGGACATCTGAGAAAATACTGGGGAAGCAGTCAATCAATTTTATAACACTTTCTCTTTGATAATCTCACAGGTGACCTAGGAAAGTATGCAAATGTTTTAGTATGTTAGAGTTTTGTAAGATTTCTCCCAACGCTGGAATATTTCCTGCAACTTCATCCTCGCTCTGGAGAACAGATGGGGCCACCATCATCACAGTCTTAACTGATGCTTCAACCTGATCTCTCGCATGATAAGATTTCAGCGTGTTAATGTGGCACATCCACGTTTTCTTTCTACGATCTGGCGTTCTGAGTAAGTAATTTGTTTCACTCACTTTTCTTTCTAATAATGTAAGGACCAGTAAATCGGGACTGCAGAGATGATCCAAGAATTGGTAACAAAGCTAGCACCGACTCACCCGGTTCAAACGAACGAACAACGCTTTTGCGATCGTAACACTCTTTCATAGCAGCTTGTGAGCTTGCTAGATTCAACTTTGCGAGTTCACAAGCGCGCCTCAAGCACGCCTAGAAAATAATATGGAGAGTATTAACAAACTCTGTCACCAGTACAAGCGTGACATCATCTCAAGCAACTGCTCACTCAGAAGCCTAAGGGGGCCACGAATTGAATGTCTGAATACCACCCAGTCTTGCACAGTTTCTCGTATGGTGAAAAGTAATAAGGGCAGACTGTCAGCCCAGTCTCCTTGGGACTGCGGATGATAGGCGCTGGACATCTGATGTGATACCGAAATTCTAGTCAGCACTTGTTTGAAAAGCTTCGATGTAAAATTAGTTCCGCGGTTCATTTGGATTTCACGCGGCAGGCCAAAAAGAGAGAAAAATTTACTCGAGAGGTCAAATGATGTGTATTTGTCAGGTCAGGTATGAATGAAACACAAAATGTACGTTCCGACACGTAACAATACTCAAAACAGCGGCATTATAAGATGAAAATATAGACTATAAGATATTTAAACTTGCTATGCCCTTACGTCTGTAACACTGACTCACTGCGGAGTTGACCGTTTTGGCAGTCTTTCCAGCTCTTAATGCTGAATTTGGATGGTTAGATACATGATGCCTGATGTCGAAAAAAATAACTTAAGGTCATTAAAATATATATTATGCATACGCTCTATCTATCAAAAGCATGCTTGTGAATATGGAATATATTTGGACATATACTAAAATAAAATGGTATGGTAAATTGGAGCAATTCAATTGGAGGAGACTCAACCTGGCACTTCATACGCACATACGCACATTATAACAACGCTAGTTTAGCTATGGTTATTTCCAGCATTTCATGCTAGTTAGCTTGTGTTATGTATGGACTCATTTCTAGAGGGAGCTCTCGCAGAAGTGATAGTATCTACGTTCTTTTAGAGGTAGATAGCTGAACCACCGCAACGGAACCTGGATTTATCAGGTTCAGTGCGGGTGCCAACCGTGCCCCATCCCTGAGAAGTCACAGAGGAATGTGTCAGGAAGGCTGTCTGGTGAACAAGGTCCAAGTTGGGCCATTACGGGGCAACTAAGAGAACCTGCTCCTTCTCTACCTTACTTAACACAGTGATGTGCAGGAGGGCTCACTGGGGAATTAACGCATCTTGCGTAGGCCCCGGCGAGTTGTGACATGCGAGGGAAGCGAATGAGCAACGGTCGCTGTACTGAGCAGTGCAATCTTCAATCCATGGGCCACTCTAGGCTTCCCCTGGGAAGTTGACCCAGAGGGAACACTAGAGCGGGGCATAGGAGTGGGGACTCCACCCCCTCACGTTTAACTAAGGCAAGGTCCCACTACAGAGGGACCAGCACGTTTCTCGGGGAGTTCCACCGGCTGCGGTGTAAAAGAGGAGGGAGAGATCCACGGGGCCTTGCCGGGCGGATTTCCCCTCACCGTAATCCTCAGATCACCCAACCCATGGGGCACTCTAGGCTTCCCCTGGGAAGCTGACCCAGAGGGAACACTAGAGCGGGGCATAGGAGTGGGGACTCCACCCCATCGCGTTTAACTAAGGCAAGTCTTGATCTTAACACCGAGATGACCATGTTCCCACAATGAGAACATGAATCATCCACGAGAGCTGCTTCAGCATGTTACAAACACGTGATGCATCTATCCTGACCGTCAGAGGGGGACAGAGCCCTACCGCACCCAGAAACGCACGGATGGAATGGCATCTTGAAAGAGACGCAATTACACCCATGTTGCTCTTTCAGGAAATGGGACCCGTCACCAGTGCCGGAGCACACAGGGGAACAACCGCGGCAACACTTTACAGTGAAGCACTCACTATTTCCACCCTCAACTGGCTGCCAGCAAAACACTCTTAAAAGAAATGCTGTTAAAACAGCAGTTGAGAGCTTCCATAGCTCGCGATCACCACTGCACTCACTGTCAACACCAGCACTGGGAGAGTCTTCCAGAAGAACACAGACACACTCGCTCGTTGTAGACAACAACACTCTTCAGAGACATCAGAATGATCTGATCGACTCCGAAGCGTAAGACAACTGGTGTGTGCATCCACTTCCTTGTTTATACCCGCGCTGCGGGGCGGAGCGTGAGATGCGATTCACGCACATCAATGTCCATTGGATCGTTTTTACAATACTCGAAGATGATAGGCTCCCTGGCGTGATCCCAATCAGTCGTAACGTACGACTAAGTCGAACGTGAGCAACTGAAAGGGAACTAAAGATTCGGAGCATGCAACAACCGCAAATCGACAGGAAGATGATGGAGGCGGGGTTTGTGGAGAGTCAACTCCTGCTAAAAAGAGAAAGGTACGAGTCATACAAGATGAGCATAGAAAATTTCAAGAAAAGTGGACAGAGGAATTTTTATTTGTCCTCCACGGATCGAATCCCGCTCTGGTTGGAGCGACATTTCCAAACAACGCACCCAAAATTTAGCGAAAGTTACCCACCTGGAAGTGTAATAAGGAAAAGAAAAATAGAGCAGCTTTCTGCCTCTCTTTCTAGACAACAAAGGCTCATACACAGGACAACTTCTACAGCTGAATGTTATTCTGAGGCATCTTTTGAGATCGCGTGGATTTTGGCTCAGGGAAAAAAAAACTTGTCAGACTCAGAAATTGTGAAAGATTGCTTTTTGGCTTAAGCAGAAATTATTGGCAGAGTTTGACAACAAGGACGCAATTGTAAATTGCAAATTAAAGGGTTACAATTATCCGATTCCACCATAATGAGGCGGATAGAAACATCAGCAAAGACGTGCAGCTCTGTGCAGATGTGTCAGCAGCACCGTGTTTCAGCATTGCGGTGGATAAAAACACAGATGTGACAGATGTTGCCCAGTTGTGTGTTTGGGTAAGGTTCCCAAAAGAAAAGTCTTTCAGAGAAGAAATGCTGTGCTTGCTTCCACTATTTGGCCAAACGAGAGGTGAGGACATTCTGGATTCTTTGATGAAAAAAATCTCAGTTGGTCAGGTCTAGCCAGTGTATGCCCGGATGGTACCCCTAGCATGCGAGGAGAAGGAGCTTGTTGGGCTCATGAAAAAAAGAGAAGAAATACCCAACTTTGTCAGTTTCTACTGCATCATACATCAGGAGTCACTGGTTTCAAAACTGAAAAAGAATACATTCCAAAATGTGATGCAAACAGTTGTTTGTGTGGTAAACTTCATAGTCTCCAGAGCGCTGAACCACAGACAGTTCCGACAGTTCATTGAGGAATATGACATTGAGTGTGGTGATTTACTGATGCACAGTGAAGTGAGATGTCCTGTGGAAAAGTGCTTGAACAGTTTCTGAGCCTCTTCCCTGAGATTTGCACTTTCCTGGACAGCAAAGGAAAACGGGAGCCAGAGCTGGAAGACCCATGCTGGATCACACAGTGATTCTATTTCCTGTTTCCGGTTCCACATCACTCACCCCTTTACCTGCATGTATTTATGTATGTATGTATGAATGTATGTTTGTTTAGTGTTAGTTATGTTTGTGATTTAGTTAATAAAACTTGTGCGCAATTATGAATTTGATTTCTGATCCTCTGTTTGCATACAAAGTCCCTTTTACGATCTTGATCCTGTTACATGCTCTAATTGCTGTACACAATAAGGAATAATTATTTTTCAGTGACCATGAAAGATACACTTTTCTTAGAATAAATGAATAATCGAAGAGTTCGTTGGAACTGATTAATTGATTGTAATATTAATTTGGCTTACCTCAAAGTTAATCTAATTAACTGACCCAAATATTAATAATTAATCATAATTGGTAATTATGGATTATTATTAATATTTCCCCTTTGAGCTAATATCGTTACAAGACGGACTCCAATTAAATTATTACCTGATTATGTACCCTGACTCAAGCACTTATTAGTTCGGTCCAACAAGTACTGTACCAGGTATAACAACACAGAAAGGCAAGAGCATGATGTTCTCTCTGGAGTCACTCAGGTGTGTCAACATGTGCAGCAGGTTGTGAGGGATGTTCTACTAATGTGTGGTTGGCAGATTTTTCTCTCTTTATAGTTGTCTGCAGGGGGAAAAACATCAGCCCAGGGGTCCTACGCATCTGAACAAACTGGACAGGAATGCAAGTTTCATTATAAGACTCAGCCTGGACTGACTAGAGGCAGTGATACAGAAGAGGATGGTGGTGCTAATGAACAATCCTGCACATCTTCTTCACAAAGAGAAATATTGAACCACCTTTAGCTACTGCCCTGCTTCAAGTAACCTGTTTGGAGATTTATTTTTTACAAATGAATACACGCTTTCAATAATACAAAAGCCTGGTCTTCAAAAGTGGCTTTACAGTTTTGTCTTGCATGATCTAGTGTGGTCTTACTGTGTGGTCGCCGTGATTTTTCCAAGTAAGAGATCTTTTGTTGATCCTGGAACAACATTCCTGTCCAAAAACATAGTCCCAACCCTATCCCTACCCTTGAACCTAGTCCTACCCATAACTTGTTCCTAAAATCAGAGGGAAATTATAATAATAATAATAATAATAATAATTCACTACATTTATATATTACTTTTCTCTGCAATCGGTTCACACCTCAGTTTAACGTCTCATCCGAAGGATCAATGATGATAGGTGAATAAAAATGGTGTAGAAGTCCCTAACCCTTGTTGTAAGCTTAAACTTGATACTGTGAACTTGTCTGATTGCTTGATTGGAATGTTGTTCCAGTATTGATCCAGGAACATCTACTTGGTGAAAAGATGTTCACCTTTACGGTCTATAGTAAAAGCAGTATGACACAAACAGATAAAAAAAATAAATTCCTATCGGTGTGGTGAGCGGTATAAAGTTAAAATCAGTTTTACAGAGCCAAACAAAATGATGACGCACAAATGGTTACCTGTCACTCACTGCAGGTCTTATTTCAAGGTCCTTGGACTAGTAAACAGCATCTAGCAAGAGTGCATGATCTAATTGCCTCAATTATTCTGGAGACTTTCCTCCAGCTGTGCGTTGTTGCAAAAAAATAAAAATAAATGCTGTAGCGTAGAAATGTAGTAGTAGGTATAGAAATGACAGCAGTTTGGATTGCTGTTCTATAGCAAAATACAGATTAAACAAAGCACCAATGTGGTGGGTGTGACAGCTTTTTTGCCATCACAGGAAAATATATACACATAGAAAACACATTGTAATTTTTATATATATATATATATATATATATATAATGCACATTGATAAACACAAATAAATGCAGCTTTGGTGAGCATAAGAAAAAACAAAACATCTTCCTGACCCCAAACCTTTTGACATAATATTACGTCACTGCCAAGCAGAAACATCATATGAGACTGAACAGATTGTTCTGTTATAAGTGTTTTTTGTACTTTCAAGTTCATATGTGTGCACACAAACTACAAGAGGATGAGGATGAGATGACCCATTTTTCATTGTAGAAGAAGATTCACAAAACTCTTATATTGCAGAGATGGCTCTTTGGTCAATGCAGAGGGATGAGAGATGGCACATGGTATGACTGAATGGCACCTTCTCTCTGCCTGGAATGGAATGAAGTTCTGTTGTCAGGGCAACAGCAATCAATTAAAGGCTCTGATTTTCATGGGGCTCTTTGTCCTTGTTTTACTTGATAGATCTCAGTCCACACAATTCAATTGTGACCTGCCAATATATATATAATTGCCATCATTGTCTGAGAAGAATATTACCCTTAATGATCAATTACATTATTACATTATTTGAAACAATAAATAGTTTATTTTTAATTGGATGCTATCACTGATTGTGGCAGTATGTTTACCCAATTTTGCATCAACTTAATACTGTACATATGAATTGATTGTCAAACCGGAAAAGCATCTCTAATAATATTTATTATTAGTAGTATTTGTTCGTTGGAAGTTTATTTACATATATTTTTTTTAGATTATTTATTTACAACAAAAACATTTTTATTATTATTTATTTACAACACAAGACAGGAAAAGTCATACATTTATATAAGTATGTTTGTTCTGCCCCAGCTTTTATATAATAATTTAGTTTGTTTGTAATGAAACTACAGGGAAAATGTAAATTTATTAATTGAAATCTCACAAAGAAGAAAGACAACATAATTAGAAATTCTTGAATTTTTTATTTTATTTTATTTTTTTAGATTTAGTCTAATTCATTATAACATTGGCATCCATTCAAGTATCCATCTGTACAGTTAGTGGGTTTCCATTGGTATGAGGTACAAAGAGAAACAAACATACCCCATTTGCTTTTTTATATAGTTTACAGTGAAGCCAGGACTCAAAGCAATCAGAGCAATCACTCCACAGCCTGCTCAAACTTTTGCATTTCAAAGCAGTACATTTCCCTGCTCCCTTAAAACCTGTGCAGGAATCATAAATGATGGGGAGAAAGGCACATGAGTTTCAGGTGCAGTCAACAGAGGTGTGTGCATCGATCTTTCTCCACTCATACGTAACAAAATATTATAGATATGAGATAACAACCCCAGAGGTGCTACTTTGACCATTGCAGAATACATACCAAAGGTTCAAATGCCAGAGTCCTGATTTTACATGGAAGAGACATCATCAGAGTGCACACGGTCACAACAAATCAATAGTCCTTACAAACCCTCCTCTGCATTTAGAAATGTAATTTAGACTGGATCCAAATAGTTAAGGTTAGCCTACATAATGCATTTAACAGCTTTAGAACAAATGTGTTTGAGAATGGTAGACCTTCTTTCCTTAAACACTGTGTGGCGAGCAGGACAAGACCGAGGGCCGTGAGAGAAGGGCACAAGGCCATTGACGTTATTACTGATGAGCGCCACCTGCGCAACGCACCGGTCTCGTATCTCTCACGGAGGAGCTTCGGAAGCATATAAGGAGGAGCACCTACAGTGAAGGACGAGAGAGGACCAGGCCTGGATTTTGTGTTGTGATTTGTTTATATGTTATATGTGCGGCAGTCATCCGCGAGGGGCTACCGCCTTTACTTTCATTTTGTATTTGTTTATTTTATTGTTAAACTTTGAGAACATTTGCCAGTTCCCGCTTCCTTCTTCCCATAACAACGAACTATGTTACACACTGTCTGTCACATTCACCTCAGAATGAAAGTGAATTACAGTAGTGTGATTGAGGATCCAAACACAGTACAAACTAAACTCTTCATCTCTCTGAATCACCCAGCCCCCCTGGGTCTGGACGCCATGGCACATACGTGGCCTAGGCTGCATATGTATGCGTTTCCACCGAACGCTCTGCTCCTGGGAGTCCTGGCCAAGGTCCGTCAACACGGGTCTTGCCTCTTATTGTTTGCTCCTCAGTGGATGTCCAGAATTTGGTTCTCTGAGATAATATCCCTCCTTGACGGCTCACCTTGGGTGATTCCGATCAGGAGGGACCTTCTGTCTCAGGCGCAGGGGACAAAATTACATCCCCGGCCCAAGCTTTGAAACCTTCACGCTTGGCCCCTTGGGGGGGGGACCAACTAAGAGATTCTTTGTTTGTGCGTACAAACTACACAACCTTGAGGGGTCCAGACAATTCCCAGCGCAGTGGTGTTGGTATTCTCATTCCCATTCCATATGAATATGCAGCATGGACAGTAGCTTTTGAAAGGATATTGCTATGGTGATGCGGAGGAGATGAACCCAAATGCAGACAGTATGCAATATACACGGTTTATTGATACAACTAGACAGAATAAACAGGAAAACAAAACCCACGAGGGGGCAAAACAAGACAGGATAGACTAATTTGGACTGACAAGACTAGACTAAGACTCAGACAAAAAACTAACAACTAAGACAGGATCAAACTCTTCTTTCTAGACAAGACTTTCAACAGGTTACTCACGGATTGTTTCACACAATGAATGACAATGAGCCGGCACAGGACAGCAAACACAAGGGGATTAAATAGGGAGAAACTAATGAGGGAAACAGGTGACAAGGGTAAAGCAATGATGACTAAACGAGGATAACAAGGGGGCGGGGTGAGGAACGAGACAACACAAGCACATGGCCCAGCAAAAGGCCATGTGTGTGAACATAAAACATGGGTCTGTCATGATCCTGCCTCAAGACCAGGGAAATCAAAGACTAGAAGGCAGAATCATGACAGAACCCCTCCCTTAAGGAGCGGCTTCCAGATGCTCCCTAAGGGGACACTAAACACGGGACATGACTGACTGAGACAAGGAAACAAACCAACAAAACATAAATAACAATAAAGGCAGACAAGAAAAGACAATAACTGGGTTAGGGTGAAACATCAAAAACAATAAACAAGGCAGGGGAGGTGGAGGAAACACAAAGTTCTTAGGGGGCAGTCCAGGGTGAATGGGTGGACTAGGGGTCTTGGGTTGACTGGACGATGGCTGATGGCGAGGGGTCCGGGCAGACTTGGATGGGGACACATGAGGAAAAGTCTTGGGGGAAACAGTCCGGGGTTTAGTGGAGACAGGGGTGACCGGGGAAACCCACGGCGGCTTGACAGGGCTGGAAACCGCAACAGGAACAGAAACAGGGGGTACAGCGGGTGACAGGACAGGAATCATGACAGGGGGTTCAGCAGGCAGCTGTGGAGCGGGAACAGGAATTGGGCTCTCAGAAGCGACTTCAGAACCAGTACTGCCCGAAGCAGACTCAGAATCTACGCCCCTCATCTCCGATTCGGTAACAGCCTCTGATTCTGGGACAGAGCTCTCTGCAGCTGGCTTGGGATCAGCGCTCTCTGCAGCTGGCTTGGGATCAGCGCTCTCTGCAGCTGGCTTGGGATCAGCGCTCTCTGCAGCTGGCTTGGGCACAGGGTCTGGGGACAAGACAGGACTGACAGGGACTTCTAGAATCTTAACAAGACATGACAAATAATCTGACAGGGTCTTAGCAGCAATGACGACCGGCATCTCCTGACGAGCAGAAACAGACCGCACCACTGCTTCCGTGGCTGAATCGGCCGCGGCCTTCTCTGCAGCACACACGACTGCAGGCACGGGAACAGCCTCCACTGCTGTAGGTTCTGGGGCAGTGCTTTCAGTAGCGTGCTCTGGGACAGTGCTTTCAGTAGCGGGCTCTGGAACAGCGCTTTCAGTAGCGGGCTCTGGAACAGCGCTTTCAGTAGCGGGCTCTGGAACAGCGCTTTCAGTAGCGGGCTCTGGAACAGCGCTTTCAGTAGCGGGCTCTGGAACAGCGCTTTCAGTAGGAGCAGAGGGGTCTGGGACAGCGCTCTCTGCAGCAGCGGGATCAGGACCAAGCAGAAACGAAAAACTAACAACTAAAACAGGATCAAACTCTTCTTTCTAGACAAGACTTTCAACAGGTTACTCACGGATTGTTGGTTACTCACACAATGAATGACAATGAACCGGCACAGGACAGCAAACACAAGGGGATTAAATAAGGAGAAACTAATGAGGGAAACAGGTGACAATGGAAAAGCAATGATGACTAAACGAGGATAACAAGGGGACGGGGCGAGGAACGAGACAACACAAGCACATGGCCCAGCAAAAGGCCATGTGTGTGAACATAAAACATGGGTCTGTCATGATCCTGCCTCAAGACCAGGGAAATCAAAGACTAGAAGGCTAGATCATGACAGATATGTCTCGAGTTCCTTGACTTTGTTAGACACATTTAGGAGGGAGTTTAGTCTCTTGGGTTATTTGACTATAACCCTGTTCCCTGAAAAAGCTGGAACAAGACGCTGTGCCGCATTGCCGCACTGGGGGCATGTCCAGACATCTCTTCAAACAAAGAGATAACATGAAGGCGCACCTGTTTCACATGTATATTTATAGCCTCTCAGGACAATATATGACGTCATCGTCAGAGGTTATTTAAAGCCAAGTGTTTGCCACACATGCTTCACAACCGGTTGAACAAAGAAAGTTCCCATAGCGTATGAGTACGCAGCATCTTGTTCCCGCTTTTTCAGGGAACAGGGTTATAGTCAAATAACCCAAGAGACTAAACCCCCTCCTAAACACCCCCTCCCCTACCTACCCTTGCTGCTTGCTATGGCCCTGGAAGAGAACCTTAAGGACTATATTAAAATAATATCAAAATCCATGTCATCGTTACCCTTTTAAAGCACACACTTAACAAAAAGTGGGAAACTTACTAGGTTTACATAGTCTAGCATCAGTCATTCAATTCATAGTCTTAAAAGCACTTCCCAAGTAGGTGGATACGAGTCAGACATACATCAATTTATACAATTATTTTACAGCCTTTTCGGCCCTCTAACACCACCAGTGGCCATATAGGAAGAGCTCAACATCTAGAGGTGTGACATCACTACTAATTTGTGTTGTTGTTGGTTGTTATTTTTTCCCAAAGGGAATTTTGCTCATTTCTTTTTAACTGATGTGTTCAGTTTGCACATTCGTAATTATTTTTATTTTCCTCTGAGTAGAGTGGTATGTCCAGACCCCAAACTAATAAAAAGTGAAGACCAGCCTCTTGGGGAAAGATCTTATTTCAGTGATGAGCAGCTAATCTCCTGGTGAGGGGCACCAGCCTTTCCAATAAGGATAGGAATGTTGGGCCACAGCTAATAATATAAATGTCAATACTGAACCTCTGGAGTGGCATGATTAAAAAAAAAAAATAGAACCATCAAGTTCACAAAAAATATGCAACTCAAGATCTTGTTTTTTCATGGACTTTTTCAGAGACTTACCAAAATGTTCAAAATTCTTAATTTTATTTGTGCATAGCGTATTTCTTGATCCAAAAGTTAGATGTTGATCATCTCATGTAGATGAGTTGATGTGCACAGTTAGTGCACAGTTACTGCAGGCTCTATGAACACTGGTACAAAACTGTATGTTTAACAGATTCCATTTTTCTGCACTCTCTCACATGAGTCTTGAAGAGAAAGGGGGAGAGGATGGAAAAAGATTCACAAACCGACACAAAACAGAGTCTCCACTTAACTGGTTAACTGGACGTGGCTGGTCTATGTGGTCGTATCTCACTCAAAAACCAAAAAATTGACATTGCCCTCAATGGGGAAGAAATACTGCTTTTTCACAAATTCATATGTAGACAGCCATTCTGGACTGTAACTTAACTACCTTATCTTTCAGCTACTTTCAAAATAGTGAAGTTTTTCCAATACGAAGCTTTTGTCCAACAATTGCTGTTGCATGGAAAGCTCAACCAAAATTCACATCTCACTTAATGTCACTTTCTTTACGCATACAGCTTTACTGCCAAGTGAGCTGTAAGGCAATAATCAAATGTGATTGTCTAAATAGTTCTCTCTCTCATAAGTCTGAATCATTCTAGTAAATTGGTTCATCCAATATGGTTCACTCTCATGTAGTTTGTTCATTCAAGTAAATCAGTTCATTTGGAAAGTTTATGTAAGAACATTAAAAAAAAATATTCATTGATGTGTATTACTGTCACGTATCACACACAAAAGAGAGAGATCCAAGTGCAGTTAATTTATTGGGGTAATCCGTACTCACAATCAGTTCAGGCAAATGGTCAAAATCCAATAAGTCAATCCAAGGACATAAACCACGAACAAGAACAGGCAGCAAACAGGAACAGAAGTGTGAAGACATTAAACAAGGACTCCGTGACAAACACTGAAACTGACAGGGTATATATACACAAGTGCTAAACAAGGTGACGAGAAACAGCTGAAGACAATGAACACTCAGTGACAGACAGGATCATGGGAAATGTAGTAACAGAGTGTAGGACACCGTGCGGGAAGAGGACCTCTAGTGGACACCCAGGGAACACAAACCAGACACTGTGACAATTACTGTACTGTAATAAATAAGTTATTGTCTCCTAAAAGAAAGAATCGATTCTGAAGTACCGAAATGAGTCATCAGCAATTCCAGTCTCAGTTGCTGATACAAACCTATGTAGGTTGACCCGCCCTCAAACACTGTAGTTGTAGCTGAGGCATGGAAGAGTTTGGTTCGTGTTTTCGTCATGTTGAGAAGACGCTATTTTCTGCGCTGTGAACTGCAATACGTATGCTCTTCAAAAGGATGAGGACCAGGGCTCAAACTGATATGGTACAACTGATGCCATCATTACTGTGTATTAAAGCCTCCAGAGCTAAAATTCAGATATGTAATGGTCATTTTATTTCTGACCCATGCTCTATGCGTCCGTCCGACCAATCACAACAGACTGGGCCATCTGACAAATCAGAGCAGAGTATAGACTCTTGGAAAGGAAAGGTTTAGAGAAACAGAATCCAGAGATTGTCTTATTATTGGGAGATGAGAGGGTATGTGGATCTTACCATTGGAAAAAGCGTAACAGCTAACTTGGATCAATTGAGGCACCTCAGCCTATCATATAATGGCAGTGACGTTAGTGGCCAGCTTTCATTCAGAGTTTTATGACAGTCAGTTACAGTTTATGTTACACACAGTTTCTTGTGGATTACCATGTTCATCTTATGAATAATGTTCTATATTTGGAGTTATATCGGTAGTAAACGTACAGTAGGACTGCAAAGTTTGTAGAATGTGCTTTACTGAGCGGTAAAAAAGAATGTGAATTACTCTGTTAGCTGCAGATTACTAGTCAACTACAGTGCACATAAAACCACATTTAAGATTAGATTTGAATCTGTTAATTAAAAAACAGCTTTATTGAGCATACATAGCAGTAATACTGGTCACTAAAAATGTAAATTTAATTTAATTGTTGAAATATGGAAGCCATAGAAAGAATACATTTATTTATTAAAATATTTATGCTGTTAACCTTTATTAATTAAAAAGCATTATCAATATTAGGCATACACAGCAGCAGTCATAAATCATTACAATTCAAGTCTAATTAATTTGTTGAAACCTGTGTAAGCCCGTATATCGGTCCAAATGCTGTCTCCAATAATACGGGGAAGATTTCTGACCACTACTGTCTTTCCTTTTACGCAACACAACAAGATTAAATGAAATACATTTTCTCATATGTATTACCTCATTATTTCATCTGACTCCATAAATGAAAAAAGGTTTTAATGATATCTGAGCATCATTAAAAGTGAGCGAATGTTTGATTATTCTTTTTAACTCTTTAAGTATTTTTACCCCGTTCAGATTAGGAAACTATGTCGCTTAGAGGTCCTCACGTGTTCTGTTTTTAATGCGGGTCTCACAATCACAATCTCGTCAGTTTTGATCATCAAACAGAGGTAATTGCTATATCTAAGATCGGTCATATTCACGTTTACGCAATCAAAGATACTTTGGTATAATAGCCCCCATGGAATTGCATACACTTGAATTTAATTTAAACGTTTACTTCAGTAGAGGTATGGCCACTAATACAGATATAAGTTAACCAACATTACTTCTCATTTAATTGCTTTGGATTGGCCAAGCCGTGGTTTCCCACGTACACTTATCTAAAGTAACATTAAAATAAAACAGAGGTAAGACACACCCAAATTTAGATTGGTCAAGCAGCATTTGCTGTTCTAAACGGAAATTCACTTCTTGTCTTTGCAAACCAAGTACACTTGAATTGATGTCAAATATTAGTCGTCACTAATCTGACGCAGACTTGCGGGAACATACGAATCTGTTTAATATACTTGGGAAAACAATTTTAGAATCAGTCAGAATAAAATCAAATGTTTACAATTTATTGATCAGAACAATAATTCAAAATCCAGTTCATATAATAAAATCATCGGTCAATCAAATATAATAACAACAATTCGGAAATCGAGGAATTATAGAAATATTTACCTGGCAACGAAAAACTACACACAGTGATCCTGTGGGAAGTCTATACAGACTCCGCAAACCTTTTGCCCATTTTCCTTATAAACCCAGATAATTCTAGCCTAGAAATCTAGACGCACCCTAGTGGCAGCAAATTTTATTTTGCAGCCAGGGTAGTCTAGCAACTCTCCGTTGACTTTCGAGCTGGAAAAAACAAACTCTAGTCAGGCCAATCACATCGTGTATAGAGTCAGTGGGCGGGCTTAACATAATGATGACAGAGTTGTGACGGTTCCGTGTGAATTCCCTGCTACTTGAAAACAAAGAATGGCTGCTGCTGCTGCTGGCGAACAGCGGTCTTTCGAATCGGCTTTGGAGGATTTGGAGTTAAGCTTTTCTTTGAGAAAAGAACAAAGAACGGCACTTAAGTCATTCTTAAAAAAGGAAGATGTGTTTGTAGTTTTGCCGACCAGATACGGCAAAATTTAAATCTATCAACTAGCTCCACTGGTGGGAAAATGCTCTGGTTGGTTGTAGCGCTATCCTATTGTGTGCAGAGGGAATTTGAAAGACAAACGTTTATCCCGCCCCTCGGATTGAGTCCTGCCAATGGTGAGTTCCCAGACCCAACATCTTGATGTGGGTCTGGCTTGCCAAGCTAAGACAATTCAGTATGCTTACCAAATGGCGGTGTCTGTCATTATAATTAGATTTTGGTCCCCTATTGAGGGGTTCCCAACTGTGAGATCAGAATTTGTAATTGACACTTTAAATTATATCAAACATGTATAGTTACTTTTTGTACACACTTAGGTTTTCAGTGAGTTTTAGGTGAGGAGGAGAAGGGGGAGATGGTGAGACTGTAAAAGTGAGGTGTGAGCTGCACTCTATGGTGCGTCTCGGATGTTGCTGTTACATATGGTCACCTTCCTAAAATAATTGCCCAAGTAATTTTTTCAGGTTTCTCAGAAAACACAAAAAACGGAACCAATAATTGAATATATATCTCGTATCGTTCTTCTTGGCTGCCATCTTGAAAAGCTTGTAAAATTGCCTAACCCCTAATTTCCACCAACTGTGGAACGGCTGTGGATCCGCTCCGGAATGGCAGCGGAGTCGTCAATGTGTGTATTTTCAATGACTGCGGAGCGGCTGCGTTCCGACTATGGCGATCCGCAGCCCTCCGAGTTTCTAGTTCGAGATGCATATTTCAATCTTTTTTCAGACGAACACATTTTCAGTTATTTTAGAAAATGTCTTAGATCTTTCAGTGGTTATAATGTGAAGCAATGGGGTCCAGCAGATTCAAGTCGCAAAATGTGCATGCATCCTTCACAAAAATAATCCATCCGGCTCCAGGGGGATAAACGAAGGCCTTCTGAGGGTAATCCGTGCGGTTTTGTCGTAAAAATATACATATTTAAAACTTTATAAACGAAAATAACTGGCTTCCGGTGGCGGTCGGTGCGCGTTCATGGAGATGGTTGCTGGCATATGACGTAGGACGTAACGCAGGAAGCGTCGTGACGTAGACCGAGCGTGACAGCGCAGCCAGAGAGCAGAGCAAAACAAAACTCTACGTTCGCTCTACGTCACGACGTCATTCATCTCCATGAACGCGCGCCGACCGCCACCGGAAGCCAGTTATTTTCGTTTATAAAGTTTTAAATATGTATATTTTTACGACAAAACTGCACGGATTACCCTCAGAAGGCCTTCGTTTATCCCCCTGGAGCCGGATGGATTATTTTTGTGAAGGATGCATGCACATTTTGCGACTTGAATCTGCTGGACCCCATTGCTTCACATTATAACCACTGAAAGATCTAAGACATTTTCTAAAATAACTGAAAATGTGTTCGTCTGAAAAAAGATTGAAATATGCATCTCGAACGGCTTGAGGGTGAGTAAATCATGGCTTAAATATCATTTTTGGGCGAACTATCCCTTTAATGACAACTTTACAAACGTCTTGAAATACATAATCTGAACAATGTTTCGAGGTGTGGTAACTGTAGTATAAGCGGAATAATTGACTTCAGGCCGTTGAATTATTAGAAAAACAATTAATTACGCTTTAACTAATTTCTTACGCATCTAATCCCATGCCTCCGTTGCTAATTCCAAAACGTCATTTTAGAGTTAGTAACGGAGGTTTGAGCCACTGATAGCAAACTAATGCTGGGGACACACGACTAGCTGACACATTCTCTGACTGTTTTCATCGACTGCAGCAGATTTTAAACACGGACTGAATGCGCTGAACACGCGTTTGGGCATGATCAGTCATAAGTATCAAATTACATTATGCAGTTATTAATAAAGTTATTAGAGAGAGATGTTGCAATAATGAGACAGAAAAACATGTGCGTCAATATTATTATTAATTTATTAATTCAATTCGTTTTAATTAATTCGTTCCATTCTTTTTTTTTTTTTTTCATTATTGACAGATGACAGTAGACTATAGCCAAATAAATGAAACACAAAGCCCTTTTAACAAGTAGGCCTATCAATAATTATTTATTTGTTATATTATCTGCAATAAAAATCCGTCCTGCAGGACTATCCATTTATTTAGCCTATATTCAGTTTAATTTTCTATTGATTATAGATAGGACTATATACTTTATTTATTAAAATTAAACTGCATGTTTCTATTGATTGTGAAGCTAGACATTGAAAATTGCAGATCAAGCGCATGGAGCTAAATGCTTTTTCTTGTTATGAATTGTATCCTATTTTCCGTTATTACAGTTGACTACGCGAAGTGATATGGAACTGTAATGCGGTCAAGACCTGCCTGGAACTACTTTAGCCGTGCGTTTCCCTGAAAATAATGCACACCTAGAACGTTCGTCAACCAATCAGATTCAAGCATTCAACGGCCCTGTAGTATAAGTTACTATAATTGGTAAATTACTATAACTTACTATAATTGGTAAAACCTGAATGCCAAAGAAAGAAAACATCATTATTGTTTATTTTCTTTAGACAATATACAATATCACTCAATATTATACAGAACACCTATTATTAAATAGTACTACACAGTTGCTGGTGGTAATGCTGTAAATGAGTCCTACCTGCCAAACCATTCCCTACTCTGCCTTCTCTTAAAAAATAACATTTTATCAAGGTAAAATCTGCATAGTTTAAAAAATTAAGCGTGAAGTCCGCACACTGAAAATAGCTGCTCCAACTGAATTTATTAATAGCACAACGTTTCGACCATCAGGTCTTCACCAGACACAATACCAATGTAGAGTAAAGTCAACTTTAAATAGAAACAGGTAATCACCTTAACTGGGCCCACACACAAAAACATGTGACAAAAAAACAGCTTAACTAATAATCAACATCAAATGAAGAAATGGCTCAATCACTATAACAAAAAGGCTTAAGAACTGAAATGTGTATTTATTTATTTTTCGCATTCATTATTTGTTTATTTATGTATTTCTGTTATTTCCAGAAGTCCAGAAATGTTATGTTTTCTGGCACTGTGCACTTTTCAAGACAGGTTCATCTCAGTGCTCAGTTTTTGAAACAGACATCACAATGTTTTGAATAAATACAAATACTGTGAACAAACACTTTTTTGCCTCTTCTGTTACACATAGGTCTACATCAAGATATATCGTAGATCAAATTGTCTGGCAATGAATAGACTATTTCAGAATCACTGTATCATGATACCATCGATATGATGGACAAAATTGTATTGTAGTTGCAAGTACACCAGAGTCCTATGCAATAATTCTTGCCTTACTAAATGCCGCAAAGTGTCCTCCTTTTTGGTGTTATGGAAATGGCCACCCTAATGGCATAGGGACATGCATAAAACACAGGGAAATACTATACACAGTTGGGACAGTTTGATTGTGGATAAAATGGAGCCAATGTCTTTCCTATGTGTATTGCAATATGTTTTGTAGTAGTCTCTATGGCTGGTGATGTCTGATGATACTCCTAACCCCAAGACACCACAAGGCTCCGGACACCGTCTCCGCTAGGGTAGTCCGGGGAGCAGAGGTGATAAAGTTTGAACTAAAAGGAAAGGGTGAAGGTTTTTATGATGTTTCAAGCACAATCGAGCATTCTGACCAAAACCATATAAGTGTTTCCATTTTTGTGTGCCATATATCAGACAATGAGCCATGACGTCTAATATGACGTCTAAGGCTGAGACTGAGATTAACTGTAAACTGTTCCTGAGAGCACCACAGTGCTATTATTTTATTTTATTTTTGACTCTTCAATGATTGTAAGTCATTTCTCACAGAGGGCAGAGTAACCTGTGTTTACACTTGTTCGTTTAGTTTAATTGGCTTTCTTCACACTTGAACAACCACTCAGATTTGGCAAACTTAGCAGACAAATAGCAATCCTAATATAATTAATGTGATCAGAATAACTCTGCATAAGAGTGTGCAGTGCTCAATACTAGGAGAAAGAAACATTTTCTAAAGAATAATTTACAGTACACTGGTGTTAAACAGCAAGTACACAACATTAAAATAAGGAGCAATATAAGGGCACTGCCAGACACATTTCTGGGGAATTATGGAGGGTCTAACAACTTTGTAGAGTGACAGCACAAATGAAGCAGTCATCCCTAATTAAAACAAGTTATTAATGAGTTGTTAATTTAGACTAACTTAAATTTAAATGAAACTGGGCTGGGATTTATATTTCCCATGCTTTGCCATGACACTCAATTTTAGATTAAATGCTAAAATTAAGTGTTTTATAATGGTTTTTGTTAATGTTAATTAATGTTAAATGGAAGATATGGTAGTGTTTAATGTTTTGTTATGCCAATTTAGATTATGTAATTTAATAATTTATGTTACGTGGGTTTGTTCTATATTGTTCTATATTGTCATACTCATTCAGCAATAGTTATGCTATGCTAATACTATCAAAGCATTGTGTTACCAATTATCAAGTTAGCATTTACCAAATTAGCTTACTAAAGCTAGCCAGGTTTCCACTACTAAAAATATTTAAGTTGAGATTACTATATATATATAATGTTTCAGTAAAAGTAATCGTAAAAGTAAAAGTAAAAAGGATCAGTTTAATTACAGTAAAAGTATTGTTTTATACAGTATCTACAGCATGAGTAGAAACCTTTTTTTTTTTTTTTTTACAGTCTATGTTTGAAACGTTTAGTAAACTGGACATTACATTTTCACTTAGATTAAATTAATTAAATGAATAACTGCCATTTAATTTTTCTTATATCTTAACAGTAACCATAATGATAAATATACAAAATATATTTCTGGTAAAATACAGGACCATTGAGGCCCGGTTTCACAGACAGGGCTTAGATTAAGCCAGGATTAAACTGTAGTTCAATTAGGACATTTAAGAAGCTTTTATAAATGTGTCTTAAAAAAAAAAAAAAAAAAAAAAAACCATTACTGATGTGCATCCTTTCTCTAGTCAGGTAGCACATATTCAAAAAACACACCCTTGCCTCATTTAGTATATGCTGTTCTATGCATATGCAAATTAGCCCCACCTCCACACACTTGCAACAGCTCAGAGATCCACTTGTTGATGATCACACATTGTTGTGATTGGTTGCAAGGTAGTTTGTGACGTAATGGTGTTAATGGTGTTTGTCAGCAATGGTGTTGACTTATGCATTTGTACATGGGGCCTGTACCATGAAGGTAGCTGAACAAACTCGGGGTTACAGGATTAGTTTTGAGTTGACAAAACCGATGCAATCAGGCTTTATTGGTACCATGATGCAGCTCATCAACTTTCTCTGTCAACTCAGGCTTTGATCCTTAAGCTATGATTACTCCACGCGCGCGTGCACATAAAAGAGTGACGTCGACACTGAACAACCAATCGCGGGTAGAGCGAGAGCGATTTAGGCCTATTTTTCTGCGGAGGAGCAAGAGATAATCATTCAGAATTACGATGAATTTAAATATGTATTTCAAGCTTGAAACAATACGTTCTCTGCTGCCAAAGCAAGAGAAGACTGTTGGAGAAAGATTGCTGATTGTTAATGCGTAAGTTAAACAAATACGTTCTATATTTATGTAAAATTATGTATGTATGTATGTGTAGCCTATGTGTAATATAGCCTATAGCCTATTTTTATAATATATAAAAAATGTGCATGTATGTACTAAGAAAGATTAATATTCATTGATTTTTTTTAGATGCAACCCCAACTCCAAATGTTCTTGGCAGCAGATAAAGACAAAATATAAAAATATAATTCAAAGTGGTGAGTATTTACTACAACCTTTTATTACATTTGTGAACATTTTATCACAAACACTTGTTTGCAGCAAACAGAAATAAAGAATTAAATTCAGAAAACCAGAATACACTGGCGGAGGAGTCGGCTCTGAGTAGGCAATAAGGGATGGACGAATATGGATGTGATTACAGGTGCTGTACAATCTGACCCTGGTGCTGGCTCCTCTAAGCAAGTAACACTGGGTACGTGTGCAATCCATTACTACTTTTTTAAGTTTTAAATATAGCTGACTATGTTCTGCAGTAGAGGGAAATACAGTGTCTCTGTTGAAGCCAACACACACACACACACACACACACACACACACACACACACACACACACACACACACACACACAGTCTCCCACACAGAGGTCAGTATGCAGCAGACAGAACACCAAACTAACCTGCTTTACAACAGTTATGCTTTACATTGGCCTATTTTTATTTATTAGGGTGGAGGAAATGAAGACACTCTGTCTGTGTGTTCTCAGACAGTTGCTGATGTGAATGCACTGGGCTTTTTCACTGGGCTTTCTTCAAACATTTGAATGTGTGGCATAAAAAAGGGCCTGGCCCTTACACATCTCTTTTATTGTAGGATTTTTCACAACCTGCCCCAGAAACGGAGGCCTCTACCTCAATGGGCTTCAGAAGAAATGTGTAAGGATTTAAAACCCTTGACATAAATTACAGTCAGTCCTGTGTTTGTAGGAAGTCAAGGAACTTTTTGTGATTTTGATGAGCCTCCAGAAAACTTGTAATGATCATGTTTGTGGTGGAATTATGTTTCAGGTGGAAACAGACTCAGTCAGGGCCCTGTACAAAAGGAGTCTAGACTGCACATTAAAGGAGCTGACTGTGAGCTGAGGAGGCTCCAAACAAAATCAAACAGCTGGATAAAACTGATCTCAGTATATATATATATATATATTAGTATAACTTATTTAACCAAGTAACACTTTAGTATGAATATTTATTAATGCAACTTTCTCTTGCTCTCTTTCTCCCTCCCATCCCACAAAACCAATAAAACAGTTTGAGGCCTATCTGCAGTTTCAATGTGCTTTTATTAAGTGTAATATTGTATGGTGATTGCATCTACATCTGCACCAGCTGGGTGGTCAAGTGTGATCGGGTCAGTTTCATCGGGGAGAAGCTGGTTTTGTGGTGTTTCTCACTCCTTTCTACTGGTGGCTATATTGTGCAGAATGGCCTATGCAGCCACTATCTGTGATGCCCGCTCTGGTGACTCTGAAGCGCCGAACACAGTTGAAATGTGCCTTTAGGATGCCAAAGGTCATCTCTATCTTCACTCTGGTTTTACTGAGGGCCACATTGAAGCGGTGCTGTGGCCCTATCTGAGGGTCATGATGGGGTTATTGTGTAGGTTTTTCTAGCTCAGTTCAAATTAACTGTTGTACTGTACCAAATTTAACTTGCTTTCCTCAAAGTGCTGACACAACACAAACTCATGGAAAATTTGTGAGACAAGCACTGGAGCCAGGCCATTTGGCATCCAAACTTGATCATATGTTCATGACCACAAGTCGTCTGCAGATGAAATGTTTAGTAGATCATTGTTATATCTGTTAAAGTTACTGTAACGCGCGTGAGTTATCCTTTAACGTTAGTTCTCTTACCCAGCGCTGTTCCGTGGGTTCTTGGCTTCGTTCCTTTTTATTGGGTTATCACCACTGTAGGGAGGACACTGACAAGGAGCTCCGGTGATGACAACACTTGTTTATTGAACAATTCAGAGGCGACATCGTGAATGGCCGCAGCCGATTAAAGAGTGCATCTCATCTCTTCCTCTGTACTATCACAACTGCGCAGATTGATTTCTCCCCCAATCTAAATCACGGGGCGCGTTCTCGCGATATTATCCCAAATCCTATTTAAAGTCATAGAACATTATAACTCTTAAATTTCACTTCCTACATAATACTCCCTTACCCAAGAAGAAATGTCCTCATTTCTATAACATAGTTCTTAAGACAATTTTTTTTCCTTAACATGTTTCCCAACATCTGTATCAAAGGGGTCGAAATGAACAAAAACATGTTTAGCAATACTAAAACATATAACTCAAATAGACCCCTAACGGCATCAATATATATAATTATATATATAAGCATGCTCTAAATAAAGATTCCCATTGATTTAACTTTGCACCTAATATAAAGAACACATGAGAACAAAGAACATTTAGCAAATCAGTAAAGTGCAAAGTCCTTCAAATGGTAAGGCAACCGACGTGTCCTAGGGAGCACATCCCGAGTAGACACTGGAGTGTCAGGAACCTCATAAGCACCTGTTGACGGTCCAGCTTCAGGTGTGCACAGTGTTAGAGGAAGCAGTTCAGGGTTCAGGGTAACATGGCTGTCCTGTGCATTTTGCGCAGAGCTGGATGGTTGTGGGGTGCTAGGACGTTGAATGTGAGGTTGCAAGTGGGGCAATGGTGTGGGCTCCAATGGAACCTGGGGTGCAGGGAGTCCCGGTGGCACCGGTGTAATGTGAGGTGGGAGGAGTCCTGATAATGTATTCAGGGTATTTGGTTTAACAGGGGAGGAAGGGGGGGTAAGGGCGTGTGTGTTCTTTGAGTCTGTGATGTAAGGTTTCATGCGATTGTAGTGAATTATTTTTGCTTTTGCACATGGTTTGGATACATCCCGTACTTCGAAATTAACAGGGGTGGAAATACCAGAGGGGCATATTGGTTGCAAAACCTCATAGGGGCCCACCCAATGTGGACACAGTTTGTTGTGGCGGTGGGCAGGATCATCCACTAACACCAAATCACCACGGTTATAAGGAGTGTATTTTAAATGACGATCGTAGTTCAGGCGTTGTTGATCTTGTGCCCTGTCTCGGTAAGCAGTTGCAGAACGGTAAGCAGAGGTCAATCTTTTGCGCAGCTTGTTAGCATATGCTGCTGGCGTGCCCGCTGTCGCTGTACTAAGAGCATTATTATCCTGGAGCAGTGTGTCCAGGGAAATGCGTGCCTCCCGGCCATGAACCAAAAAGAAGGGTGTCAATCCTGTACTAGTGTGCTTGGTGGTGTTATAAGCCAATGCAACCTGCGGGAGGTGCTCGTCCCACTCTGTGCCCGATGCGAAAAGATGTTTGGAAAGTTCATCTTTCAGAGTACGATTAAAGCGCTCAACAGCCCCGTCACATTGAGCGTGATAAGGGGACGTACGAAGCTTCTTGATTGATAGCAAGTTACAAAGATGCTTTATGAGGTCAGATTCAAACTGTCTGCCCTGGTCAGAGTGTAGGGCCTCAGGGACACCATGTTGTGGGATGTAGTGGTCAAAGATGCAGCCTGCTACTGAGACAGCCGTTTGATCCTTCAATGGGTAGAGGTTGACAAACTTTGTGTACAGGTCCATCATTACTAGAACATAGCGGTTACCCTTGGTAGACATTGGCAACTCTGTTATGTCTGCGGCCACTATTTGAAATGGACGGTCTGGAGAGATAGGAATGAGTGGTGCCTGTAGGCGGGGCACAGGAGAACGCCTTGACTGACAAGCAGCACACTGGGAGCAATGTTTAGCAATGTCTGACGACATGTAAGGCCAGTAAAAGGACCGCATGGCTCTATCCAACGTTTTGGCCAAACCATAATGACCCACTGAAGGGTGTCCATGGACATGACTGAGGATCTCAGGAATCAGCGATGTAGGAATGACAACTTGCAAGGCATTGTCACCTAAGGAATTGCGTAAATGTCTGCATAACACTCCATTATGAATGACGAGGCGGCTAAACTGTGCCCACAGTTTCCTGAGGTATGATGAAGCGTCACGTAGCCTCCATAAGGGTGGTCTACGTCCTGTTTCCATCCAAGAGAAAACAACAGCTAAATCTGGGTCTGACTTTTGTTGCCCCATGACGTTCCAATCACTTTGGATTTGAACCAGATTTGATGTTGTGTGGTTTGGAACAAGCATGGGCAAAGGGGCATTTTTGTCCATGGGCAGTGTTTGGGAGTGTGCCGACATCGGTTTTGCCTGCAAAGCTATTGATGTGGTCTGAGTTGCTGCCGAGACAGTCGACGTGTCGCTCTGAAGATACCTGTCCAGTTCCAGAGGATCGGTCTCTGGCCGCCTAGACATGGCATCTGCATTAAGGTGTTTAGCACCATTACGGTGAATGACATGCCAGTCATACAGGTCCAATTCTATAGCCCAACGCGCTCGTCTACCTGTAGGATCATGATCTAAAGGGAGTTTCTTGAGACCGACCAAAGGCTTATGATCAGTAACGATGGTGAACGGATGACAAGCAAGATAGTGTCGGAAATGACGGACTGACCACACAATGGCATACAATTCCCGATCAAAGGTAGACCATTTTCTTTCAGAGGCAGACAGCACATGGCTGGCATATGCAATGACATGCTCTTTTCCTTCCACTTGTTGTGAAAGAACAGAACCCAGTGAATGAAGCGAAGCATCAGTGTAAAGGATAAAGGGATTTGCAAAATTTGGAAATGCCATAATTGGTTGTGACGTCAGTTCCTGCTTCAGTACACTGAAAGCTTCATTTGCTTCTGCCGACCAAGAGAATGATACTCCTTTGTGTGTGAGATGGTACAAGGGTTCAGCTGTGCGTGCAAACTGTCTAATGAATCGACGATAGTATGAGCACAGACCCAGGAAAGCCCTGACCTGTGTGGCAGATGTTGGAATTGGCCATGTCTTGACTTTGTCTATGTTAGATGGGTCTGGCTCGACACCGGCACTCGAAACACGGTGGCCCAGGAAAGTAACAGAAGAACATGCCAGATGGCACTTGGACGGCTTAAGTTTGAGGCCAGCTGTACGAAATCGTTGAAAAACTTCCCGCAGATGCTGAAGGTGTTGTGGGAAATCAGCACTGTAGACGATAATATCATCTAAGTAGATTAAACAAATACTCCAGTGCAGACCCCGAAGTACAAGCTCCATTAAGCGCTGGAAACTGGGCGGGGCATTTGAGATTCCCATTGGCATCATACGGAATTGATATAGGCCTGTACCAGTGGAGAAAGCCGTTTTTTCTTTGTCATCTGGATTGAGTGGTATTTGCCAGTACCCAGCAGTTAGATCAATTGTGCTAAACACTCTGGCCCCAGAAAGTCTATCGAGGGTATCATCCACCCGAGGAAGAGGGTGTGAATCTTTGATCGTGACGTCATTGAGACGTCTGTAATCTACACAGAACCGGTGTGTGCCATCCTTTTTTCGTACAAGCATGACCGGAGCTGACCACGGACTGTGAGATTCCTCGATGATGTTGTGGTCCAAAAGCCTCGACACCTCTTGTTGTAATACTGCCTGAGTAGCTGGTGACGTTCTATAAGGCCGCAGTTTTATTGGAGCAGCATCACCCGTGTTGATACTATGTGCAACCAGGTTGGTTTTCCCATAGTCATGAGAATGGGAGCTAAAAATGTTAGCGAACTCTGTCAGCAGGCTTTTGAGCTGTGCCTGTTCTTCAGCGTTTAAGTGTGTGTCCTCCAAATGCACATCAGGCACTGGATGGACAGCTTCTGTGGAAGTAGTCACAGCTGAGACTAATGCATACTCATCAAGTGTACTGCCAGTGACAGAGAAAATCTGACCTAATGGACATCCAGCCTCAAGAGAGACCGTTTCGTTAGTCGGGTTAACCACTCTAACAATGCCCCTTCCCTTTTGAACTGATGTCAGTGTTTGAGCAACACCTAAAGTCACAACTGGAGGGGGCTGAGGTTCCAGTATACCAACATACGTGTCTGTGAAAGGATTCGCTACACCATTATCTCTGACAGAAATTGGGATTGCCATCTCTGACATAGGCGGGATGGTCACCTGAGCGACGCTGACAGCAGAACTCTGTACTGGAATCAGTGACTGGGGTGGTGAAAGAGGAACTGACGTGTTATACAGTTGTAAACTTGCATGTGGTATGTCAATAGTGACGGTGTGTTCAATTAAGAAATCCCATCCTATTAGAACAGGATGCGTAGCTGTGCGTACCACATGGAAAACATGAGAAAATGTTACATCTCCAATATGTATGGGAGCTATCACAGAGCCAATTATGTCCAATAACTGTCCAATTACAGATGACGCTAACACAAATGACTTACTGATAGGCTGGGTAGACAAAACTGGGATCGATCTCCGACAGTCATCAGTAATGAGAGAGAGACCTGACCCAGTATCGACCAAAGCATGGAGTTCGGTACCCGCCAGTGCAATTTGAATGAATGGTGTAGGTGGAGTAGATTTAAGACTAACTGTACCAGAGTGGACCATTATTGGGGATGAAGCTGGCATTTGGTCCCCAATGACAGCTTCTACTCGTTTCCCCGATGTGGTGAGTGGGAGAAATGTACATGTCGTGTGGGTGATCTTGGCGAACTTTGGGAATGGGGGGGTGGCGATGGAGAGCTGTGTCTGTGGTAACTGGAAGTTCTGTACTGTGGCCTTGGTGAGGGTGAACGAGCATGACGGGTTCTGTGTTCATATTCTAAATCAGGCCGGCGGTCTCGTGTAGGTGAGCGGTCAGAGCTAGAGCTACCATAATGATTTTTATGGGGGGTGTATTGGTCAGATTGTGTAGTGTGAGAAACTTGTGACTCACGACTGCGGGAGGAAGGGGAGTAGCTGCGCTGTCTTTGGCAAGAGAAGTCATCCTTTGGAAGTGCTCGGTCATTTTCTGAACGGCCATGGTAGCGTCGTGGAGGACACCAGTCATCCTGAGGGTGTTGCTGTCGACCTCTCTGTGTACGTTGTGAAGAGCAGCAGCAGTCCTGGCGGTAGTGATGATCGTCCCGGCGGTAATGATGATCGTCCCGGCGGTAATGATGATCGTCCCGGCGGTACTGATGATCGTCCCAATCAGGCTGGCGATGGCGTGCGGTGATGTCATAGTCCACGGCTGCGCAGGTTTGATGTGGATAGTGTGTGGAAGACGTCACATCATCCTGAAGGCTGGAAATCCGCCGCGAGAGCTGGTCCATGCGCTCATCAGTTCGTCGCAGGTGAGACTGACGTAAGGAATGCAGGTCCGTTCGGAGTTCAGCAATGGCTGATGCTAGTTCAGTGATGTGAGTTGCAGTCACTGTGTTGGCCGATGGTTGTGAATTTACTGTCACAGGCATAACAGGTGAAGGGTTAGCAACACTAATGGCCAACTGAGCACGTTCACATTGAGTGGCCACTTTCAAGGCATTGTCTAAAGTTACAGCCCCGTGCTCATGGATTTTCAGTTGGAGTGATGGATCTAAGCCGGTCACAAATCTGCGAAAAATTTCACAATTCCGTGCTGCTGTATCGTACAGAGGAAATGCTTCAGTCACTAGATTTGTGAGCTCAGCAGCATAAACTTCAAGAGGTTCTTGTGGTTTACGGGGACGAGCATTCAAAAAAGTCTGAAATGTGGCCAAAAAAGTTGTACGTCCAAAAACAGTGCTCAAACTAGCTTTAGTCAAATCATAGTCAGCTTTCACCCCGGGGGAGAGAGACTGCCAGTATGCAAATGCTGAAACAGTAAGCTTTACTGGAAGAAGTTTGGCCTTATCCAGTGGTGCAGCTGAGACATTTAGTGCCACTTCAAATCTCTGTATCCATGCACTAAAAGGCTCTTTACCATCTCCAGAAAAATGAGCAGGAAGATCAATTTTAAATGGCAGATGTGAACTTGCTTCATCTGCAGCGTGTCTGTCTCTCTGCACTGCAGCTGCATCATTCTCGTCGTCCGCCATTTTAAGCGAGGGGGATGCACGTAATCCGAACTTGCAAAAAGAGCACATGAAAAAAAAACTAATCAGTCTTTAAACGGCTCTGCAGGTTAAAGCGGCGATATCCACGTCGTTCAATGCGAGAAAAAAACAAGCGTCCCAACAGAAAACAAGCCAACCGGCGCTGCCACCAGTGTAACGCGCGTGAGTTATCCTTTAACGTTAGTTCTCTTACCCAGCGCTGTTCCGTGGGTTCTTGGCTTCGTTCCTTTTTATTGGGTTATCACCACTGTAGGGAGGACACTGACAAGGAGCTCCGGTGATGACAACACTTGTTTATTGAACAATTCAGAGGCGACATCGTGAATGGCCGCAGCCGATTAAAGAGTGCATCTCATCTCTTCCTCTGTACTATCACAACTGCGCAGATTGATTTCTCCCCCAATCTAAATCACGGGGCGCGTTCTCGCGATATTATCCCAAATCCTATTTAAAGTCATAGAACATTATAACTCTTAAATTTCACTTCCTACATTACTATTAATTTAAAGATTCATCTCACAGAAAATAATCATCTCACATATTCACATCATCTCTACTTGAACATTAAGGCTGTGATAGGACTTCCTATTAACATAATCTGCCTCATGTTCCCCTAGAGCAGTGGAGATTGGAGCAATAGACTGCATACATGTTGCAATGACTTGGGAATCCTATCATAAGATTAACAGAAGAAGAATAAAAAAGATTCAAAATAATTCTTAACATGTATTATATTGTATAGTACATTTGTGAAATTTGCTTTAAAAAAAAAAGTGTTCATGTGATGTCACCCTATATATCTTACTGGCAATTTTATAAAAGCCCTCTTTTATGGACATGGTCGATAAATGTCCGGGGAACACTATTAATGAAGCTTTTCATGTACTCCTGCAGAGCGAGGACCCTTGCGAATGGTTCGACAAACATATGTTTTCCCCTAGCTTCTGTGCGTCACCCACCGTGCAAGAATGTACCACTTGCAAAAGAAAACCCGCAACGCAATACAATTTGCGGTACAGTAAGTGCATGAATTCGACGTGTTAAATTCTTTATGTGTGGCTCAAGAAGTTCGCAAAGATAAGACATTCCTTCCGCGGAAAATCTGTATCTTTCATACAAGTAACTATCAGTTAAGGCAAGGGGATTTTGTCTGGCTAAAAACTCTTTCTCTACGAAGTGCTCGTCAAACAATTTGCGCTGAGATGTCCACCGGATTTGGAAGAAAAGGTGAAGTCATTGCAACAGACACTTGGAATAAGTTACGTCACCTATATGTTTCTTTGCTCTCAGCTGATTGGTCAAACTTCAGTCTGAGATCTTGAATCCAGAACATAACCTGCCCCGGAGCAGGTTAGCCGTGCAGCGTAAGATACCATGGCAACGAACACCGATTAAAGCCGAGCTACTTTCATAGTACCTAAAACCCAGGGTTGGCGGAAACTAAGCTGAAACATAGCTGGCTAGCCACCTAATCCGGCTTCATGGTACAGGCCCCTGGTTTGTCTTAAAGCATATTAAACACACACACACACACACACACACACAGACATATAAACTAAATTAAAAGCTGGATTTTCCCCACAAAGGGACTTTAAAAGCCTATTTTGCCAGTGGTGAAATGTTCCTTTAATGCAGGATTATCAATAAATAAATTAAAAAAGCTTCACTTGGGGACTGTCACAGAGTCAACAGAGCCATCACTTCCGCCCACTGCACCTGATCACTGCACTCTGCCCACCAGATCACAGTCACCTGAGTTCTGATCATCTGCACCTGCACATCATGATTGCATTCCCTTTATCAGTCACTCAAGTCAATCATCAGTTTCCTGCACCTCAGTGTCTGGTCTCGTCTCTACACGATTCAGACTTCTTACCTGCATTACCTACCTGTGGATCTACTTACCTGAAGTCCAGTTGTTTCCCATCGTTGACTTGCCATGTGTTTCATCGTCATCACCTGCAAAGACATTATTTAAGTTCAGTTAAGTGTTCACCTTATTAGCATTGCTTTCATCATTCATCTCATCCTGCATCACTCACTCTGCACTTAATAAAGTTTGTTTGTTACACTCTACCTTGTCTGCCTTATGGATGTGACAGGGACAGAGCTTTCAACCCCTAATCTCACCATTTAAACAGTAAAATTGAAAGTTTTCTTTAAGTGAACATATCATACTTATAGTTTACTGTTTATATATTTTTGCACTTGAAGTATACTATGTTCCTATTTAGGTTTTATTTGTTATACTTGAAATGCATTTAACTGTACTTTAACTCTTTCCATTTTAAAACATTTAAGTATAGCTTCCTGAATCCTTTATCAACACTTGAATGTGGGTAAGTTTCATTTAAAAAAAAAAAGCTACATTTTAAACAAAAAGCTGAGAAACACATTTTTGTCAAATACTATTTGGTAATGTTAGGCAGTTTTGATATAAATGCTGTTTAATGTTTGATTGTTTACATTTTCGTATGCAATCTTCTATCACTTGTTTCTGCTTCTCCTGTGTTTCGATCGGAAGATTCTGTACTAGATGTGTAATAGCACCCCCTACCGTATAACAGTGAACGCATGGATAGCCGGAAAATTCAGTTTGGGGAAAAAGTAATGTAGGTTTGAAGTAAGTTTCTTTTTTGAAGAGTTCAGACGCAAAAGCCTCTAAGTGCCATCTGAAATTCTAGAATGATCATTTTTATCAAGCTTGTATATTTAAGTTCAGTAATTTCACTTAAATGACAACGAAAATAGGTAACTTTCATTGCCATTTAAGTGAAATTACTGAATTTAAATATATGAGCTTGATTAAAAATGATAATTCTAGAAGAGAATTTCAGATGGCACTTAGAGGCTTTTGCATCTGAACTCTTCATATACATAGACCTCTCTGTCAGTATACTTGTATACATTTATATTTTGTCAAGTATACTTGGAGCAATTTCAAGTATATTTCTGAGAAGTACATAAAAAGTAGACAAAGTATAATTATTTTTAGTTTAAAAGTATACTAATGGCACACTTGAATAAACGTATTTTTCGTAAGAGGATACAAAGAAATGGTGAGCAGATGAGATGTGTAAATGGGATTTCTATTATTTTCATGTGGTTGAAAACCTCTCTATTCACAACTCAAAGGCCAGGGAAATAATTATAGAGATGAACAAATGTACTGTAGAATGGTATACAACTGTATCATACTTTAAAATTGTGCAATAATTTAATAACCAGTTTATCCTGACTTGTCTTGAACATTTTTGTCTTCCATGAAGAAAAACTTCCATTTGCTCAAATGACTAAATGTAGTAGTAATGAAAATGAAATACAAAATAGGTCTGCTCCACTGCGGTAATTTAATTTATCCTCAAAGCTTTTGAGTATTGCATATCCTCTCTCTTAATCCTGTTTCTGTGTCTGAGAGACACTAAATATCATTTATTTTAATGGTTTCAGAGCTCTTGTGACAGTCTGGCCCAAAACTCTATAATAATGTCTTAATCAATAATTTATTAAAAATAAATAAAATCGAAAGCAAATTATATAGCAGTTTTTTTTTTTTTTTTTTTTTTTTTTTTTATTAATGTCTTTGCGCTAGCATTTTGTGTCTTATTTTCTACCTACAGTATAAGATGGCAGATTATGACGTTACACAGCTGATAGAAAAAGAGGGCTTATGGAAATGGAGAAGATGGTACACCGACATTGGACAACAGCCAATAATCCCTCTTTCAGACTTCTCTACACTCTCTGTGATTGAGGAAATAAATATTGACTGATTGTCTCATTGGTCTGAGAGATCACAGCTGTTTCTTCTAAATACAGAAGAAACAAGTCCACATGCATACACAGGTGTTGCACAGCTAGGTGGAAATGGGTCGTTTGGGGGGTTTATGTTGACACACAGTGGCCCATTTTAGTCCTTGTCAGATTTTTTTCATAAATGTGTAAGGTAACACTTTGCAATAAGTTTTTTTTTTGTATTATTGAATGCATAGGATGACACAACATTAAACACATTTTTACAGCATTTATTAATCTAGGTGATTTCTACATATACTAAAACATTTAATGTAAATTAACATTGTTAAATTATGTTTGTCATAATGTTTTAAGTTTTACCAGTGAACAATCGTATATTTATAAATGAACATTAAAGCTAAAGTAACAAATACTTTCATATTCATTGTTAGTTCATGATACTTCAGAAATTGATGTTAACAAATTGAAACTTTGTAAACCGTGACCATAATGTTCTCTAAAAATCACATTAAATGTGTTTAGAAAACTACTACCTGCTCTTTTTTCGGCCTTTACTGCAGCAAAGAAGACAGTACTCGAACTTCGGTGGGACGCAAATGTACGGTTTGGTCTGCACGATCAGTTTTAGTGAGGAATAATAAAAATCATTACAATTACAGAAGTGGTTCAGAACCTTGAACTCCTAAATACTAAACTATAAGTATGTTATTTTAACAGAAAACTTTCAAGTAGCCTATAATTGCAGGGTAAAACTACAAAACTAGTATTGAAACCGTACACTTACAAGTATACTTATAGTACATTGATATTAGTATACTTACTACATAAATTATTCTTAAAAATATACTTGAACTTTACTTAAGTATGCTTAATACAATTAACTTGAAGTATATTTATTTTTTATTAGGTTTAGCAACTCTTATTCATTAGAAACTCTTTAATTGCACCCCAGAGTTTCCAAATGCTCAGATATCTAACTATCTGCCTTCAACTGACACGGTGTGCCTCAGCTAGCACTTTCACTGTGCAATTGGCAAATAAAACCCGTTATGTGTATAAGACAAGATGCACATCTAAACAAACATTTGAAAGAAAATGTTCCCACACTGTCTCTGAGCAATTCATTTCATAAAGTGTGTTTCATGGGGCGTTTTATCCTTTCACATGAACAGCTTGAGTATCAAAGCTGGGTGTTTTGCCTCTAGCAGCAATAATCTGAGCTTGCACACTGCAGATCACACTGATATGTGGAACGGACCTCATTTGCAGCCTCTCTCGGTTTACTGCACTTCAGTTACTCAAAGGCTAATTCCTGATGCGTGCTTATTTATTGTCTGCCAAACACTTCTAGGATTTGTACCTGACCCAATAAATGCTGTTACAAGCACCTGCCTACTTGCTTGCCCGCTCATGAAGTTTAACTTTAGAAAAAACAGAAATACACTTCAAAGAGTTTGAACCACACTCAAAATGTATTCAAGCCAAATGAGTATTCGTTTTAGTCCATGAAAAGCCATAGCATTTAATTTGTATGCGATTTATTCAGAACAATGACTGATGGAGATTGTTCAGAAACCTGTTTAGCAACAGTCATTATTTTGCTGTTGTTACACAAAGAAATTTTACACTGCAGCTTTAAAATACACACTAGACATTTTAGGTATTTTAAAGGGATACTTCACTTTGAAATTAAATTTTGGTATGTTTTAGCTTACCTCAAGGGCATCCAAGATGTAGGTGTCTTTGTTTCCCCAGTAGTTTCAATTTTGATATTTTTAGGTCAAACTGTTCTTGTCTGTCAGTCAATGCAGGTCTATGGTCACCACCTCAAAGAGCATGCACAGAGAAGTCCAAATTAATCTCTCTCTCTCTCTCTCTCTCTCTCTCTCTCTCTCTCTCTCTCTCTCTCTCTCTCTCTCTCTGTGTGTGTGTGTGTGTGTGTGTGTGTTGCATTTGAGCGAGAGTCTCTTTTGTATTTTTTATTTATTTTTGCATATTCTCAAAATTTGCTGTTGCAGTCTTACCAGTCTCTCTCTCTCTCTCTCTCTGTGTGTGTGTGTGCATTTGAGCGAGTTTTTTTTTTTTCATTTATTGATTTTATTTTGCATATTCTACAAATTTGCTGTTGCAGTCTTGCCAGTTTATCTGTGTATGTGTGTGTGTGTTTGTGTGCGTGGGTGTGTGTGTGTGTGTGGGGGGGTGGTCTTATTTGCACTCTTGATGTTTTAGAGTGTCACCCCTTCATTGCTGTACACTTTTTTTCAGCACAGTGGCTGATCTGTAGCTTGTACCACCAAAAGTTTCTCTGAGTTTTCCTATTTTTCCGTATTTCCCATTCATTTCCTATGTCGCCCGTTTTTGACCGGGAGGAAGCTAAGTGTGACTATTTTTTTTACGACCCTTTAACATATCAGAATCATCTCCTTGATTTTTTTGTGTGTTCATATAGGTAATACATCAAAAGTCACCAAGTTTCACCCCCATCCGATTAAGCAAAAACATTAAACATTTCGAAACGTTCAAGTTTTCGGTCGTTTTCGGACGAAGAAGCCCAGTTCCCCATCGTAAGTACACATTGATGGCCTAAGACACGAAACGAGCGGTTTGTGTGAGAAAACGAACAACCACGTCCAAGCAGACTAAGCCAGAAGGCGCGCACACGTCACACACCAGGAAGCGCGCACGCCCTCAGATCATTTGGACGTGGTTGTGTACAAGAGGTAAAAACGATATAAATACTGTTTGTTTTCTCACACAAACCGCTCGTTTCATGTCTTAGGCCATCAATGTGTACTTGCGATGGGGAATTGTTTAATTTGGACTTCTCTGTGCATGCTCCTTGAGGTGGTGACCATAGACCTGCATTATATGACTGACAGACAAGAACGGTTTGACCTAAAAATATCAAAATTTAAACTACTGCGGAAACAAAGACACCTACATCTTGGATGCCCTTGAGGTAAGCTAAAACATACCAAAATTTAATTTTAAAGTGAACTATCCCCCATTAAGATCAATTAATTTTAAAGTGAACTAACTCCCATTAAGATCCATATTGTAGTCATTTATCGCCCCCCAGGTCAGCTGGGTAACTTTGTAGATGAGCTGGATGTGCTGCTGTCCACTTTCCCTGAAGACGGCACCCCACTTCTAGTCTTCGGTGACTTCAACATCCATCTCGAAAAGCCGCATGCAACAGACTTCATCTCTCTCCTAGCCTCTTTCGATCTCAAACGACTCATCACCTCAGGTACTCACAAATCAGGCAACCAACTGGACCTGGTTTACACACGCAACTGCACCACAGAGAACATTTTGGTGAGACCCCTCCATGTTTCAGATCATTTCCTCATTACTTTCAGTCTATAACTCTCTACCCCTGCACCACCACCCCCACCACCAGTCACTTTCAGACGAAACCTGCGCTCACTTTCCCCCTCCCATCTCTCCTCTGCCGTGTCATCTTCTCTTTCCCCACCCTCACAATTCTCATCTCTGGATGTGAATACCGCAACGGACACCTTATTCTCCACTCTAACCTCTTCTCTAGACATTATCTGCCCTCTCTCCTCCAGGCCAGCACGCGCTACTCCCTCCAACCCCTGGTTGTCTGAGGTTCTTCGTGAACACCGGACCGAACTCAGGGCAGCGGAGAGGAAATGGAACAAATCAAAAGACGCATCTGACCTGAGTATGTATCAATCTCTCCTCTCTTCCTTTTCTGTTGATGTTCATGCTGCAAAATCTTCATACTTCCACAACAAGATCAACAGCTCCTCCAACACACGATTACTCTTCAAGACATTCAACTCTCTCCTCTGTCCACCTCCACCACCACCCGCCTCCTCCCTAACTGCTGACGATTTTGCGAACTTCTTCACCAACAAAACAACAGCTATCAGCAGTCAGTTCTCAGCTCCACACACACAGGAACCCAGACCGACCCCTTCCACAGCCAATATCCCTCTGTCCTCCTTTTCTTCGCTAACCGAGGAAGAAGTATCTACACTTCTCCTCTCCAGTCACCCTACCACCTGCCCTCTAGACCCCATCCCCTCACACCTTCTACAAGCCATCTCTCCCACACTTCTACCATCACTCACACACATCATCAACTCATCCCTCCATACTGGCACTTTCCCCACAGCATTCAAGCAGGCTCAGGTTACTCCACTGCTTAAAAAACCAACGCTAAACACATCATTTGTAGAGAATTACAGACCTATCTCTCTCCTACCATTCATTGCGAAGACACTTGAAAGAGCTGTTTTCAACCAAGTAACATCCTTTTTGTCTCTAAACAACCAGCTGGATGTCAACCAATCCGGCTTCAAGAAAGGGCATTCAACTGAGACTGCATTACTGTCAGTCACAGAAGCTTTACGGATCGCAAAAGCTGCTTCCAAATCTTCAGTCCTCATTCTCCTGGATCTGTCTGCTGCCTTCGACACTGTGAATCATCAGATCCTTATGTCCAGCCTCTCATCACTGGGCATCACAGGAACTTCACTCCACTGGTTTGAGTCCTATCTCACAGGTAGGTCCTTCAAGGTCGCATAGAGAGGCGAGGTATCCAGAGCACATCAACTGACCACAGGGGTTCCCCAGGGCTCAGTTCTTGGTCCCCTCCTCTTCTCCATCTACACCACATCACTGGGACACATCATACAGGCACACGGCTTCTCCTACCACTGCTATGCTGATGACACACAGCTCTTCCTCTCGTTTCAACCAGATGATCCCACAGTAGCTGCACGGGTCTCAAGCTGTCTGGCGGACATCTCCACATGGATGAAGGAACATCACCTGCAGCTCAACCTGGCAAAGACTGAGCTTCTCGTCCTCCCTGCCAATCCGTCTCTACAGCACGACCTCACTATCCAGCTAGATTCATCATCAATCACCCCATCAAGGTCGGTCAGAAATCTTGGAGTAACATTTGATGACCAGCTGACCTTCACAGATCACATTTCAAAGACAGCTCGATCATGCAGGTTTGCACTGCACAACATCAGGAAGATCAGGTCTTTCCTAACTGAGCAAGCAACACAACTTCTCGTCCAGGCCCTGGTCATTTCTAGGCTTGACTACTGTAATGCTCTTCTGGCCGGACTTCCAGCATGTGCAACCAAACCCCTACAGATGATCCAGAATGCTGCAGCTCGTCTTGTCTTCAATGAGCCCAAGAGGGCCCACGTCACTCCTCTGTTCATCTCTCTGCACTGGCTACCTCTCGCTGCTCGCATCAAGTTCAAGGCATTGACGCTTGCTTACAGATCTATCACAGGCTCAGCTCCCTCCTACTTTCACTCACTCCTACGAGTCTACATCCCTACCAGATGCCTACGATCGGTCAACGAGCGACGGCTCGTGGTTCCATCACAGAGAGCCACAAAATCACTTTCCAGAACATTCTCATTCACAGTTCCATGCTGGTGGAACGCTCTCCCCACCCTCATCCGGAATGCAGAATCCCTGACAACATTCAAAAGACAGCTGAAAACCTATCTATTCCGTGAGCACTTAACCTCATAAAAAAAAAAAAAAATAAATAAAAAAAAAATTATTTCCCTTTGAAACATCACTTATCAGGCTTATGCTACTCTGAATAATGCCTGAACTTCGTATTTTGAGCACTTCTTGCGTTGTTGTTGTTTTTGCCTCTTCATGATGACTCGCTTAATTTAGTCCTAATTTGTAAGTCGCTTTGGATAAAAGCGTCTGCTAAGTGACTAAATGTAAATGTAAATGTAACTATCCCTTTAAGTCTACGGGGCCTTAAAGGTCCCGTATTATGCCCCTTTTCACAAGATGTAAAATAAGTCTCTGATGTCCCCAGAGTGTGTATGTGAAGTTTCAGCTCAAAATACCCAACAGATCATTTTTTACAGCATGTTTAAATTGTCATTTTTGGGGGCACAGAAAAACGCGCTGTTTTAGTGTGTGCCCTTTAAATGCAAATAAGCTGCTGCTGGACGACCCAGGGGGCGGAGCTTCATGAGCTCACGCTCAGTCTGAGGAAAATTTCATCTCATGGAATGATGATAATATCAGAAACTCTCAGTAACTGTGTTCATTTCGAGTCGGACAATAATGCCTACAGAGTCAGAGTGCTGTATAGAGATGAAACAGGTATAGTTTAGTAGTTTAATTACGGTTATTATAACGTATTTGTCATCTGCTTGTATGTATCCATTATTTATTAATAGCCTACAAGTTTGCTGTCTGAATGATGATCAAACATATACTGATGAGTTTAATAAAGTTTATTGTACATCACACAAAAGATGAAGGTCAGTTTTACTTCAGAAAATCACCATAAGAGCTGAGTAAACACAGTAAGTTATAAGAAGTGCGCAAGTACATAAACGAATTTCGGTAAAGTTGAGGGAGCATTCCTGTGGGCGGAGGTTAGTCAAAAAACGGTTCTAGTGACGTCATTAAAGAGGGATGTAGTCCAAACGGGCCGTTTGATGTAGGCGACTTCTGTTAAATAAAATATCTCGCTTGGCATTGAACTTTGAGCTTTATAATTTTACAGATATTATTTATGCTCTAACAGCAACATTACACACTAGCTAAAGTTTGAAACATGGGATCACGAAGAACGGGACCTTTAAAGGATTAGTTCACCCCAAAATGAAAATTTCCTAATAATTTACACACCCCAATGCCATCCAAGATATCCATGTCTTTCTTTCCTCAGTGGGAGAGAAATTATGTTTTTTGAGGAAAACACGCCGGCGTGACCTTTCAACGTGATGACGTAGTTCCCTGTCCGTTTGTTGATCAGCTCAATCCGAACTATTGAAGGTAAAAAGTCTATAAATTATATATTTTTATTAAAAATGACCTATCGTTTCGCTAGATAACAACCTCTTCTTCAGCTGTGATCGCGTACAGCCTGTTTAAACACTTCAAAGACTTTTGAAACTGCATTGATTTGGACTTAAAAACGATGGTAACCAATGAAGTCCATTGTTAGAAGAAAAATCCAGAAATATTTTTTGGGGGGTTAGTGCGCGTGCACATGAAGGGGGGTGTGGGGAGTGGAGGAGAGAGAAGCATGAAGAGGGAAGTTAGAGGAGAGATGTCCTAGACAACGACAACGACTAACGTTATAATTATATTCTCTTGAATTTTGAAATTGCCGACACACGACCAAAGAGACGACGTACCGATGAACAAATAGCAAAGAAGAGGAAAAAGGAGAAGGAATGCGCGAAGTCCCGAATTTACATCGGAAAAGCCTGTTTCAGGAAGCATGGAAGGGAGGGGGAGGGGACGGGATTAGGAGGAGGGAGGGTTGAGCTAGCCTCCGTTTTGTTTGACAATACTTCGAACGTCAACAAGAAGTGACATCACCCAGCATCGCTTAGAGCACCTTTAAGATGACAAATAAGTCAAAACAAGCATAAAATGTATTAAATATAAATAACATTTAATAATGTACTCAACCAGTACAGTACACCATGCACAACAGGAAAATATTTCGAGAACAACTGCAGTACATACTATGTAGGAAGAAGTAGAAGGAGAGTTTTAGCGTAATTGATAGCTCAATAGTTCTTTTCAGCTTTAAGGTCAACAAAAAAAAATGTATTACTTATAATTAGTATGACGAATGAATATTGTCAAAATTGTTAAAATAACCTTTTATGACCCATACTGCACAAAATAATATAGATATATTTTTTTTAAAGTTCCAGTAGCCAACCCTGTTGTCAACGGCTATTTTTACTAGCTCTGTTTACCATTGCTCCTACAACCTACTAGCATATTACCTCTATACATTAATCTACAATATTTCTTTTTTTAGTAGTATAAAAAGCTGCATACACAGGTAAGATTTATTTATTTATTTTTACAGTAGGATATGGTTTTCTTCATTGATATTTGCAGGCTGAGTTTGAAGGAAAGTTTTTTCTTGCCTGATCCTAGTAACTTAAATAAATAAGCAGCTACAGTAACTCAGTAAATATGAAAGATAAACATAATAGCTTTCCAGCTGTTTAAAATTACAGTCTAGTAACAAACAACATTTGCTGGCATTTTTCCCAGAACCCCAATTAGTATTTTGTACTGTGTTCTAGCAAAGCTGCATGAGGGCAGAAGCTGATTAAGGCCAGGGTGATGGCTCCTCTATGGACAATGGTTTCCTCAAATGTAAAACCCTTTTTAAAAGCACTTATGACAACACATAACCACAAATGTCACATTAAATATCTGGTCTCCAGTGTTCATTCATTTAACCTAGAATAACACTATTCTCATAAAGGTACTGAAGCTTAAATGTAATAGCCTTTGGGATCATTCTTGAAAGTCATGGCATTGCAGTTGACCTCTGACAGGAATCGCATGACCGGTTGATGTTAACTGGTATACCTCAACTAAAAAGGTCATCGACCTTTTGAGAGTAATAACAACCTGCCATATTACGTGAGTTATTACAGTTCACAGTTCACAGCTCACAGGTGATAATGAAAGTCTTATATTTTCTCCTCACACCTGGGAAAAAACTGATTCTTCATTGCACATGAATTATACAATAAGACAATAAGAGAGGGACAGAGTGAGTAAGAGGGGTGTTTGGTGTTTTATGCCCCCAACGGCGCCTTCCAGGCAGCGAGGGGATGGGTAGGTTTAAGGTTGAGGGTAGGGTTAGCTGCCTCTAAGGAGCCATTGGGGGCTTAAAACACCATCGAGCGAGTAAGAGGTGGATTAAAAACAGAGCTCAATCAGTCTATGGATGCTACAGAAAATCCAAATATATATTTTTGCATCAACACCATCTTTAGAGACGTATAAATCCCGATACTTTCTTTCTGGTTCTGACAGATATCAGAAGCTGCAGTTTTAGTAATGCTGTAATTTTCAAGAACATTTTTAATGTTTTTGAAAGAAGTATCTTATACTCACCAGGGGTCCGTTCTTCGTACGTCGCTAACTCACTTAGCTGGATTTGATTGTTGGTGATTTGGCATGATCTTGGATTGTTTGGTTCTTTCGCAGCCATGTTTTGTCTGTTTTTTACGACAGGAACCTAAGGTGCAAGAATAATTCACAGAGCTTTTCGAATTAATCGCGTATTGCGAGATAGACAGGATCCTTTAGCGCGGCGCGATATTCTACTTATTGAGAGATATCATTTTTCTTGTGAGGGTGTCATATACATCATTCATTAGATGGAACCACATGTTAAATGTTCGACTCGTCGGAGTTGGGCTTTAACAACGGCACAAACTGTTTGCATTGCATTGAGATTCTTTGCGAGTGGCTCTTTCCTTTACACTATTGGAGATGCGGAAAACTTGGGGAAAAGTGCTGTCTGTTGTGCCATGCGCAAAGTTTACCTGGCACTCAAGCGTTTTTTAGGGGGTTGTGTGGTATTTCCAAGCCACTTAAGACCCTTGGTTGTGAAGCAGAATTTTTTTGCCATTGCAGGTACATTATAATTGTTAATGAAGATCATGCAAAAGTAGGACTTACAGTATTTGTTCCTCAGGCTTCCCTAACGTGATTGGTGCCATAGACTGCACACACGTCCCCATTAAGGCCCCACCAGGCCCCAATGAAGGGGATTTTGTGAACCGAAAGGGATTTCACAGTGTAAATGTGCAAGTTACTATTACGATTCTTAATATTCCAGATTAGTAATATATCAAATAAAATAAAAAAGGAATGTA